>NC_137688.1:49796482-49856482 GCF_963989245.1 Nansenia antarctica | reverse complement strand
GTATTGTTCTGAATTGTATGTTGTGTGTCTGATTGACATAGTGTTTAAGTGCTTTTGACATGTCATTGATTGTATGTAGTATGTTGTGGTGAATGTTGTGAGCCTGAGCAGAAGGGACAATAGCTGCTGCAGGCGGACTAGAGATTCATGCCAATTGTTTTGTTTATTTGATGACCCATTGTGCAGGCAATAAAAGCTGCTTCATCCACCATCCTGAGAGTGTCCTAATCCCTTCAGTACCGCCAAACACAAATTAATAATTTTTAACAAAGACAGATAAGAAGAACAGGGAACATTCCATCGCGAGTGAAGCGAGCAAGCGGAAAAAAAATTGGCCTCCTCAATTCTGGAAGTCTCCAGCCTCCACTGTAATGTCCAGTCATTGGACTTTATGAAATATAGGCTCAAGTGAGTATTAGGGTGATGTCATCTTAGAACCTATTAATTATGTGTTCCTAATGTAGAACTTTGCTGGATGTTCCAATTCAGAAGGCTCTTATGAACGGAACATAAATATATAAGTAGAATGCATAGTGAGTGTTTATGTATTGACGGCATTCGAAAGCTGAGTATGTGTTGAGTCATCCGCTAATCAGTTTTCCAGTACATGATTTCCCCGCGCTGTAGAGTGCGTCACCAGCGTCTTACCACAGCACTCTGACCCAAGCTGGATGTTCTATTTCCCTGTCTCACTCTCCCCCTCCCCCCCTCCATGCCCTAGCTATCACTGAGCAACATCATCTCATTGGTAAATAAGGGACAACTTATTCCAGATTATTGCTGGAGTCCAGATCCCTCTCTAATAGTCTTATCACGCTGCAGAATGTACCATGACTCTGCAAACGTTATAGCCGAGGCCCAGGCTCACCCCTTTCAGGTAAATGGACGATCTGGATGATGCATCAACAACACGCGATGAATGACCTATGTATGAGGAGGTTAACAGCCCAGAATAAGTGGTATGTTAGAGTGGCGCGTATACTTCACACCCTTCACAGGTGATTGAATGAGCCACACGTCATCAGTACAGATGACTCACTGGGAAGGTTGTTTCAGCGTTGTCCTTATATACGTCATGGTTGCCCATGTTCTCGTTTTCACTCGGTTCAAAATGTTCCAAGTTGTTTTGATTGTTTTGTTTGTGAACACCATAAGAGAACATAATGTGATGTACTTGAGCGAATGAAGTGAGCGATCAAATTGAGATTTATTGACTGACAGCATTATCAGTAAAGCTATTACTTTTCAAATGGAGAAGACGCGATGTTGTCCTGTGATAAAGGTGTTTTATTATCGTCAATAACCACATTACCTTGCTTGTGTGCACTGGCCACATTCTCTTACGCAATGACGTTAGTCTCCTTCCCCTTTCTCTGTGAAATGTTAGCAATTAACCCTTGGGCGTTGTTGTCATAGGTCACAGTGTCACGGTGTGTCAGTTATTTATTGTTCTCAGTGTTTATTTATTGTGCAGTTCACGTTTACAGCAAGTGATTACTATTTTGTCAAGATCAGGGTGGAAAGTTACCGTAGTGCACTTCACTGAGCATATAACTCAGCACCCTCCTGATCTTCTTAACATACACTGATTTGACCTAAATCAGACATAACGTCTCTGTTTGCACACACTTGTTATGGCCCATATAACACCATAGAGGAACTCAGGGGGGAACTGCATTACATCACCTGAATGCCAGGCCAGAAAACGATAAGATCTTAACACAGATAGATAGACTTTCTGGAATCTCACCCAGTATCTACTGTTCCGGGTTTACTTAAGGCAAGATAAGACGGGTTAGATAAGATTTGTGGTTGGTTGTGTGGATGAAAACAAGAAAATTATATTTTCAGCATGTACAGTATTAGACAGATTATTATTGTATTAACAAGATTAAAATGTGTTTGTTCCTGCATATGGTGGACTATATCAGAACTGCCCGACTTCCTTCCAAGGGAGGTTGGTGGAGATATAATTCTGGTAAAGATGGACATGTTAAGAAGTGAATATAAGACTTCAATGGATACCCTGTTTTAAAGTTATAAAAAACATTGCATTCTTGTTCAAGCCGCTCAAATAGAAATGACAAAATACTAAAAAGTAAGTGAAATATGTATTTCAAATACATGAAACAGAAATACGGCATATCTCACAGTTCACTGCTGAGCATCTGTAAATATCTTCAGATCAGATGGGCGCTTTTAGCCATACAGAGCCGAATCAGATCTATCTAGCATCCTAACACACACACACACACACACACACACACACACATACACACACACACACACACACACACACACACACACACACACACACACACACACACACACACATAACAGAACAGAGCACAGCCCTGCTGGATAAACAGTGGGATACAATCAGAACTAAATCACTGCCAAAATATGTCCATGGCTAAGCTTCCAGGGTTTTATTTTCATTTCTATCATAAGCTTTTTTTCCGATCCATAAGCACTTTGGAATATGAAGGTAATGTTGTGGTTTTATTTAAGCTTATGCTCAGAGTATTAGAGTGTAATGGAGTGAGCATTGTTTGGATGAGTTTGGTTGTTTATACCAGGCAGCACCAGTCTGCTGGTCTGGCAGCTAGAGTCCTTTATCCAGACCAGCGGGCCATGTGCTGTACTAGACAAGGTGGCAGGGTGAGACACAGGGTAGGCCCTGGGTAGCTAGTGAGGCCACAGACACAGAGAGAGTCCTGGTTGGCCAGCCCTGCAGAAAGACTAAACAGGGGGGGGGGGGGTTGCTCCATGTCTGGGTCCATCTGGGTCCACCTGGGTTAGGGTCTCCTTCACGGCTGGCTGGCTCACGTGCCCCTTCACGAGGGCAGCCGTGGGGAGATTACAGTCCCCCAGAGGCCTTGCCCGGAACTCGAAACCTGATTTGATTGCTAGCGTGGCGGTGATTACCGCTCCATCAGACTGGCACTAATGTGGACGTGGATGTGAGGAGACGGGCAGGGTTGGGGGTAGAGTACGGAGGCTCACAACAGGCGCAGCTACAGCACGGGCAAGGGATGTCCTCCTGTACAGAACAGACCGACCCGGAGGGTCCGGACCACGTTGATTGGGCGTTTGCTTCTCGGGGAACCTGGGGGTGTTCAGACTAAGCCAAACGCCAGGGCCACAGTGTTACTCTGCCTCCCGTTAAGCAGCAGGTCAGGCTAAAAGGCTTCCACTGATTGCCCATGAGTGAACATGGAACATTTTTTGATCTGCCCAGGGGTTCAACCAGGAAATAAATGAGGGGTGACTAAGGGGGACTTTACACTTTTTTTTTTTTTTCATTTCCCGTACAGTAATAAATGGAAAAGAAATTGGTAATATGATGAAGCTGTGTATTGCGAATAGTGGATTGCATTGAGCTGTAGCCCAGTTATAAGTCTTTTGTTTTAGTTCTGTTTTGTTTTAAAAGGTTTTATAAACACTAGAGCAGTGTCTTCTAAGCCCATATATATGTAGGTTGGGCACCATCTTTAGGTGCAAAGAATGTAGTTGTTCTAGTCAAGTCTGCCTCACTCCTCATGCCAAAACTGACCCCTGATTTTATCAGATTATCTCAAAGTTGTTCTCTCTTTCTGTGTTGTTTGATGCTTATTATGTTTCAGCTGAGCTGCTAGGAACACTGCAGGCTTTGTATGACTTAAAGTCCTGTGTTGATTCAGTTTTCTAATTGACCCACAACAATGAATAATGTGAGTAACAGTGTAGAGGACACCATCGGCTAGTCCCCATCTCTCCTTATAAAGTGTTGAGTAGTTATACATCAGTGGAGGTAGAAATCAGAGAATGGACTCATTGTAAATGAATGGAATGGAATGAGGAATTGTCTCAAAGCAGGTGTTTAATACCATTTCTCATTCCATTCCATGCATTACAATGAGCCCGTCCTCCAATGTCTTCCTCCACCAGCCTCCACTGTAACTGTGGCCAAACAATGTTGAATGTTCATCCTCAAAGTTGTAATCGCTGGATTATAAAACCTCCCTCTCTAAAATGTTTTTGCACGGGCTTGCTTTTGTTTTGTCCTGCAATGGTATCATTTACAGTTTGTTTACTCTCCTTTTTTGCCTGTTCTTATTTCGATTGACGTTGTTAACGACACCTATGGCTGACCTCTAATTGATCCCAGTCCCACCGCTGTCTGTCTACTGTATGTGAATGACTTAATCCCATTAACCTGGCAGGACACTGGAGTTCACAGTCAGCGACACTTGACCTTTGACTTTTGCCATTCAACGGCAAAAGAACAGAGAGGATTTAGGTTAACTGGGGATCTTGTTGCTTAGTGCTTTGCCTCTCTCTCTCTCTCTCTCTCTCTCTCTCTCTCTCTCTCTCTCTCTCTCTCATACACACACACACACACACACACACACACACACGCACGCACATACACACACACACACACACACACACACACACACACTCTCAGATGACCCTGCTGCACCATAGGACAACAGGTGGGAGGTAAGAATATAATGCTGCCAGTGGGGAACATTATGTCCTCGCCCATAATGAGTTATTAGTCCACAGCTTGATTTACCATCAACGGTGTATACACACATACATCATCTCATCTCACTTTCAAATGTTGAAACCCTGAAGTCATGCCAACATCGAGTCAGTATAACACTTAAAGGAGAACAATAACGTAACAAGATTATAAACATTTATTACAGAGCGAACAAGAGAATTCCCAGACATGGATCAAACAACTCTGACAACAAGCTGATGGATACCGGTACATTCTTTATGGCACATGTAGTCTCACATGTCATTCTCTAAGCCCCTAGGAAAGAGACAGGCACCTCTGACGCTGTGACCAGAGAGGTAATTAATGCTCTCAATGACGAAAGAGAAGATCTGGTCTGTTGTCTGTGTGTGTATCTGTCTTAAATCCTACTGGATCTTCTGGATCCCCACCACCTCCACCACCTACCAGCACCGGGTTCTGTCGGAAACTGAAGACCCATCTCTTCAGGTTACACCTTAACTGCTCCCCCTGAGACATCTACTACCCCCCAGCACTGCGTCTCCTGAGACACCCGCTTTTCCCCTTTACTGTGTCCCCTATGACTTCTACTGCCCCCCTTGTACTGTTTATCTGTTCTCCAGTGTCTATACATGTTTTTCCTTCTATCACTGAGACTGCCAATGGCCCCGGGCCTGAGCTAGATTATTCTTCCTGCTACGACTGGTGGATTGATGATTCACTTGCTTAGTCAAATCTATTGATTGTAAGTCGCTTTGGAATAAGGCGCCTGCTAAATGGCAAAAATGTAAATGTGAAAAATGATGGCACCACTACCATCAGGTTGAAGTTAGGCACGAGGCTGGGTTAGTCAATGACCCGGGCTCCATACTGTGGAGTCAGTGGAAAATTTCAGAGCAGATTTGTTATAAAAAAATAAAAGGTTGTATTGTCTCAAAGTAAACTCCAATCAGCACGTTCGGAAACAAGGGGTGACAAAAGCACACAACACCAGATGTCTAAAGTCCTCTCAGTTGGGAACCTACTATTATTAGCCAGACACAGTTGAGGAGGCTTAAGGGCTCTGCACACAGCGTGCGATTTCTGTTGCGCATCAACGTTCCATTTTGAAGTTTGAATGGAAGTCTATGAGAACATCGCATTTACCCACACACGGCCCCGATTTTAATCGCACGGCGAACATTCGATTCCATTCATTTTGAATGGGACAAAGCAGTGCGACAAAACTCGCACGCCGTGTGCTTTGTCCCATTCAAAATGAATGGAATCGAATGTTCGCCGTGCGATTAAAATCGGGGCCGTGTGTGGGTAAATGCGATGTTCTCATAGACTTCCATTCAAACTTCAAAATGGAACGTTGATGCGCAACAGAAATCGCACGCTGTGTGCAGAGCCCTTTAGCCAAGGAAATAGCATATCTGCAGGTGGTAAAGTCCAGGCCTCTCCCACCATGCCGCTCTGTGCCGTGGTGGCTCACTTCTGATGTGTCTGGAGGGGGAAACACTCCCATCATAAATATACAACAACGCCCTTTAGCGGGAATACTCCAGCTATCAAAACGACATACTGATAACGGACATTTCTGTCTATCAGTCACCTGTGTGGACACTCAAAAAATGTGCACAGCTGTGTGCCGTTCTGAATAAAAAGTTCTGAGGGGAACTCCGTTGACGAGGACGAAAGGTGCTGAATTCAGAGTATAATCCATAAAGAGAGCCCCGCGGTGGCGTAGCGGTCTAAGCACTAGCCACTAGTGCAAGCTGCGCACCGGGGACTGGGATCGAATCCCGGTCTCGCCAGACCCGGATATGCCCGGGGCACACACAGGGAGCGGCATATTGAGCGGCTCAATTTCGGACAAGGATCCGTCGCGCAACACTGCCCCCGGGGTGCCGGAATAACGGTGCTGGGCTCGAGGAGCCAGACAGCTAGTCTGCCTGGCGATCTCCTCTGGGGCTGCCGGCCACGGGGTCGTGCGGCGGATCCTACGCAATAGGCAGGGGATAATTGGATGCTAGGTTGGGTGCAATTGGATACCAAATTGGGTGAAAAAGGGATAAAATCTGAAAAACAAATAATAAAAATAAAAAATCCATAAAGAGGGAGCTTTATGTGTGTACTGTATTTATGTTTCAGCCTGTTTTGGGTCTGTGTGAGATAATGGGCTGCCTCTGTTCCTGCTCCTCCAGCTGTTGTTAATGGGCCCTACCCTGCCCTTCCCAGGAGGTGTTTTTTCCCATCTCTCTGCCCGTCCCCCCCTCCTCCCTCCTCCCCCGTCCCCTCCCTGTCTGGAACACTGTGTTCTGCTATGGACATACATACACTTTCACTCTGAGCATAAACCTGCCGGCTCATCTCCTCCATCCTTCTACCCATCCGTCCATCCTCCCACATCTACTTATTCATTCATAAACCGCATTTGCACTTTGTCCTCTGACCACCTCTCACAGCACTCTTTTCCCCATCCTGTCCAATCCCCTTCCTGAATCCAGATCTAGATTACTCTGTTCATAATCTAAACCTGTTGTTTTAGAGAAGTGTATAAATCATGGTTTTGTCTTGAGATTACAGCTTGCCATGACGGGGTATATAATCCCACCAAAATCCACCCACAGCTGTTGAGAGAGAAGTGCTACGTAGTGGCAGTAGGACAATTGGGGCATAGTTTTAATAGCCAAAGAATTGCTATTCCATCCTATAGAATTCGTACACGCTAACTTACATAAGCATCCTATATGAATATTAAACAGTATGGTTCAAGGCCAAACTGAACAGAAACTGGAGACGTGAAACACTTCGGTGGTCGTAACTCTCCTTAATCTCAGGGTCTCCATGTTGACTCTTGGGGCCCTTACTAGCCCCAGATGATCCCTGAAAAGAACGGGTCCAACCACAGTTCACTGACATAAAAACAACATTTCAACTAACTTGGAGTGAATATGTGAAACCACTTAGTGTCTTACATCGAATATGTATCATTACAAGATACACTATTCAGTGCTTAATGAAATAATCTCAAAACTCCATGAAATACATACATGTAGCTTAACTTTCAGTCATTATTCTATTCATTACTATGAGTCTGTCCTCCGATTTCTACCTCCACCTGTCCAGTCACCATTTCCTTATGTGACTCACATTGGCAGTGCTGATCAATTTTAGAAGACCAATGTTTTAAACTGGACAAGTTAGGGGTTAGGAGTTCCGTGTCTGCAGTCGTATTACATAACGCACTCTCACAGGACATCATCCTAATTCCATTCATGTGGTTTTACAGTTAAAGAATATCAGGAATGTGCCCTCTAAATAGCTCACATGAGTTGGGCACATGAGAGGAAGGCGTGTGTGTGTGTGTGTGTGTGTGTGTGTGTGTGTGTGTGTGTGTGTGTGTGTGTGTGTGCGTGCGCGCCTGTGACTGCGTGCGTGCGTGTGGTGTGTGTGTGTGTGTTTTGTGTAGGCAGAGTGAGAGAAAAGGGATGTGGTGGGCGAGAGGGAGAGAGAGAGTGACGTTTGTTCGGAATGTAGGTGTATGTCAGTCAGACGTGTTTGACTTTCATCTCGTAAAAAATGCAGCCCTCTAATCCCAGAATGCACCAGTCCCCTCTCTCACATGATGTGTTTGTAAGCGTTGGAGACGGTCTGCACCACCGGCCAACCTCAGGTTCCCATGAGAGCAGCTCAGTAGCCGCTACCGCTACCACACACGTGACAGCTGTGAAGAGATCTCTCTCTCTGTTTATCGTTAAATTGTTCCATCATTGTATTTCAGCATTCATACTGTCAGTAGGAGGCTCAGGGGAGGCTGGTGGATGTAGAACATCGGAGGACGGGCTCATTGTAATGTAGGGGATGGAATGAGGAATGGTTTGATAGCATTTCTCATTCCATTCCATGCATTATTTATGTATGTTTAATTTGCTACGGACATGTAAGGACACCTCATGTAAACAAAAACAGGACTCCACAGGGTTTAATCCTGCTCTTGTGAGATTAATACCACAAATACATAGATGGTTTGAAATCATCCTGACAACAGACCCAAAACAACTCAATATGTGGACATTTATTAGATCAATATGGATTGGAGATACCTGTCAACACTAAAGAGATTTACCATTGCTAATGTGTTGCATCATCTCTGTTGCTCCAACACTGAAGGCACGGATGGATTCCCTGGAAAAGCAGCTGCCGGTCGTGCTCTCCTGGATGTAGGGCAGTTAATGTACACAAGTCTTCCAGCAGCTCCTCTGGTTTCACGCTGAGGCCGATTCTCCCCGAGGTGTCAGATTGATGTCGTGGAGCACTGCCTTGGATCAGGCACTACATTGGGCAGCTAAATATAGGAGGCATCAGTCAGACACATACAAAAAACACATACAAAAAAGATGTTAAAAAAATGTTCCAGTAACACAGTGAAGAGATGACAGATGGTCTATCATCCAACATGTCTGTGTCTAACAGCTTCAAAGGGGTCCTGGAACATTAGCCAGAGAGCGATAGAGAGGTCCGTGCTGTTTTCTTTGATCTCTGACCTTGTTAGATGATCCCACTGCAGACAGAGTCAGGAGGAGCATCCACTTATAACTCTCCTTCCTTCCTTGGTTGAATTAGGCATGCTATAATCAAAGGTGGAGAGGGAGTTAATGTTTATCCACACAGAGCTCTAAATACATCATACTACATCAGAACAGGCTGCCGACAGAATGTGTCGGATGATAACTGCTGAGGATCCATGTTCTTTTATTGAGTTTACCTGTCCTGTCCCTGCAAGGAGTGTTTTTAATCAGTCAAATTAGCTCTGGACATTTTCCCCTTGTGAGGAAATTGCCCAGGCAGGCTGGCCTGCACGGCTGCTGTGTTATCTGAACAGCCTGTCCCTGCTCCTATACACTCGTGTAGGTTCTGAATGGTAGTGAATATGCCAGGACACAGAAACATTGTTCCCCCTCTCCTCTCCTTCACTCTGGGTGTGTGAAGTTGCCAGTATTCCAGTGTTCTAGAGTGCCTCTGTGTTCTAGAGTGCCTCTGTGTTCTAGAGTGTCACTGTGTTCTAGAGCGCCTCTGTGTTCTAGAGTGCCTCTGTGTTCTAGAGTGCCTCTGTGTTCTAGAGTGCCCCTGTGTTCTGGAGTGCCTCTGTGTTCTGGAGTGCCTCTGTGTTCTAGAGTGCCTGTGTGTTCTGGAGTGCCTCTGTGTTCTAGAGTGTCACTGTGTTCTGGAGTGCCTCTGTGTTCTAGAGTGCCCCTGTGTTCTGGAGTGCCTCTGTGTTCTAGAGTGCCTCTGTGTTCTAGAGTGTCACTGTGTTCTAGAGTGCCTCTGTGTTCTAGAGTGCCTCTGTGTTCTAGAGTGCCTCTGTGTTCTAGAGTGCCCCTGTGTTCTAGAGTGCCCCTGTGTTCTAGAGTGCCTCTGTGTTCTAGAGTGCCTCTGTGTTCTGGAGTGCCTCTGTGTTCTAGAGTGCCTCTGTGTTCTAGAGTGTCACTGTGTTCTAGAGCGCCTCTGTGTTCTAGAGTGCCTCTGTGTTCTAGAGTGCCTCTGTGTTCTAGAGTGCCCCTGTGTTCTGGAGTGCCTCTGTGTTCTAGAGTGTCACTGTGTTCTAGAGTGCCTCTGTGTTCTGGAGTGCCTCTGTGTTCTAGAGTGCCTCTGTGTTCTAGAGTGCCTGTGTGTTCTGGAGTGCCTCTGTGTTCTAGAGTGCCCCTGTGTTCTAGAGTGCCTCTGTGTTCTAGAGTGCCCCTGTGTTCTAGAGTGCCCCTGTGTTCTGGAGTGCCTCTGTGTTCTGGAGTGCCTCTGTGTTCTGGAGTGCCTCTGTGTTCTAGAGTGCCTCTGTGTTCTGGAGTGCCTCTGTGTTCTAGAGTGCCTGTGTGTTCTAGAGTGCCTCTGTGTTCTGGAGTGCCTCTGTGTTCTGGAGTGCCACTGTGTTCTAGAGTGCCTCTGTGTTCTGGAGTGCCTCTGTGTTCTGGAGTGCCTCTGTGTTCTAGAGTGCCTGTGTGTTCTGGAGTGCCACTGTGTTCTAGAGTGCCTCTGTGTTCTGGAGTGCCTCTGTGTTCTGGAGTGCCTCTGTGTTCTAGAGCGCCTCTGTGTTCTAGAGTGCCTCTAGAGTGTGATTCTAGAGTAGTCTTCAGTCATTCTGAGTGGGTTGGAGTTGACCATGGATTAACTGAGCTCAGAATGTGTTTGAGTGAATCTGGTTTTTGGACTAGTCTGAGGCTGTACCTGCCTAAGATTTGATGTAAATGTAAACCGAATCAACAACTTTGCCATCTAAAACAGTTATCAACACAGAAAGCTAAACCAAATATTATAAAATGCTCTCTCAGCTACATTGTGGGCCTACAGCACAGCTTAGGCAGAACATTTTCTCTTAACTAGTGAAATGTCAGTAAGCACAATGGTTGCCCTCAATACTTCTCTTTCCCTCCCGTCTCAAAACGTCTCTCACCCAACATCAAAGCCAGCTGGGTGGGGCAGAAGACGGAGTTGCGTGTGGTCTTTTACGTCAAACGAGCAACAATGTTCTATTTATAAAAGAGGCGGTAGGACCATCACATTTAGAGTGTAGTGGAATGTGACCTTTTAACATATGCATTGTGTTTTAACCCCACCATGGTATGTTTAACCTAATGTGTAACCTATTCTAGGAGAAACTTTTATATGTGAAAACTGGGTCATGTATCTGACTTAAGTATAGTAGGTATGTACAGTATGTACAATAGTATTGTTATGCATACAGTGTTATGTCAATGTCAAAGGGCAATTACTCACATTAGATATATTTAGACCAACTATTGAATCATCTTGACATAATAAACAGGTGGCGTGTAACTTGTCAACACGTGTTAAGTGTTTTGTCTTATTTCAGTCAAACATGTTTTGGGACACAATTCAGTTTTAGTTTTATCAATACTGTTCAATGTTTCGATCAAAACATTGTCACACACACAACAGTGACCCTCTTCCACCTGCATCTATAAAACAAGATAAGGAGCAGGCTGTTCTCCCCAGGGAAGTTCACAAAGTGGAAAATTCCTACTTTGGTGGCCAAACAAACAGCATGGGCATGAGAAGACGCCTGGACAAACTCTGCATTGTTTAGGAGAATAACTCCCTTATCTGTGGAATCCCTGGAAACAGGGGGAGTCGCAAACGCAGCGCTCAGCACAAAAACATTGGCATTCCACATGGAGCGAGAGAAAGGGAAAGGAGGAGAGGTAGAGAGAGGGGGAATGCAAGAGAGATATAGAGAGATCTATGTAACCTAATGTCAGGGCTTCTGTGTAACCTGAAGGGACACCATGTAACCAATAGGGCTTGCATGTAACTTCAATAGGGACTCTGTAACCTCATATGTAATCTGTAACCTGTAAAGATTCTATGTAACAGTTACTTAGTCTTAGAATCAGAAGCCAATGGCAGTAAATGGGAAACTGAAACCGATTCTAACTCAGACCTTTGTGTTTGCATATCAATTTACATAAGAGAATATCCCCTCAATAGGAAAACAGTATTTGTCATAACATGCTAGCTAGGCTAAAGAGGAGCCCGAATAAGCCTGCTTTGCCGAGTATATTCCTATCCAACGTCAGGTCTCTGGCTAACAAGATGGACGAATTGAGACTGCAGGTCGCTACTAACAACACCGTGGGAGATAGCTGTGTGATTATTCTCACGGAGACCTGGCTAAATGACACCATCTTGGACTCCGCGGTCGGGTTGGAAGGAAGGACTTTACACCGGGCGGACAGGACGCTGCTTAGTGAGAAGACGCGCGGAGGCGGCCTCATTATATCTACGAAGGACAGCTGGTGCTTAAACACAAAAACTGTAAGTAGCCACTGCTCCCCAGACCTGGAATACTTGACTGTTAAATGCCGACCCACATACCTCCCGAGGGAATTCAACGCAGTGTACATTACATGTGTTTACATACCGCCGAGCGCGGTTGGTAGCTTAGCACTGGCGCGGCTATATGACGTCATCAGTAGTGGACTGAGCGCGGACCCTCAAGCCGTACACATCATCGCGGGAGATTTCAATCATGCTGACCTGAAGGTAGTACTACCGAAGTTCTATCAGCATGTTAAATGTGCAACAAGAGGAGAAAAAACACTGGATAAGGTATACACCAACATCAAGCTTGCTTACAAGGCTAGACCGCTAGCTCATCTAGGCATGTCTGACCATGTGTCAATCCTCCTGATCCCAGCCTACACTCCCATGAGGAAAAGTGCTCCCATCACCACTAAGACTGTCAGAACCTGGCCAGCAGGGTCCGCTCCACTGCAGATCTGCCTGAATGACACCTCATGGCAGGAATATGAGCATGAGGACCTGGAACAGTTCACGTCGTCGGTTCTGAACCACATAGTGAACTGCACCAACTCAGCCACCGTGGACAAACGGGTCCGGGTCTACCCCAACACGAAGCCAAGGATGACTGGGAAGGTCCAAAAACTGATCAAGGAGAGGGACAACGCCTTCGCAGGGAAGGGCACACTGCTGTACAGCACCACCAGGGCTAACCTAAAGCGCGGCATCCGGGAGGCCAAGGCAGACCACAGAGAGAAGATTGAGGAATGCTTCCTGAGCAACGACTCCAGGCGGGTGTGGCAGGGGGTTCAGCACATGACAAACTTCAGAGCCAACAGGCTCACAGCCGCGGAGGACGACCCCCTGCTGGCGGAAAAGCTGAACTCCTTCTACGCCCGGTTCGACGAGGGGCGAACGGAGGTAACCACAACACAAACACCACTCTCTCCAGCTCTCAGCAGCCTCACCCTCACAGAGCATGAAGTGAGACGCGTGCTGAAGGCGGTGGACCCCAGGAAAGCCTCAGGGCCGGATGGCGTCCTGGGACGGGTGCTGAGGGACTGCGCCGACCAGCTGGCCGGGGTTTTCACCAACATCTTCAACCAGTCCCTGTCCCAGGCCACCATCCCACCCTGCCTGAAAACCTCAACTATCATCCCAGTCCCGAAGAAAAGCACGGTGAGCTGCCTAAACGACTACCGCCCGGTGGCACTCACACCAATCATCATGAAGTGCTTCGAGAAACTAGTCCGGGCACACATAGTCACACGCCTCCCGCCCAACCTGGATCCATACCAGTTCGCCTACAGAGCCCACAGGTCCACAGAGGACGCCATCGCGACGACTCTCCATTCCACTCTATCCCACCTGGAGAGGGGAAACAGCTACGCGAGACTGCTCTTTGTGGACTTCAGCTCTGCCTTCAACACCATCCTTCCAGACAGGCTAGTGACCAAACTACTAGACCTGGGACTATTACACTCTATATGTGCATGGATCAAGGACTTCCTGTCTGACCGCCCCCAGAGGGTGCGGGTGGGCTCCCACACCTCCACAGCCCTCAGACTCAGCACTGGGTCCCCCCAGGGCTGCGTGCTAAGCCCCATCCTCTACAACCTCTACACCTACGACTTCACCCCCGTCCACCCCAGCAACTCCATCGTAAAGTTTGCAGACGACACCACCGTGGTGGGCTGCATCTCGGGGGGGGGACGAGGCGGCGTACAGGGATGAGGTAGAGCAGCTGAGCAAGCTGTGCAAGGTTAACAACCTGCTGCTGAACCAGTCAAAGACCCAGGAAATCATCATGGACTTCAGGAGGAAAAAATCTGAGGTCCAGCCCCTGCTCGTCGACGGAGGGAGCGTGGAGAGAGTCTCAACCCTCCGATTCCTGGGGGTGCACATACAGGATGACCTGTCCTGGAAGAACAACACAGCAGCCATCATCAAGAAGGCACAACAGCGGCTCTTCTTCCTGAGAGTCCTCAGGAAAGACCACAAGGGACAGGAGATGCTGGTGGCCATCTACCGCTGCGCAGTGGAGAGCATCCTCACCTACTGCATCTGCATCTGGTTCTCCAGCTGCACAGCCGCAGAGAGGAATGCGCTACAGAGAGTCGTGAGATCGGCCCAGAAGATCACCGGCGGCCCCCTCCCCTCTCTGGAAGAGCTGTACAACACACGCTGCCTCAGGAAGGCCTCCAAGATCTCCAGAGACCCATCCCACCCTGGGTACGAACACTTTGCTCGGCTGCCCTCGAACAGGCGGTTCAGGACCATGTTCGCAAGGACAAACAGACTGAAGCTCAGCTTCTACCCCAGGGCCATTCAGGCCCTGAACACAGCAAAGACCTAGGTTCTGGGCCCTGGACAGTCTGGACGGATTGATGGCAGCTGCTGGATTGAAATCAGGTGTAGTGCTGAGGCACAAATGTACAATATGACAACCCTAGGGTACATAAGGTTCAGAGAATAGGAAATGTTAGAATAGGTATAGCATAGCATAGAGTACAGCACAGTGTTCTATTTGTATAGTATAGTATAGTGGATAATGTACATAGCCTTTATTTATGTAAACCAGCTCCTTTCCCTTCTTGTTTTTTAGTTTGTTTTTTCCTAGCACCAGGGGAGCCCCCCCTCCCAAATTTCGTTGTTTGGTACCTGTACTATATCAATGACAATAAAGACCATTCATTCATTCATTCATACATTGTGGCAGACAGATGCAAGTGAAAGAATTTTTTTTTTTCATCTCCTATTAAGAAACCATGCATAATAGCTGTCTGGCTGCATTGGGAGTTTGGATAGAGCTAGAGGTTGCTGTTTTTAAAAAAAAAAGAGGAATATATCAGAGATGCAGCTAAGATGACATACTCTATAGAGGCTTGTAGTATTTAGAGTTGAGAATTTACAGGCACGTCTAGTATGCTTCCATTCATGTCTTTTAGTATTATCAATTTGATCGTTTTCCAACTTCTAAAGGAAATTATGTGATGACACTACTCAAACCTTCACTCCATCAAACTAAACATCATCCTCTATTGTAAAACGTCAACGAGACACATATTCACTGTGGAAATTCCAAAATATTCATCCAGAGATATGCCATGGTTCTTCCCATGCAGGAGTAGCATGAATGGAACCAGGGTTAAGCCCCAGCCACACCAAACTATATATCTGTTCATTCCAGATTAAGCCAATGGTTTCTCTACGGGAGTCAACTGATGATGAACAATAGAGTTGACAAGGGTCTGATTCCGTTTCCTAGGTTTTGGCCATTTTTCATGATCAACAGAGGAGTTTATGGGAGTAAATGGGAAAACGAATTAGCAATAACAATTACGGAAGAAGATTGGAAAGAAGCATGCAAAAGAATATTTAAGACAACACAATCAAAATTCTGGAAAGAATTTGCTTGGAAAATAAATATGAAGATCTTCCTAACACCGAAAATGTTGTCAAAATATAGGCCAACAGGCAATGCAGAATGCTGGAGGAAATGTACGGAACAAGAAGCCAATCACACACACATTTTTTATACATGCCCTAAATTGAAAAGGTTTTGGGAGGCAGTTCAAGTAAAAATAAAAAATACATTTACCTTACAAAATCCTATACATCCAGTCAATATTATACTCGGTCTTATTCCATTAGATATACACAGGGAGGGAGATAAATATTTGTACACTATATTACGTATTGCAGCTTTAAAGCAAATTACACGTTAATGGTTGGACTTAAACCCACCATCTGTTAATAATTGGAAAAAACTGTTGAAGAGATAAAAGAAATGGAAAGAATTACTTATAAAGTGGGAAACCGTGAAGAGCAATTCACTATGAACTGGAGTAAATGGACCGAATGAATGAGTAGGAAGAACCCCCCCTCACCGATCCCACCCCTCCCACCCCCCTCCTTTTATCTCTTACTTTTCTATCTCTATCCCTATAATTTCTCTCTTCTTTTTCTGTATTTTCTCTCTATTCTTTATTCTTTATCTTTTTATTTTTTGTTCTCTTTAAAAAAATAATAATAATGATGCAGGATGAACTTAGACAAGTGAAGAAAACGTGTAAAGTGTATGAAATGAACTTGAAATGTAATGTACAACCCTGCAATAAAGTATAAAAAAAAAACTGAGGAGTTTAACTTTATACCGTCTGTTCGTCTGTTTAGCCAATTAGGAACAAGGTTTTGTATTCAGTTGCTAGGGTGTATTGTTCAGTTGTTGTTGTTGTTTTAAAGGTTTCAGACAGTGATTACACTGTATACATTTCTGGCACCGTCCATGCCATACCAGCGGAGGAAGGAGCCTGGCATAAAGAACTGGACTGAGATTATTGAGAGCCCTCACACACACATTTTTGCACGAGGCCCAAAGCATCTAATCCAAATCACAAAGTTTGGATTAAAGTCTCTTAACACCATTTGTGAAATGCAAGTTATATAACAGCTTTGACAACATTTGACATGAAGTTGCCCCTATACCTGTGTAGTTATTCTGTATTTACTCAAACTGTATGCGCATGTTACATATTTTACACATGTAATTAGGTGCTTTAACGTGGTACAGTATAAGAAAATACATTGAATGAATATTATTGAGAACTGCAATGCAAATCAATTCATACAGTACAATAACATACACAAACTAGTGCAGTAAAACCTGTGAAAAACCTGAAGACTTAAAGCTATGGTTATTAGCATTATGCTATTCCCCTGGGGATCCATCCGCAGCAGTCTTAGTAATGGCCAGGTCCTGGAGCTCTGTTTCCTGAGATGGCATCTGGCCACTGCCGGCAGATTGAGCAGGGGGCACAGTAATGAGGGTGAGGTGACGAGAGTCTGGGCAGGGCCGGGCACAGCCCCAGTTGCCGTTGGAACAGATGTTCCCTCTCATAACACATCGCCTGTGCTTAATCCTTCATCCAGGCTTCCCTGTCTCGGACCCATGCCAGCTCTCTTTGCTTCTGATATCTCTTCTGATATCTCTCCTGCTCTCTCTCTCTGTCTCACTCACTCTTTTTCTCTCTCTTTCTCTCTCTCTCACATACACACTCTCTCCTTCTGTCCCCTTGGCTCTCTCTCTGCCCTCCCTACTCCACCTCTCTCTCTCTTGTTCTCTCTCGCTCTCTTTCTCCTCTTCCTATCTCTCTCTCTCTCCTCTCTCTCTCTCTCTCTCTCTCTCTCTCTCTCTCTCTCTCTCTCTCTCTCTCTCTCTCTCAACCCCCCCCCCCCACACACACACACACACTCTCTCTCTTCAGCCCTGGCAGTATATTTCACCTCTGATATGGTGCCCAGTCTTCAGTTGCATCAGTGCCCAATCAACTCAGACATCAGGTCTTGGAGATGTAACCCCTGTTATCAAAACAGAGTGAATTAAGATGGAGACAGATTACAGAAATCTAAAGAATTGTGTGTTTGTGTGCACTTGTTGATAGGACAAAAAACAGGTAAAAAAAAAAAGAAAGAAAAAAAGGTCCTTGTTGCCTCCCACTGATGAAATGCCTGATTACAGTGATTACACTGATTGGCCCAATTTGGTGAAACTACAATGAAAGATGTGTCTTGTATATATATAGACTGTTTATGAGTTCAGAGGTGGCGTCATTAATCACGTCATAATCGGGTACAAAGTTGAGAGCTGGGATTGTTTTGTAAAAGCAGTGCTCGGCTTTTGTTGTTGCTTGTCTACCTGATAGGGTACTTTAGTTGGTAGCTAGCAATGGTAAGCGATTAAGATTAGGATAATACAACTTTGCAGTTATAGCCAGTCGCAATTCTAACCACATAATTGCCTGTCCAAGTATTTGACTGTAGCTAACATATTTTGCATTTGATCACAGAAGGTGATAGCATCAGGAGAAAAGCCCTCCCTGTGCACACCGGAGACACAGCACTGTAAAACACAGACAGACACAGACAACTAGACAGACACAGACAACTAGACAGACACAGTAAAAAACGTATGAATAAACGTCTTGCTTCATTCTCATTGGGACAACATCAGGGGCGGGGCTAGGGGGTGGCTACTTGGGCTCAAGCCCCGGATGTTTTCTGAAAAGCCCCGAATGTTTTACTTAAAAAAAAAAAAAAAAAACTCTCGTGAGTAACGTGCAGTACCGGAGTCCAACAGAGAGGCAGCAGCTGCGCGACATTAGCCTGCGTACTGCGTAGCCTGCCCTGCCATGAAGAAGAAGTGATCTCAATCAGTGCCTGACTTGCAAAATTGTAAGGATGGATATTCGAAAGTTTTTTTCAACAAAACAAGCGCCAAGAACTGTTGCAGCAGCAGTATCAGCAGCTGACAACAATGACATCACCAGCAGTGATGACATAGATGATGTTTCAGGTTTGTGAATCTTATTAGAAAGGTGACTTCTAATCTTAGAAACACTTTCTTTACAACCATAGCCACTAAATTAGTTAACAATCTACCACCCAACTCAGGGCGTTATGGTGTAGAGCACATCCGTGCGTTCTACAATAAACTGGGTGTACGCAAAGATGATTTTAAACTCTCCATGGTGTCAAACGATGAGGTGTTTAAAAAGCTGGGCGCTCTACACTCAGAAAAGGCCACGGGCCATGACAATATTCCAGCCAGATTTCTAAAAGACTCAGCTGCCTCCATTACCCCAATCATCACCCACATAATAAACCTCTCCATCAAACAGGGACACGTCCCCCTTGACTTTAAAATAGCAAGGGTAACCCCACTGTATAAAAAAGGAAGCAAATTAGACCCAGGCAACTACCGACCTGTTTCTATTCTTAATTCCATCTCGAAACTTATGGAAAAAATAGTTTATGAACAGGTTGATAGGTACCTTACCGAAAAAAATCTGATGTATGAATTTCAATCAGGATTCAGAACATCCCATTCCACTGACACATGCCTTCTCTATTTGAACGACCACATCAACCATGAGGTGGACTCGGGCAAGTACTGCGGCATGGTCATGCTGGACCTCCAGAAGGCCTTCGACACAGTAGATCACCACATATTGTTAGATAAACTGAAAGCAATTGGGTTCGATAGAACATCGGTGAGCTGGATGCAATCCTACTTAGAGGGGAGGGAACAGGTGGTTAGTGTGAACGGAACACTGTCCCCCCCCCTCCCAGTGACCTGCGGCGTTCCACAAGGAAGCATATTGGGACCTTTACTGTTCCTAATATATGTGAATGACATGTCATCAGCATGTGATTGCAATTTGTTCCTGTTCGCGGATGACTCGGCTCTGCTGGTCTCTGACAGGGACATATTGCAGGTGGAAAAAGCGCTAAGCACTGAACTGAGTAGAATCTGCATCTGGCTAGCTGACAATAAACTATCAATACACCTAGGTAAAACTGAAACCATCCTATACGGATCCCCATCTAAACTCAGAAAGGCTGAACATTTTAAAATAAAAGTGGGTAACATTAATATCACAAGAAAAGAGGATATTACATACCTGGGCTCCATCTTAGAGGCAAATCTTTCCGGAGATAAAATGGCAGCAAAAATAATCAAAAAAGTGAACCATAGAACTAGATTCTTGTACAGGATATCCTCACTTGTCAGTAAAAACACACTGAGGACCCTATCAGGAGCTCTCATTCAATGTCACTTCGACTATGCCGTAACATCATGGTACTATAGAACCACAAAGGCCCATAAAACAAGACTCCAGACAGCCCAAAATAAACTGGTTAGGCTTCTGCTAGGCCTCAACCCTAGGACACATCTAACCGCTGCTCATTTTTTGAGCCTTGATTGGCTACGAGTAGTTGACAGAGTGCAGCAGCTTGCACTGGGCCTGGTCTTCAAGATACGCTACACCACAAAGACACCCAAGTACCTGTCAACATACTTCCAAAAAGTGAACAACGTCCACACATACAATACCAGAGGAAGCTCCACGAACCACGTTCAACCGCGTTGCACCACAAACAAGGGGTTAAACTCGTTTGCAAACTATGCAGTAAAAATGTGGAACGCCCTTCCTATAATCTTAAAGGAGTGCAAAACACTGCCCACCTTCAAAACCACTCTCAAAAAACATTTACAGGAGGCTGCAATCCGTAACTGGACCCTCTAAATCAAAAATCAGATTAAAAGACCCGAACTACCCACTGTACATACTTTGTGTTTTGTCCCCCGCCCCCACCTGTGGTGTATGTCCCCACCTGTCCTACCCGCTGTACATACCTAATGTTTTGTTGTATTGTTCTTCCCATGATGGATGTATATTTATCTTGTAGATAGTACTAGTTATTTGTCTGTATTATCTTGTAGATAGTACTAGTTTTTTTTTTTTTTTTCTGTCTTACATGTAACGATGAATTGAGAATCAAGGACCCCAATTGAAATAAGCCAGTGGCTTTCTTGGGTTTTTATCCTGTTAGTCGACCTTGTATGTAATATGTACTTTCATGTACCTACTTCTGCAAATCTTCTAATAAAGTTTTCAATCAATCAATCAAAAACTGACTCGTGCCCCGCGGTGGTGTAGCGGTCTAAGCACTAGCCACTAGTGCAAGCTGCCCACCGGAGACTGGGATCGAATCCCAGCTCGCCAGATCCGGATATGACCGGGGCACACACAGGGAGCGGCATATTGAGCGGCCGCTCCCGAGGGCGGTATAGGAATAGTTCCGGACAAGGATCCGTCGCGCAACACCGCCCCCTGGGTGCCGGAATAACGGTGCTGGGCTCGAGGAGCCAGTCAGCTAGTCTGCCTGGCGGCCTCCTCTGGGACTGCCGGCCACGGGGTCGTGCGGCGGATCCTACGCAATAGGCAGGGGATAATTGGATGCTAGGTTGGGTTCAATTGGCTACCAAATTGGGTGAAAAAGGGGATACAAATCTGAAAAAAAAAGAAAAAAAAGAAAAAAAAGAAAGGTGACTGACTCACTGACACTACTTTTCCGGTTTGCTAATGCTAGCTGGCTATCATAACATAACGTTGTTATAATGTTATAATGAAAATGAAACATAGCAAGGTACTGTTACGGTACATGGTAAGAAATCAAACAAAGGATAATACTTATACAAATAAAGTGAATAACAGGCTGATAGTCTTTGATATCTGCACTCTGGTTGACTGAGTAACAAGTGAAAAAGAATGATGTAACGTTAATGTTACAGCTAGTAAACATGGAGTAACCACATTAAGTATGCCCTTATGGTAGTATGTATGTATACAGAACATGACTCAAATCTATCCTAAGATGTAACGCTAACTAACTAAGTTTGTTTAATGTCCCAGGGGGGATTTGATTTCACAATACTATACACAGGCCAACAATACATGTAATATATCGTCATATAACACAGGACAAGACTCTAAATACAATATAAGTGGTGAGCACAGAGTCTGCCCTGATATACATACTGTAACATAACTAGCCTCAGCCCATCAATTCTGTAATTCTATACAAATATAAATGATGGTGACTGACGTGTGTGTGTGTGTGTGTGTGTGTGTGTTTACTGTCTATTTTGTAATACAGCCTTTTGTCCGCTTTAAGGTGGTGGTAAGTTGAAGGTTGAAGGCAAATTTTTCCGGTGCGCTCCGCGCGCACATTATATTCTCCCTCTGGGCTAAGCCCCGGATCTCCTACAATCCTAAATCCGCCTCTGGACAACATGTTTACTGTATACTTGTTATCATTAAGTTCTGTTTACTATTGTTTCGCTAGATTAATTAATTCAATTGTGCATTGTTGCAGAATAGTAAGAACTTTGCCTTTGTCACAATGTCACTGGTTACTGGTTTTGTTTTAAAAGGTTCCCATGTTTTCATTGCAAGAATTTCACTGGTGAACAGATGCCAGACTTGCAGGCACACAGTGTACTTGAGATTGGCACTGAGCTAGTACTCAATGACACCTTATATCAAGCATTTAGAAAGAACTTGTGATCTTCCTGAAGCATATACAGTCTATTCACGCCTGGTTCTCACCGAAGCCCTGCTTGCTAACATAGCAGTTCATTGTGGAAGTGTGTGTGTGTGTGTGTGTGTGTGTGTGTGTGTGTGTGTGTGTGTGTGTACAGTATATCATAAATTGTTCCTAGAATACAAATCCTCCATGGCCGTTTCTCCTCGTGGGATGGTCTCCTGATTCCAGGAAAGCCACGCTCCCCATCAGACACACAATGTGACGCTAACTTTTTAAAAGCGTTACTATTTTATATTCAGTTTAGATTTTTTTGCTTCATTTCTGTTTCTACATTTTATTTTAGTTTCGACTTTGTAATGCTCTAATGAACGTTACACTCCCTTTCTTCACAGATGTATTCATCGTAATGGTGAGTCAGATGGAGAATTACTTGTTAAAGAAAGATCTGTGTGTGTGTGTGTGTGTGTGTGTGTGTGTGTGGGTGTGTGTGTGTGTGTGTGTGTGTGTCGTGTGTCTTTCTAAAATCAGAAAAGGGTTTATACATTTGGGGTGGACACCGTGTACCCCCCTGACCTTAGGAGAATGTGTCAGTAAGTTAATAGCGCCCACAGGATTGTGTGTTCAATTCCTTGGTAGAGCCAGCCATGGTGTAAGCATGACAAGACCTTCTCAGACTGGCTGACCTGACCTCTATGAAACAGGACAAAGTGTTCCAGTTCGGGTGTCACTGTCTCCTGGCTTTTATGTTGATGCTCTGCTCTGAATATGAAAGAAAAAAGTAGGATATATGAGTAGCATCTTCATCAGGTCATGATGATGAAAATCCTACTTGGATCGAAACATCGTCCATTTCGGTGGATCCGAATTAAATCGCCATGGGAGCATACCAAAGTTGTGGACATTCCTTTGTTCTTTGTGTCATAGTATTATTATTTTTTTGTAAACATATTTTATTGGCATTTTGGCAGTCCACACAAATCACCACAGAAACACAGCCAACAACGGTCCCTCCCCCCACCCACCCACCCAACCCCTTGGTCTCCCAGTCACCGACCCAGCAATAGTGCATGTCATGTATGTCGTGACAATGACAACAAAAATATATGACAGTGAGCAACAATATTATCATTGCTCCTATATACGTAGGTGCATTGTTGCAAAATACAGACAAGGCGGACAGAAATAAAACAACTACAAAAAGATTAATACATTGATGAGAAAAATTAAATAAAAATAAAAATAAAATAAAATAAAATAAAATAATGAAAATTAAAAGAAAGAAAAGAAAGAGAAAGAGAAAGGTAGATGCAGAAAGGAAAGAGATAGAAGCAAGGGAAAGTATTACTTTAGGGTCTTATAGGTCATTGTACTGCATAATTCAACAACAAGTGTGGTTTTTTCCACTGCAATGCAATATGGTAATAATCATTCTGGGGAAAGGGAGGTCAGATTCTTAACATAACCTGTCTTTCGAACCCCGTATAGAGAACTTGATTTTTTCTAATTCCAAAAGACACATTGTATCGCGTAGTTGGTGATGGGGGTGGCGTGCTCTTCCATAGTAGAAGTATTCTCCGACGGGCTATCAGAGAGGTAAATGAGATCACATTTGCTTGCTTTACTGACATTCTTTTGCCTTCTTCAGGTATACCAAATATAGCAATCTGTGTTCTATTACATGTCCCAGCACTTCCGAAATTACTTTGAAATAAGATTTCCAGTACTCCTCCAGCTTCGGGCACGACCAGAACATATGAGTGAGGTTACAAGGAGCCTGGGAGCACCTATCACATGTGTCTACTACATTCGGGTATATCTTGGCGAGTCTATATTTACTGTAGTGTGCTCTATGAACTTTTTTGAATTGTATTAGTTGGAATTTTGCACAGGATGAACAAGATTTTATTTCCCTCAATGCCTCAGTCCACTGGTCATCAGATATGGCAATGCCAAGTTCTGATTCCCATTCTGTCTTAATCCTCATCAGAGCCGGGGGTGTATCCGGGGCTAGGAGGTCATATAAGAGTGAAATGTGTTGCCGTGTCATTTTTGCCACAGGTGAGAGTTTGTCAATTCCCGAAGAGGGAGGAGCATCCGGAAATGAGGATGTATTTGACTTAACGAAGTGCCGAATTTGAAAGTACCTGAATAGGTCCGATTGCTGTAGGTTGAAGGCAGTACACAGCTGAGCGAAGCTGGAGAATATGCCATCCTTGTATAAATTGCCGATCGTGCTAAGACCTTGTCTGTCCCAAAGAGAGAATCTGCCATCGATCCTAGCAGGTTTGAACAGCTCATTATTGCATATTGGGGTATTAAGGGGAAGCGTATTCCAGCCAAGGTGCTGTTTGATTTGATGCCAGATCCTCAAAGTAGATATGACTATCGGATTATTTGTGTGTTGCTTGGGCTTCAGTCTTTTGGCATGGCATACCAAAGCTTTTAGGGAGGAAGAGTAGCATGAATGTGATTCCATTTGGCACCACTGAGTTTCGGGATAGAAGGCCCAGTGTATAATTTTGTGTATATTGGCTGCCCAATAGTAACATTGCAAATTTGGTAAACCCAACCCGCCCTCCGATCTGCTCCTCTGTAATAAGGGTTTTTAGAAGCCTTGGAGTTTTATTGCCCCATATAAAGGACGACAATGCACCGTCAATGTTACGGAAGAAGGATTTGGGGAGGAAAAGAGGCAAACATTGAAATAGGTACACATATCGTGGAACAATATTCATTTTGATACACTGCGTTCTCCCTACAAGTGTTAGCTGTAAGCTATTCCACTTTTGCAGATCTTCTTTGACTTTTGTTGTTAGTGCAGAGAAATTGTTTTTGAGTAGTAATGGTATACTTTGAGAGATGTTGATTCCTAAATATTTAAATGTGGTCGGGGAAAGGGTGAACGGCAGATCAGACTGTGTGATATCCCCTGCCAGCTGATTGATGGGGAAAAATTCACTTTTACCTATATTGAGTTTGTACCCAGAGAACGTACCAAAGGTTTTGAGAGTGTCTAGGATATGAGGGATGGCTCTTTTTGGTTCCGATATGTAAAGTAATAGGTCGTCTGCATACAAGGATACTTTATGTTCAACGCCCCCTCTCATAATTCCTGGGATAAGTCCATCGGCTTTTAGTGCTATGGACAAAGGCTCGATGGCTATGGCAAAGAGGAGGGGCGACAACGGACACCCTTGGCGTGTCCCCCTTGTCAAGGGGAAGAACTTTGATCTGATATTGTTGGTGCACACGCATGTTTGTGGGGATGTGTACAGTAATTGTACCCAGGAAATAAAGTGTTCTCCGAAGCCAAACAAGAGAGGAGGGAGTAGCTTTGATTTGTTTTTGAAAAATTCTACAGAGAAGCCATCGGGCCCTGGAGACTTTCCGCTGTGCATTAGTGTAATGGCTTTGGTTATCTCAGATATACTTAGTGGAGACTCCAGGTCGTTTCTATTCTCAGTTGATAGGTTTGGTAAATTTTTATTTGAAAAGAAATGTTGCATTACAGTGTCATTACTTGGTGATTCTGATTCATAGAGTTGGGAGTAAAAGGACTTGAAGGTGTCATTGATCCCAGAAGGGTCAGTAGTTATTTGACCTAAGGCGTTTTCTATTTGAGGAATTTGCTGCGAGGTTAACCTACCCTTCAGTTGATGTGCAAGGAGACAATGTGCAAGCCTTCTCTCCATGTTCATATAGTGTGGCACGTGTTCTGAGTAATAGTTTCTCTGCTTCTTTTGTTGATAAAAGATTAAATTCCGTCTGCATGTCAATTTTTTCTTTGTACAATTCTGCAGTCGGAGCCAATGCATAACGTTCATCAAGATCAGCTATTGATATTAGCAGCTCTTGTTTTCGTTCTTTCCTTGTCTTGTTAGTATGTGCTGAGTAAGAAATTATCCTGCCTCTAAGGACTGCCTTAAGAGTCTCCCAGAGCAAACTGGGGCTAACATCGTCGGTTTGGTTGGTTTCTAGGAACACCTCTATAGATTGAGTAATACAGGTGCAAAAATTAGTCTGATAAAAGTGTGGAGTCAAATCTCCAAGGACGGAATTCTTTGGGTTGGGACTTGATATCAAATTCCAAGGTTAAAGGAGAGTGATCTGAGTTCACCCTTGCCAGGTATTCAGTAGAGGCTACCGAAGGGAGAAGCGCTTTATCTATAAAAAAATAATCTATGCGAGAATAAGACTTATGGACATGCGAGAAAAAGGAAAAATGTTTATCTGTTGGGTGTAGAGATCGCCACGGGTCAATATAGCCATATTGGTTCAAGATTCAAGATTCAAGATTGCTTTATTGTCTGTCACAGAGTGACAGAAATTCTCCTTTGACAGGCTTTGTGCAGTTCATGAATACGTTATCCACATTAAAAACACACATAGGTCACATACATACAATAAAAACAGACAGATATAACAGTGTTTATAAAATGTAGTGCCTATTTAAAAAGTCTAGTCATTTAAAAATAATAGTAAGAAAAACAGTATTATGATTTAAAAAGCTAAAATGCTCAAATGTTGTGGTTTAAAAGAAAAACAGTGTGCTTCCTATTTTAAAATGTTCAGGGCGGTGGTTGCAGTGGGAATGAATGATTTTTTTATATGTGTTTTTCCGTGCCAGTGGAATTCTATAACGGCGGCCTGATGGAAGTGGCTGAAATGATTGGTGGAGGGGGTGAGAGGGGTCCTGTGTGATTTGTGTGGCTTTCCTGATTAGTGACCGGTTGTAGATTTCAGACAGGGGAGTTTGAGGTGAGCCGATGATTTTACTTGCCTGATTGACTATACGGGAGAGTTTGGTTTTGTGTTTGACAGTGAGGGAGTTGTACCAGGATGTGTTATTGAAGGTGAGAATGGATTCAATGAGTGATTTGTAAACTAGGGTTAAAATGTCCTTGCTGACGTTAAAAGCCCTGAGCTTCCTCAGCAGGTGGAGAAGCTGCTGGGCCTTTTTGTAGATTGAGTCAGTGTGCTGGGAGAAGGACAGAGAGATGTCAATCTCTGTCCCCAGGTACTTGAAGGACTGTACCTGTTCAACCAGCTGGCCGTTGATGCTGAGGGGTTGGAAGAGGTGGTGACAGTCTGCCTTCTCCCTGTTCCCAAAGCACAGCTCCTTAGTCTTGCTGGTGTTGAGCTCCAGGGAGCTTTGCTGAAACACCAGGGCTAGGTCTTCTGCTGCCTGGTGGTACTTGTCCAGGGCGTCGGCCCCAGTCAGGTGGGCCACCAAGGCCATGTCGTCTGCATATTTCAGCAGCACCATCCCTTCTGTGCTGCAGGTGATGTGGTTGGTGTAGACAGCGAAGAGTTGGGGGGATGAGACGCAGCCTTGGGGGAGGCCTGTGTTTAAAATCATCTTGCTGGATGTGAAGCCGTTTACCTCCACCTGCTGTGGTCTGTCTGTTAAAAAGTTCTTAAACCATAAAATCAGTGATTGATTGATTGATTGATTGATTGAAAACCTTTATTGTCCCCAATGGGGAAATTTTGTTGTCAAACAGCTCAGTTAGGGCAGAAAACATTCAGTACAGAAAACAGAAAAACATTCAATAAAAAACATAAAACAGTGCAGGCTCAATAAGTAAAAAGTTCCAAAAGTTCCATCTCCAGGTCTCCCCCACCCTGCAGGGCCTGGTTGTAGAGTCGGAGTGCAGCTGGAATAAAGGACTGTCCAAATCTTTTTGTACTTTGACGGGGGAGAACAAATCTGTGGCTGAACTTGCTCCTCATCCCTGCCAGCTCGCAGTACATCGGGTGGGAGGGATTGGCCAGCATGGCCGCCAGTTTTTTCCCCATCCTCTGTTCTGCCACCACCTCTAGGCTGTCCAGCCCGGTCCCCACCACAGAGCTGGCCTTCTTCACCAGTTTGTTTAGCTTCGCAGCATCCCTGGCACAGATGTTTCCACCCCAGCAGGCCACGGCGAAGAACAGAACGCTGGCAACCACCGACTGGTAAAACATTTGCAGCAGCTTGTTGCAGACACCGAAAGACCTCAGCCTTCTCAGGAAAAACAGTCTGCTCTGCCCTTTCCTGAGAAGAGCCTCGGTGTTGTCAGTCCAGTCCAGTTTGTTATTAATTTGTACTCCCAGGTACCTGTAGGAGTCCACCCTCTCGACTTCCACCCCCTTGATGGTGATGGGGGCTGGGGTCCTTCTCTTCCTCCTAAAATCCACCACCAACTCCTTTGTTTTGCTGGTGTTAAGCAAAAGGTAGTTGGTGTCGCACCACTGCACGAAGCTCTCCACCAGGGCCCTGTACTCCTCATCCCTGTCGTCTGTGATGTAACCGACGATAGAGGAGTCATCCGAAAACTTCTGCAGGTGGCACTGGTCGGAGCTGAACTGGAAGTCGGAGGTATAGAGGGTGAAGAGAAAGGGTGACAGAACAGTTCCCTGGGGGGCACCGGTGTTGCACACCACCACCTCAGACTGACAGCCCTGCAGTCTCACATACTGACGCCTGTCTGTGAGGTAGTTGTGGATCCAAGCCGTCAGGGAGTCCTCCACACACATCACTGCTAGTTTGTCAGCCAGCAGTGATGGCTTGATAGTGTTAAATGCACTGGAGAAGTCGAAGAACATGGTCCTCACCATGCTCTGTGGCCTCTCCAGGTGTGTGTAGGCCCTGTGCAGCATGTAAATGATGGCGTCCTCCACCCCCATGCTCTCCTGGTATGCAAACTGCCGGGGGTCCAGGAAGTCCTTCACCTGGGGCTTAAGGTGTTGCAGCACTAGCCTCTCCAGGATCTTCATGACCTGTGGTGTCAGGGCGACAGGTCTGTAGTCGTTTGGGGTGCTGGGCCGTCCCTTCTTTGGCACTGGGACGATGCAAGAGGTCTTCCAGAGCTGTGGCACCCTCCTCAGTCTTAGAGATAGACTGAAGAGATGTTGGAATGTGTCCGTCTGTGTCCGTCAGTGTGGGGCTGACGTCAAGCTCTGCTAGGTGGTGTAGCAGAATGTCAGTTTTTACAGTGTTGAAGGCAGAGGAAAAGTGAAGTCCATCAATAAAATCCTGCTGTGGGGGTGCGCCGAGTCCAGTTGTCTGGCCACAGTGTCCAGGAGGGTCAGACTGGCGTCCTCCACACCACACTTTGCCCTATAGGCAAACTGTAGAGGGTCCAGTTTCTCTGCCAACATGGTGGAGAGGAGGTCGCACACTGCTCTCTCCATGCCTTTGCAGAGCACAGACGTCAGTGCAACTGGCCTGAAGTCCTTTGGGTCTTTGGCTTGTTTTTTCTTGGGGATTGGGATTATTGTGGATTCTTTCCACTGTCTCGGGACACATCCCGAGTCTAGGAGGCACTGAAAAAGCTTGGTGCAAACCCCACTTAGCTGAGTGGAGCACTCTTTCAGCACCCTGCCTCTGAGCCTGTCTGGGCCCGAGGCTTTGTGTGGGTTCACTTTGTTCAGGATGGAGGTCACCAGCTGCTCATCTATGGTGAGAGCATGAGGTGGGTTGGAGGTGGAGGGGGTCGAGGTGGTTGATGTGCTGCTGGTGTCAAAACGGCTGAAAAAGCTGTTGAGCTGCTCTGCAAAGGAGGTGGGGTCCGGGCAGTCAATCGCTGCAGGTTTGGGGGCTCTCCCCATCATGATGTTTAACCCCTGCCATGCCTTCTTTGCATTTCCAGAAATTAGCTTCTGCTCCACCGTTTCTTTATAATGGACCTTGGCTAGTTTCGCCTTCCTTTTAAACTCCTTCTCCAGTTCCCTCACCTTGAGCCTGTCTCCCTGTAAAAATTCAATTTTCTTATTAATCAGACACATTTTCATGTCTTTAGTGACCCATTTTTTATTGTTTGGATGGAGGGTAATCTGCTTGGTGGGAGTGACTGTGTCTTCACAAAAAAGAATGTAGGATGTCACCACATCGGTCAGATCATTTAAGTCGTCCCCACAATCATTAAAAAACAAGTCCCAGTCAGTCTGTTCGAAGCATCCCCTTAGTGATTCGGCTGCATCCTTATTCCATACTCGGATGGTTTTTGTTACCGGTACACCTGTTTTCAGTTGGGACCTGTACTTTGGAAGCAGGAGGATGACGTTGTGGTCGGAACGACCATGGGGGGGGCGGGGTTTTTAAATAAATGCATTTGGGATATTTCCATAACACTTGTCCAGTATATTCTGCATTCTGGTGGGAGTTGTGACATATTGTTGCAGATTAGGTAGGTGCGTGGTGATGTCACATCTGTTAAAATCTCCCAACACAAACACTGGTTGTTCGGCAGACCGATTGACTGCCGTGTTGTAACTGTCCGCTATGCGCTCAGCAGCTAGGGCGAAATCAGGCCCGGGTACATACACTAAGATCACGGTGATCTGGGAGAATTCTCGGGGCAGAGAGTGCGGTCTAAATGACACCGTCATCAGTTCAAAATGCTTGCAACTCTCAGTCTCTCTCAACGTAAAGTTTGTTGCCCACTTGTTGTTGACAGCTATACAGAGCCCGCCCCCAATTGATTTCCGCGTTCTCGTTGCGTCTCTGTCAAAACGTATAATGTTATAGCCTTCCAAATTAAAATCGACATCCTCGGACAGCCACGTTTCTGTGAAACATAAGAGGCTGTATTGTCGATAGTCCGAGTCGGACCTCATGAGTATGGAAAGCTCCTCAGTCTTATTCCGTAGCGATCTGACATTTGACAGGAGGATGGCAGGTAAAGGTAGGCGGCTGCCTCTTCTCCTCAATCTGTTCCTGATCCCCCCTCGAGATCCTCTTTTCCTTCGTATGCGCTTGGATCTGTGTCCACGAAGTAACTCCAGAGGTATCTGGTCATTGAGGAAGGAAAGTTGCGACGGCTCCGGATGGAGGTGACTCAATCCCAACAGGTAGTCCCGTGAGTAGGCGAGCCTACCTGGAAAGGCGGCTGTTTGTTGTGCCGGTACTGAGTCCCGTCCGTTTACGATATTCAGTTTTGCGATCATAATGTAGGCGAACACTAGATTAAACACTGTTGATTTAACATTGACGAGACGTAACAAAACAAAAACAATGAGAGCACCCAAGAGCACTAGGAAACGTATACTAACGTGCACACACCGAGCCGTGTCGGGAGTCGCTCTAGCAGAGCGCCCCCACCTCCCGTCAAGAAATGTTGCATGAATGTCATTACTTGGTGATTCTGATTCATAGAGTTGGGAGTAAAAGGACTTGAAGGTGTCATTGATCCCAGAAGGGTCAGTAGTTATTTGACCTAAGGCGTTTTCTATTTGAGGAATTTGCTGCGAGGTTAACCTACCCTTCAGTTGATGTGCAACGAGACAATGTGCAAGCCTTCTCTCCATGTTCATATAGTGTGGCACGTGTTCTGAGTAATAGTTTCTCTGCTTCTTTTGTTGATAAAATCCATCTGCATGTCAATTTTTTCTTTGTACAATTCTGCAGTCGGAGCCAATGCATAACGTTCATCAAGATCAGCTATTGATATTAGCAGCTCTTGTTTTCGTTCTTTCCTTGTCTTGTTAGTATGTGCTGAGTAAGAAATTATCCTGCCTCTAAGGACTGCCTTAAGAGTCTCCCAGAGCAAACTGGGGCTAACATCGTCGGTTTGGTTGGTTTCTAGGAACACCTCTATAGATTGAGTAATACAGGTGCAAAAATTAGAGTCTGATAAAAGTGTGGAGTCAAATCTCCAAGGACGGAATTCTTTGGGTTGGGACTTGATATCAAATTCCAAGGTTAAAGGAGAGTGATCTGAGTTCACCCTTGCCAGGTATCCAGTAGAGGCTACCGAAGGGAGAAGCGCTTTATCTATAAAAAAAATAATCTATGCGAGAATAAGACTTATGGACATGCGAGAAAAAGGAAAAATGTTTATCTGTTGGGTGTAGAGATCGCCACGGGTCAATATAGCCATATTGGTTCATAAATTGTGATAACGTCTGAGCCACTTTAGACGGGCTTGTGGTTTTGGGGTTTGATTTATCCAAGATGGGGTTTATTACAGTGTTTATATCACCACCAAGTATCAAAGAATGAGAGTGTAATTTGGGTATTGAAGAAAGGAGTTTCTTCATGAAATCGTCATGTTACGGACTGGGTCAAGTGGTCAAATGTGGTAGTACCCCAGAACAGACAGACACAGAGACTAGGATAATAATAATAGTATTTATTAAAAGGGGCTAGGCAAAGAATGGTCGTAGGACAAGCGGGGGTCAGGCAGGGGGGAATAGTCGGCAGGTAAGCAGGGGTACTTAGGCAGGTGGGGGTAGTCGGCAGGCAGGCAGGGGCTTTAGGCAGGAGGGAGTAGTCGGCAGGCAGGCAGGGGTTTAGGCAGGAGGAGTAGTCGTTAGGCAGGCAGGGGCTTCGGCAGGAGGAGTAGTCGTTAGGCAGGCAGGAGGGTAGGCAGGGCAGGTAGGCAGGCAGGCAGGCAGGAGTAGACTGGGGGAGGAGAGAAAACAAACAAACAAAATAAATAAAACGACTGGGAAAATAAACAGGTAATAACGGAGCTAGAGTCCACAGGAGACAAACGAGGGAGCGAGACGACTAACCACATAGGATCGGAATTGATCAAGCGTCAGACGGCAGGTTGCGGGGCCTTTTATCCAGGTCTCTCCTCCGGAGATTGTAGACACCTGCTGGAGCCGGCGCAGGTGTCTCCGATTGCGCCTGATTGGTCTCACCAAGCGGCGCCGAGGTGGGAGCGAGTGGAGCCGAAGTGGGACCGAGTGGCGCCGAGGTGGAAGCGAGTGGAGCCGAAGCGGGATCCACAACACGTCATCATCATAGTTAGGGGCATATACATTTACTAACACCACTGGCTTTTGACACAGGATGCCTACCACAATTACATAGCGCCCATTACTATCACAGATAACTTCATCATGTTTAAAAGGAATATTTTTCTTAATCAATATCGCTGCTCCTCTTGTTCTAGTATTAAACTTTGAGTGAAAGATTGAGCTTATCCAAGGTCGGCTTAATCGTTGATGATCAATAGTGCGTAAATGAGTCTCTTGTAGGAAAATAATGTCAGCTTTAAGGTCTTTTAGGTGGGAAAATATCCTTGCTCTTTTTACAGGCCCATTGACCCCCCCCCACGTTCCAGGAAATCATTTTAACTGCACGTCCCGTGCCCTTACATACATTATTGCTAGCCATATGATAAACAGTTGTTTAAACCTGACATATGGAATAGACCCCAACATACTTGTACCCAAGCAATTGAGGAGAAAAGGAAAAGAGGGGGGAAAAGAGAGAAAGAAGAAAGAGAGAAAATCATAATAAAGAGAAAAAAATTAAAAGAGAAAAAAAAACACAACAAAAACAACAGCAACAAAAAGATGGGGCCCCCACCCACTTCCTTGCCCACCCAATCTGTCTTTTGACAGTGTGTGAGTCTGCACTGTGAGCAACATATTTATTTATACTAATAAAAACAATGTTAAAGAGCATACCTTCGCTGTTTTCTGTTTCTGTTCCTTCTTAGAGTTCTGACGTGTCTTTGAAAAGAATGAGGCTCATTTTAACATTGTGAGTCGTTGCCAGGAAATCCCAAATTTCATTGTAGCTGTAGCCATCATGGAAGTACTTTCGAATCAGATACTCTTCTGTGGGGCTGTCTGATGCTGAGCCTGATAAACAAAAAGAAAGAAAAATATAATAAAGACAACATTTTCTGCTAGGACAAGCTGCAGCACATCATCTGATCTGCCTTCTCTTCAGGACTTAACTTATACGCATTGAGTACCAGGTGAAGTGCAGGAAAGATTATGGCAGACCCCTCTGACCCTGAACACCATTTGTTTGAACCCCTTCCCTGCTAGTAAGAGGTTGAGGTCTATCAAGACCAAAAGACCTGTTTCTACCCCATGGCAGTGGGACTCAAAAACACTCCCTATACCCAACTGTTTAATCATATGCATCGAGAAATTGTATAAAATTATTATATAACTTACATTTCTAATAAATTAGTCTACAATCTAATCATGACCTCAATCTTACATTCAGGAAAGTAGGCTTCCATACTGAAAACTATTGCATTAGTATTCCCAAAGGTGTGTTGTACCCCATATTCTGCAAACAAACTCAAATACAATCATCATGTCTACTCACTGTTGCCTTCAGGTGCTGCCAAAAACTGTACATTTTTGCCACATGAGCCACAGAAGACTTGAACAGTCCCCAGATCTTGGCCACAGAAAGGACAAAACATGGCAGCCTGGAAGACAGGCGTTGATATGGTTTATTATTTAATATTAACACAATTATAGTATTAACATTAATACTAACACAATTATAGTATGGAACCCCAGCCAGGCTGATAACCCTCCGTCGCGGGAGGGGAGAGTGCATCAGTCGGCTGTGATCCTTGACAGAACCAGCCTACGTTATGTCTGAATACGATCCAACGGCTAATTCCCAATAAAGAATCCCTCCACTGCACAAGCTTCTACGAACCCTTCGTAGGGTGTAGGGCATAGAATGAGCCCTTCGGTTTGAAATACAGCACATGTTATCTGCAGACATAAATAAGAAATATAATATGTACCTTTTATGTCGCCTCTTCACTCCACAACCTCTTCAGAACTGCTTTTCGGAACTTCTTCAAAAACACGTCTCCGGTCCGTTCCACTTATCGTTCCCCCCCAGAACACTACCGTTGTGAGAACACTTCCGTTGTGTTGTGAGAACACTTCCGTTGTGTTGTGAACTGAATTGCAGCGTTTTCTTGTTGCATGTGTTGTCGGGGGTTGTAGCGTTTTCTTGTTGCATGTGTTGTCGGGGGTTGTAGCGTTTTCTTGTTGCATGTGTTGTCGGGGGTTGTAGCGTTTTCTTGTTGCATGTGTTGTCGGGGGTTGTAGCGTTTTCTTGTTGCATGTGTTGTCGGGGGTTGTAGCGTTTTCTTGTTGCATGTGTTGTCGGGGGTTGTATGTGTTTTTGACTTTGTATCGTTTCTGTATTTGCAGCGCGTTTCTGTATTTGCAGCGCGTTTGCTGTTCATGTATTTGTTTTGGTCTTTGCAGCGCGTTTGCCCTTGTCGGCCACCGTATGTACCTTAGTCAAAACCAAATATGTGCGTGTCACTTTAAGACATAGTCAAACCAAATTACGTGCAGGTCCCTTTAAGAGAACACTTTGTCAAGAGTTGTGAGTGTCACCGCCGGACACTGAGCTGTACATTAATCAAAACAAAACATATGCATGTCACTTCAATATATAGTACGTTAGTCAAAGACAAAACATTAACGTGTCTTTAACATGTAGGCTATACCAAGTGCATGGCACATTAGTAAAAGCATAATATTTGCATGTCCCTCTACGACAGCGCACAACACATTAATCAAAACAGGATCATCTGTTAACTTTCGTGCCAAATGATAACCACGTAAAGATCAGTGAAATGGGAGCCAGAATCTGGCATGACTTTTGAAAATTATAAACATGAAACCAACGTGAAATCATAAACACTGTGCGATGTAACCCAGATAAAAGAGTGTTCGCAACAGGTTAGATAAATACAGTTTCAATACTGTCGGGGTCCATACCTCGTTCGGTTATCTTGTATGCCCGTCCAGTTATTTAGCCACAGTTACGCCGGGTGCACACAGGGCCATTGCGTTGCGCAACCTGGTGGGATGGACTTGACGTACTTCAACGTGCGATGCAGACGGTAAGCTCTACTCGTGTTGCTAGCGAAGTTTCCCACAGAAGTGGGGAAAAAAACGTCAGATCAGATATATAAACGGGTTATTTTGATAAACTGGACACATTTTGTGAATATATATGGTTACTTTCTCGCCTGAAAACATATAAAAACTTCATAAAATGACATATGACAGATTTTAGCCAATGGCGGCCAAAATTGAGGATTTAAAATCTGAGGCGAGAGCTCCAGGGCAAGAAACTACTTCCGGTTGTTTTGACGGATCCAACGCAACGCAAAAAGCTGATTTTTTTTGACTGATTGCCGCACCCTGACGGTCAAGAAACGCAATGCAGAGCAACGCAACTGATCAACGCAACGGCCCCATTGAGATGAATGACTTCCGGTGCAACGCAACGCAATGGCCCTGTGTGCACCCGGCGTTAGGCATCGCTGGTCAGGCGTTGATTGAAGAAGCATTCTGCCTCCTTCGCATCGTTGAATTCATAGGCCACTTGTTGGTGAGTGAGACAAAGCACAGCGGGATAGCGGAGGGCGAACTTGATGCCCTTCTGGTGTAGTTTGGACTTGACAGAGTTAAATGTGGCTCGTTGTTTGGCGAGCGCACCGCTAAGATCCGGAAAAATGAAAATCTTAGTCCCCTGAAACATTAGCTGACCTTTTTTCCTTGCAATCGCGAGGACTTGCTCTTTCTGTTGGAAGCGTAGGAAACGCACGATGACGGGTCTGGGTCGCTCCCCCTCCGCCGGCTTAGCCCTCAGGGATCTGTGGGCTCTGTCCAGCTTGGGTGGATCGGTAAACGAGCCATCCTGTAGCACATCGACAAACAGCCGTGACATGAAGGTAGTAGTTGCTCGCCCCTCACACCCCTCTGGCAGCCCAATGATCCTCAAATTATTGCGGCGGGATCTGTTCTCGAGATCCTCTGCTCTCTCCATCAGCTCCTTGTTGACCCGCTGCATCCCATCCACCTGCCTCTCGAGGTGTCCCAGCCTGTCGCTGTGATCCGAGAGGCAACCCTCGATTTCGTTGAAGCGGGGTTCATAGGCATCCAGCCTGCTACGCACCGCCTCCAGCGACGTGGCTATAGGCGAGAGCGAGGTCTGAATCTCCGCCAAAATAGCCTCCCGGTTTTTCGCAAGTTCGGACTGCAGCGCTGAGAGGGAGAGCGCCATTACCCCATCATGTGGCTGTCCCGCCATTAGCTTATTAGCGTCCTCGGCTTCAGCTAGCCCCGTGGGCTCAGTAGGCTCAGGGATGGGTTTTTTATGGGAAATCTTCCCCATTTGTGATGCCTTTTGCTTGCCCGACATCTACCAAACTATATGCTATCCCAAATTCAATCAGCTTTTGATATTTGCAAAAAAATATAATGAAATGCGCTCAGAGCCTATCTCCACACATCTACCCTAGTCAGTCGTCATACCGGAAGTCTGTGTCATAGTATTGACGTGACTACAATACGTAATCTATGCACAACACCGACGTAAACAGATATGCGTGAGTTACGACAGTAGACGGTATATAGTTCATGCTACTGTGTCTGTATGCTCATGTGACTGTGAGCCGGGAGTACTGAATATATATAAAGTTAACGAACCCTTGAGTTGAGTCCTCCGTGATTTATTACATGGTGTCAGAAGCGGACCATTTTTTGCTAAAGTCAGTAAATCATGGCGAAATTTAACCCACCGGATAGTTTTTCTTTTGATAAACCGACGGAGTGGACCGACTGGAAAAGGCGCTTTGAGAGATTTCGAGTAGCTACCGAGCTCAACAAGAAGGCGGGAGAAATACAAGTATGTTCCTTGATATATGCAATGGGGAGTGAAGCGGATAACAACTTCAAATCGTTCACGTTTACCGAAGCAAGTCATGCGAATAGTTACAACGTTGTGATGACAAAATTTGATGAGTACTTTTTCCCAAGACGGAACGTTATCCACGAGCGCGCCGTCTTTTACCAGAGAGTGCAGCGGCATGGTGAGCAGGCAGAGACATTTATCAGAGCTCTTTATGACCTATCAGAACACTGTGAGTTCGGCGAAGTAAGGGATGAGAACATTCGGAACCGGATCGTAGTGGGGATTGTGGATAAGGAGCAGTCTCGTAAATTGCAGCTCATGTCAGGTCTCACTTTGGCGCTAACCATACAGTCTGTTCGGCAGTCGGAGACCGTTAACATGCAAGTCAATGCACAGGAGGAGGCTAATGTAGCCACCGCAGCCGTACAAGAAGTACGGGGAGCGCGAAATAAAAATCTAAAATGGCGGCGAAATGACCAGAGAGGAGGAAGAGCCGCGGAGCGTGGAGGGAAGTGCGGCTGGTGTGGGAAAACGGAGCACATTGACCCAGAGAGGTGCCCAGCTCGAAATACGTGACATGCAATAAATGCAACAGGACAGGACACTGGCAGAGCCAGTGCAAAACCAAAGCGGTGAGTGAAGTAACGGATGAGACAGATGAGCAGGAAGAATACTACATGGGATCAGTGAATGCAAAAACTGTTGAGCAGTGGAATGTGCAGCTTCTCATTGGTGCAACATCAGTGAAGTTTAAAATTGATACAGGAGCTGATGCCAGTGTTATGTGTGAAGAGACTTTTAACATGCTTATTCCAGAGAGGGAACTGAAACAGACCAGTGTATCACTCACCAGCCCAGGGGGTCAATTAGACTGTCAAGGACAATTCCAAGCTAGCACTACATACAAGAGCAAGTCATACTCGTTCCCAGAGTTCGTCATCAGAGGACAGTCTGTCAACAACTTACTCAGCAGGTCCACAGCAGCAGAGATGGGCCTTGTGAAACGTATCGAGGAGGTCCATAGTGCCTTCGGTGAGCATGGCACACTCAAGACGGAGCCTGTGAAGATACAGCTCAAGGACAACGCCACTCCATATGCGGTGCACACAGCGCGCAGGGTCCCAATACCGCTGAGGCCCAAGGTCAGAGAGGAGCTACGCCGCATGGAGGAGAATGGTATCATAGAGGAGGTGACCGAGCCAACTGACTGGTGTGCCCCTATGGTGCCTGTGCTCAAGAAGAATGGAAAGGTGCGTATATGTGTTGATATCAAGAAACTAAACAAACAGGTCAAGAGAGAGAGATTCATCCTACCTACACCAGAAGAGATCATAGCCGAGCTGAGTGGAGCAACGGTGTTCTCCAGCCTGGATGCAGCCTCGGGGTTCTTCCAGATACCTCTGCACAGCGAGAGTAGCCGGCTCACCACATTCATCACTCCATTCGCAAGGTACTGTTTCCGGCGCCTGCCGTTCGGAATAACGAGCGCCCCGGAGATATTCCAAAGGAAGATGACTGAGACACTCCAAGGCCTGCAAGGCGTCGCAGTCTATATGGACGATATAGTCGTGTACGGAAAGGACATGGAAGAACATGATCTCCGTCTCCAGAAGGTCCTGGAGAGAGTCGAATCTTCTGGGCTCAAGCTCAACAAGGAGAAGTGTAAGCTAAGGCAGACATAGCTCAGCTTTCTTGGACAGGTGGTCGACGCCACAGGTGTGCGGCCTGATCCATTAAAAGTGCAAGCCATCCGGGAGCTCGCAGCACCAGAGAACGTGCATGAGCTCAAACGTGTCCTTGGCATGGTAAACTATCTCGGTAAATATGTGCCGAACCTGTCCACAGTGGGCCAGCCACTGTACGAGCTGCTCAAGTCAAGACAGCCTGGACCTGGGGCCCAGCACAACACACAGCCTTTGAGAAGGTGAAAGAGCTCCTGATGACATCACCAGTATTGGTATTCTACGACGCCAACCGACCCACTGCAGTCTCAGCTGATGCAAGCAGCTACGGGCTCGGCGGCGTGCTGCTACAGCTCCATGGAAAGGATTGGAAGCCAGTCGCATACTGTTCCAGGAGGCTGACGGATGCGGAAACCAGATACGCTCAAATCAAGAAAGAATGTCTGGCGAGTGTCTGGGCCTGTGAGAGGTTTGAGAAATACCTCTACGGCCTCGAGACCTTCGATCTAGTGACCGACCACAAGCCCCTGGTCCCACTAATGAACAGTAAGGACTTGGACAACGTCCCACTAAGGTGCCAGAGACTTCTCATGCGGCTCATGCGCTTTAAGCCAGTAGCTAGTTATGCGCCTGGGAAGACCCTTGTAGTGGCAGACACACTGTCAAGGAGCCCTCTGAGCCACGCTGAGAACGGGAGAGACACACACTCTGAGGTGGAGTGTTACATCGCAGCTGTCATGGACAGTGTGCCAGCTAGCCCACGAAAGATGGACAGCATACGAGCAGCTACTGCGGCCGACGAGAGGCCGCAAACGGTGATCAGGTACATCAGGTCAGGATGGCCTGAGCACCCATACCAAGTACCAAGTGACATACGTGAGTACTTCGCTACACGAGATGAACTTTCAGAGTACGACAGGCTCGTCGTCAGAGGAAGCCGCATAGTGATACCAGCGACAATGAGAGCAGACATCCTCGATAGAATCCACGATGGACATCAACGACTCTCAAAGTGTCGGGACAGGGCGAACGCCTCGGTCTGGTGGCCCGGCATTTCCACACAGCTCAAGAACATTGTCTATTCGTGTCAGTCCTGTTGTGAGTTGAGAAGAGCACAGCAGAAGGAGCCGTTGATATCTACTCCGCTCCCCGACAGACCATGGCAGCGTATAGCTCTAGACCTCTGTGAGCACAACAAGCAGAACTACCTAGTCATCTCAGACTACTACTCAAGGTATATTGAGATACTGCACATGACGACGACAACCAGTACTCAAGTTGCTCTGAAGCTCAAAAGAACATGCGCCCGCTACGGCATCCCAGATGTGGTTGTCAGCGACAATGGACCTCAATTCTCGAGCGCTGAGTTTCGAAACCTGGCATGTAAGCTCGACTTCGAACACATTACTTCGAGCCCACACAGCGCACAGGGGAACGGTCATCCCACACAACGCACAGGGGAACGGTCATGCAGAAAGGGCGGTCCAGGTTGCTAAGCGAATCCTGAAACAGAAAGACCCTCTCATCGCACTCATGTGCTACAGGTCGACGCCCTGCAGTACAACGGGGGCCAGCCCAGCTGAACTTCTAATGGGCCGGAAGATCCGGACGACTCTACCGACCATCGAGGGGAACCTGCAACCCTCATGGCCTGACAAACAGCAGATCAAGCAGAAGGACGAGGCTGAAAAGAGGAAGCAAGCCTTCTACTACAACCGACGACATGGGGCGAGACCCCTACCTGCACTACAGCCTGGTGGTAAGGTCCTCACCAAACTGGACCACCAGAAAACCTGGACAGCTCCTGCAGTCGTGACCAGCGAGAGTGTCACGCCACGCTCTTATCTCATCGAGACACAGCAGGGGGTGTCACACCGCCGCAACCGACGCCACCTCCAGGCAGTTCCTGCTCCACAGCCAGCTGGGGACACAGCACCTGCCTCACCTGTTCGTGAGGACACCAGTCAGGAGCCAGGTAACGCCAGTATCAGCATACCTGCTGGTGCCGAAGGACTGTCACAGACCAGGTCTGGACGGATCTCCAGACCGGTTGTCAGACTGGACTTGTGAGTTAACAAGTCCTCTTATGACCTTTTTTGGGGGGGGAAGTGAAGGGAAAAGAGTTCCTGGTGGTAAAACCACAATACTGAATGTCAAAAGAGTTCCAGAATGTGAACCGTTCATTTGATAATTATTTGCTAATCCAAATGTTGATTGATATTATTGTTTATTATCGTTTATTGAGGCTATAGGAGAATAGCACTGTTTACCTTTGACAGGATGTTAAAGTATTCCTGACTGATTGATTGCTATAGCATTGTTTTTACAGAATGTTCATCTGTTGTTTACTTCAAGGAAAGAAACGAAAAGGGGGAGATGTCATAGTATTGACGTGACTACTAAACGTAATCTATGCACGACACCGACGTAAACAGATATGCGTGAGTTACGACAGTAGACGGTATATAGTTCATGCTACTGTGTCTGTATGCATGTGACTGTGAGCCGGGAGTACTGAATAGATAGATAGATAGATAAATAGATAGATAAATACTTTATTTATCCCCGTGGGGAAATTCATTTTGCCGCGCCACTCCACTAAAAACCACACATAACAACACAACACAACATAAAGGACAGACAACAACACTGGGCCAGCCATGTACAGTATATAAAAAACAGTGAGATCTGATATAAAAGTGGATTAGAAGGATGGCTATAGTTATTTATATTAAAATACTAAAAAAGTGATGATGGTGATTAAAATAAATAATAAATACAGATTCAGGAGCCTTGACCCCGACTGCTACTTTAGTTGCCATTGAACAGTCTTAGTGCAGCCGGGATAAATGATTTTTTATATCGCTCCGTCCGGGAGCGGATCGTAATGAACCGCCCTCTGCGGCGGCTGCTGGTTTGCCCAGCGAGGACATGATGGAGGGGGTGGTTGGGGTTGTCCCTGATGGACAGCAGCTTACTCCTAGTCCTTCTCTCCACCACCGTCCCCAGAGAGTCCAGGCTCCTTCCCACCACTGAACCCGCCTTTTTTACGAGCTTGTCCAGCCGTCCGGTATCCCTCTTGGTGATGTTTCCCCCCCAGCAGACTGCAGCGTAGAAGAGAATGCTGGCCATGACAGACTGGTAAAACATGGCCAGCATCTCTCCACACACTTCAAAAGACCTAAGTCTTCTTAAGAAGTACAGCCTGCTCTGACCCTTCTTATAAAGTGCCTCTGTGTTGGTGGACCAGTCCAGTTTGTCGTCCAGATGCACCCCCAGGTACTTGTAGGTCTTCACCACCTCGATATCCTCGCCCCGGATGTTAATGGGCAACCGAGGTGGCTTAGACCTACGGAAGTCTATAACTAGCTCCTTGGTCTTGGTTTGGTTGAGGAGCAGACCATTCCTCTCGCTCCAGACGCTGAAGGCTCCTATCAGATCCCTGTACTCCCCCTCCCGTCCATCCCTCACGCACGCCACTATGGCTGTATCGTCAGAGTACTTCTGTACGTGGCAGGACTCAGAGTTGTGTTTGAAGTCTGATGTGTACAGGGTGAACAGGAAGGGAGCCAGCACAGTTCCCTGCGGAGCCCCGGTGTTGCTCACTACTGTGTCCGAGACACAGTTCCCCAGCCTGACTGACTGTGGCCGTTTATATATAAACGTTAACGAATCCTTGAGTTGAGTCCTCCGTGATTTATTACACTTTGATACGTTCTCCTTTCCTCCACCTGATGAATTGGATGTGCATGCAGTGTGTTGCTACCTGTTCTGCTCTGACTATTAGCCAACAATTACACACTTGATGAATGCTTCCTAAATGGTCATTTTTATTAGTTGAAGCACAACAATGTCTTTACAGGACACACATAGAATTTGCATTTCCTTGAGTGCAAACTGAGCTATGGACAAACACAAAGTGTGAGTTTAGTTTAGGGTTAGGGTTGGGGTTAGGGTTTAGGTCCCACTGAGGGTTACCCGTTCGCATTCACTGTCAAATGATTCAGAGGGCTGTATGCTGTGTTTGTTGTCCAATCTGGAATTACAGATTCTCAGAATTTTACAGCCTGTAAAACGAATAAGCAGAAAAATTCAGGTCAAAGTCCCTCATTAACTGGAGGTTCTTTGTCACTAATCTTGTGTAAAAAACAGTTGAAAAACCCCTGTGGCCGGAGGGGAGGAGCGTAGAGGGGGAGGGGGGTGCTAGCGGTAGCAAGGCCGGCGGTGGCTATGGGCAGCGCTAAATCGATAGACATAGTATATGGACCTACAGTAAGTACAAATATGAGATTAAACATTCAAACATGCCCCCAGAATATCAACAATTCCGACACAAAAAAACGAACACAAAAATAATTTTGATGCGGTGGGCAAGACGCACGTTTGGGTGGGCTGAGCCCAACACCACCCATAGCCACCACCGGGGCAGGCTGCATGTTCCATGCATAAGGCCTTTGTTTGGCCTGGAGACTGTTCATGTGTCACTGACATTAACGGACCACTAGGACTATCATAACTGTAACTGGCTGCACCTGATGAGGCTTCTCCAGCTGACATATCACTAATGCCACATCAGACAGGCCAACATTTAAACAGGCCCTCTAAACCCACCTCTTCAAGCTTGCCTTCACCAGTTAACCCTCTCCCCCTCCCCTTCCCATGTGTCCCCAGCACTACCTTAATTAGGCCTTTATTCTATTTATCTACGTCTTTGAGTGTCTAGAAAAGCTCTATATAAGTCTAATTTATTATTAATATTATTATTATTATTATTATAATGCCGACGATGTTACTCCTACCACTATGGCCACAACTGTAACTACTAAAATAATGAACAACTGTTCTATTCTATTCTATTCTTCTACTACACTGTATGTATATCTGCTGTTTGATCAATATTCTGACATGTTACAGTAAGTTATTGAGATGAAAGATAGAGAGAAAGTCATGTTCACAGAGCTCTCCTCTCCTCTCCTCTCCTCTCCTCTCCTCTCCTCTCCTCTCCTCTCCTCTCCTCTCCTCTCCTCTCCTCTCCTCTCCTCTCCTCTCCTCTCCTCTCCTCTCCTCTCCTCTCCTCTCCTCTCCTCTCCTCTCCTCTCCTCTCCTCTCCTCTCCTCTTCTCTCCTCTCCTCTCCTCTCCTCTCCTCTCCTCTCCTCTCCTCTCTCTCCTTATCGGGGCCCAGCTGCGCCTGCTATGCTGTTCTAATGCCTGTCTAAACTACAGCATTAACCCACATCATCATTTGGCAGAAAGCAAATGTAACAACTTACACAACCCAGAGTAGGCCAGGATCGCTACTGAGGATTCAAGACCTGGAGCGAGAGAATACAAACGAGTGAAAGACTCGTGTCAGATGAAAAGAATAGCGATGGAGGGAACGAGGCAACAAAAGCAAAGGCTTTCATCGGTTGCTTCTCTCACGGTTAAAGCATGTCAGTGTCTGAGGTTTGCACATAACATGACCGTAATGGGAAGAGGCTAAAAGGCTCTTTTTTTTCATCTTCTTTCATTATGCTTTGCGTTTCTCTGCACTGGCCTCAAGGTTTATGTTGGAGCAGCAGTTGCATGCATGACATCACAGGTCTTGAGGGATTAGCAGTGAATTGAAGAGAGAGAAAGAGAGGCAAATTAAGGAAGGACAATTAATCAATGGAATCAAGAGGAAAGCCTGAAATACTGCAACCAGGGTAGAGAGGCTTAAATAGTACATTATTAAAAGGGTCAACTAAAGACGTAGGCTGCTAGAGCACACATAGAACTGCTCTAGCAAATCAGTTTGAGCGGATAACATCTAGTTATCAAGATGTACCTGAACCTCTATTGCACTCGAATGGAGAAATACAATTGTGTATACTGTCAACAATCAAGTTTTGTTTGGTGGTAGTGGGAGCCCGGTGTTAGAGATAACTGTACAGTTTAGAGTCTAACCCTAATCTTGGAACTCATAATCTCATAAAACTAGTGTCATACTAGCCCAGCAAATAATCCATAGTTTGCCATATGACATGTGATTACAAATCCTGTCGTTTCCTGTGGATGCAGCATTCACCCAGTTAACTTAATAGTAGGGCTGTCAGTCCATTCCAAAAAATAGTTGTTCTATAGTTGAAATTGTATTTTTTTCACCTTAGAATTATATAGTAGTTATAGAAGCGTAGATTCTTCCAACTGTTTCACACCGGTGCACTATGGCTTAACCAATAACCTGAAGTAGTAGTGGGTAGTACATGTGGAGATGCCCAAAAAACAAAATCAATCTCAAGGATGTCTATTTACAGGAAATTGACAAATGTAACAGGGTTTGATGTCATTTAGCGTGGGCATTAGGGCCGGATACATTACTAAGGCAGAGGTCTGGATCTGGTCAAACTGCCATCCTGACACGCACCATGCATCGGCCAGCTGGGGAGGCAGAAGTCATCAGAGTTCAGCCCCCTGTTACACCACTGTCAATCCCAGAGTCCTCCTGGGCTACATATCCACTACAGCTGCCCACTCCTGTCCTGTCCCCCTGGCAGGGTGCCCTCCACAAGGGTTACATAACAGCTATCCTACCCTTGGATGGGTGGGGGTGGGGTGCGTTGGGGTGGGGGGGGGGAGTGGAGGGATCAGAGCAGAGCCAGGAGAGCCAGGAGAGGTCCAGCAGAGGACCCAGGAACAAAAAGCAGGTGCAGAAAGCTTTCACTCTCAAGGTAAATTCTAACGTTGGTAACACTAGTAGCACTAATAATAATAATAATAATAATAATAATAATAATAATAATAATAATAATAATAATAATAATAATAATAATAATACTGTTCAATCTGCCATGCTTCAACTTGTCAATCAAATGTTGGAATGTGTTTTTTTTATGCTCTAGGCACAGGGTTAGCCTTAGTCGGCACCCCTGGAGCAATAGGGGGTTAAGTGCCTTGCTCAAGGGCACATGCGGCTCCCTCCTGAGGCGGGGGTCGAGCCAGCGACCTTCCGATTGCTAGTCAGCCTCTCTAACCTCTAGGCTCCATCCGCCCCCCTCTATACCTGTGTAGTAAGGTTCTGACTACTGTGATCACTACATTGTATTAACTGGTTGTTCCATAGACATTACTTCATTAGATTACTTCACTAAGTGCAATGTAGCAGCATGATAATCAATGTTCAATGATAATCAAAGTTGCTTTGGATAAAGGTGTCTGCTAAATGTAAAAAATGTCAAATGTAAATGTCAATGCTGACGTGTGACACTCTAATTGTCCCTTCCTGTTTAGCATGGGAAACCTGTTGTGTCTGCTTTGCAGCTGTACCTGGCTGAAGTCACGCTTCTCAAATGCCAAATAAGTCAGAGTCAGATGATCACTGTAATTGTCAGGCTGTTCTAGAGAGACTTATAGTAATGGATTGATTCAAGTATCCCCTTTGAGAGACAAAGCTTCCCTTGTCCCTACCCCCCCTTCCCTTGTCCTCCCCCCCCCCCCCCCCCGCCCCACACACACACACACTCCCCTCAGACGAAGGCTAAGCTTTATTTCTCAAGAGGCCAGGTTGACTTAATCCATTGACTTCTACTGTTCCGTCATGGGATTCTACTGATGAAATAAGGTAAACAGAAGGCCTATTCTCCAGCCGTGTCTAGGGAAGCATGTGTAAGGAGAAGCCTAGAATGTGTACTGTACTGTACAGCTGCCCCCAGCCGTAGGCTAAAGCATTCCCAGCCACCATAGAGTCAGCTGGCTCACCTATCACCCCGGTCCTTTAGACCATGTGAGACAGTACGGCTTCACGTGCGCCCAGGAGACAGCAGGAGGACAAGAAGAGAAACAGAGAGTGTGTTTGTTGTTTGTGAAAGGGAGAGGGAGAGACGGTGATAGGGCTGAGGTCGGATCTAAGGCGGTACCCATGTAATTGTGCAGCTGGGTTTCCCCTTGTCAATAATAGAGGGGTGCTCTAATCTAAAGACAGAGAATCATAGATAATCTATCTAGAACAGGGGAGGCTGGTGAAGGTAGAAATTGGAGGATTACAGTGAGCCTGTCCTCCTATGTCTATCTCCACCCGCCTCCACTGATCTACACGTAGCTCATCTGAAGGGCTTGTCAGGGAGATCTACTCTTTCATCCTGCTTCTTTAATTAACTGGACAACCAGAAAGGGGCGATTTCTCCCCCAGTAGGTTAATGGACATGAAGACACATCATGCAGGTACACAGCTGTGATATTCACATATTGAAACCTACTGAATTCATGTGTTATTACTGTGTGGTGAGTTACATACTGAATCACAATTGGTCTAAGAGTCCTATTATGCTGTATTGTTAATTGGATGAGAACAGATTAAGGTCATTCCGAGCATGCCCCCAGAATGCTATTATGAGGTCGTCTGAGCTTTTTAACAAAACTAACATCGTCATCCTGGACATTACCGTAGCATTACTTCCGATAAACATGAATGCAATGTTATTCATATGCCGCGCCAGGGCAACGGTAGCGGTTAATCATGCTCTCAAACCCACCCACCCAAATGTTGCACTTGTTCTCAGAAATGGGGGGGAGGGAGGGGGTGCTCCAACACCAAAGGAATGCCCCAAGCAAAGGAAGGCCCAAAGTTCCCCTCAGCCAGAGCCAGGAAGAACCAGAAAAAAAAGAATGAAGAAAAAACAGGATATTGTGATGAAATTGATGTCTGGTTGGATTTGGTTTAAGTTTGTTTGTGTTTTGGCCTTTTTTTCCCAGCTGCATGTGTTTGATGGTGGGGTGGGGTAGGAGTGGGAGTGGTGTCAGCAGCGACTCAAAAACAGAGTTGCCCCCCTACTATTACTGCACCTGCAGGTCAGACCTGCGTTCTTTCTTTGGAACCTCCCCTCCATGTGCTGTTACATAACTCCCCTAGGGGATGAGAGAAGGAAGACAGCAGTCAAAACAAAAAGGTTTCACCGCCCCCCCCCCCCCCCTCTTTCCCAAACCATTCCCACTAGAGAATACTGTATGTCCTGTGTTCATTGCACGTTCCTAGCTAATCCTCCTAAAGTCACAAAGACAGCAAACCATCTCCCTGCAGGGCATCAGAGATTACAGGGACAATGCATTGACCAATAACAATGACTTGCCTTGCAATATTTTTTTATTAAAAGTTGTCCAGGTGAATGAAGATCCTACTTTCATTTTAAAATGGTTCCTATCTCTCCTATTCTTTTGAGATTGAGGTCACAACAGATAGTCCTACCCCCCACCAAAAAAAATAAACAAAACTTGGGACCTGGACTCGTCTCCACAGACCACTTCTGAAAACATAAATCTTGGACAAACTCCTATTTTGGGGTGAACCATAACTCACCTACAAGAGACAAACTTGTATCCCTGTAGACTGTGTGGAAAGTCTCCCAAACAGTAACACTGAAGTCCTGACCACTGCACTGCACCATGCAGTAGCTGTTTCAAAGAACATTTCGATGACAGTTTTGATTAGGAGAGCTTTAGCAGAGGGAGTAGAATGGGGGGAAGCTTTGAAGGGCACATTAAAATATGGGAGGCCGGGATGTTCTGTCAGTTTGACGATGATCAAAAGTGAGAGGGGAGGGGATAAAAAGGATGAAGAGGATGTCCTTAAGTGTTCTTGTCTGCAGAAAATTATTTATGCAGACCGGCAAGGAAGCTGGAAGTTAGTATTTCGTCTCACTGCTTCCTTCTCTCTCTCCCTCTCTTTAATTCTACAGTCATTAGACAGCTTACTTATTAAATAACGTATCTCTTCCCCTCTCTCTCTCTCTCTCTCTCTCTCTCTCTCTCTCTCTCTCTCTCTCTCTCTCTCTCTCTCTCTCTCTCTCTCTCTCTCTCTCTCTCTCTCTCTCTCTCTCTCTCTTTCTCTTTCCTCTCTTACTCTGGATTTCTATCTCACACAAACACACAGACACGCACACACACACACACACACACACACACACACACACACACACACACACACACACACACACACACACACATATATACAGTACCAGTCAAAGGTTTGGACACACTTCCCCATTCAATAATATATTATATATATATATATATATATATATATATATATATATATATATACAGTATATATATATATATATATTATGTAAATGATCTCTGATGTGATTCATCATCAGCTTTAGATGTATACTGGGCCTGCACTTGCACCTGCGCCAGTGCCTTTTTTTTTCAAATACATTTTTTTCCCCCACACAGATGTGATTCTCCAGCCCTATAATACTGCAATATCTCCATAATCACTCATCTATATGATATTATGGGATTAAAGTAATCTTGTTTCGCACAACTCTCACTTGGGGGTGGGTATTTGATGGTGATGTCATCTAATCGTTGCCCTGTGCCATTTTACAGAACGTCTGGGTGGATAGAACATAGAACATCCTTTATGATGACACAGCGCTTCTTATTTCTCCACGCTTCTAGAACTGTGAATCAGAACCCCTTGGGTGGTCCCACATCACTTCTCTAAAACACTGGTACTTGGCAGTCTTACAGCATCAGAGCTCCTGTTTGCTGAGTAGGTTTTTGTTGAACGTCAGTCAAACCAAGTACAAGCAAAGCTAGATACTAACATCCACTTTAAAAACTTCACTCACATAAAAATGACCACCAGCGGCAGAACATCAATCTGTGTCCAGAAGGAGGAAGTTCTATTTCAGATCACTAGTCAACACTCAGTCTTCTCCAAGCAAGCAGGCACAGGCTCAGTCAGGCACATAAACAGCCTGTACATTTGGGTTAGTTTCAAACAAGTATACCACTCTGTTCCGACAGCACAGAAGAACGCACGCCACAGAAAGACTCTGAAACCAATTAGAGTCCAGATGCACCAGAGAACTTATTTACTAAGCAATAATACAGGAGAGGCCATGTTTTTATGACATTTTTATCAAGGCTGTGACGTGGGTGCCTCATATTGCCCTCATGTCACAGCCATGATAAAAAAAAATGTCATAACATGTGGCCTCATAAACGATTGCTTAAATATACAGTATCAGGAGCAGGCTCTAACAATGGGGAAAAAACGACACCAAGCACTCCTACAGCTGATTGGTCTACTGATCATTTGACACCAGGGGTGGCTGGTGGAGGTAGAAATCGGAGGACACGTGCTATGCATTACGATGATTCTGTCCTCCAATTTCCACCTCCACCAGCCTCCACTGCTTGACACCTATTCATGATACCCTTGTCCAGTCAAATGCTCCACACCCAGTTCCATCTCTTACCCACCCCCGACCCCTCACCCTGAGCTCAGTCTCTGTAGACCACTACATCCCCTTAATCCTGCCTCTCGAGCCATACAGCAGTTGGATAATCAGAGTGTGAGAGGAGTTGTGTAACCTCTTCGCTTCAAAGTCATTACCACAGAGCCACTGGTCTGCATCGATGCACTCAGGCACACCCAAACGCATACCACACATTAACACATGCACACACTTTGACACGCAAACACACACACGCACACATGCACACCCTCTGGGGAGCCGCCATTGAGGAAAATAAGGGAGAGATTTTATCCAACTGATGATACCACACTATTATCTAGAGAATCACTAATCTGGGTTATTTCATGTGAGAAGGACCAATGACATCATCGTCGTCAGCCCTGCTATTTGTTTAGTTTTGATTAATCCGATCTATCGAAGGATTTATTGGACTTCTGAGAATTGCTGATGCAAGTTGACATAGGGGGGAGGGAGGTGTGGGCTATTTTTAATGCCATACTTTCCATGCAACCCGGTCCCTTTAGGCTGACCCGATACCCTTCTATACTGAGCTCAGCCCACTGCCCTCATAACCTACTGTTAAAGTGCTGGAACTAGCAGACTTCCATAACTGCAGTGACAGAGCAGAGTATACTAGAACTTGCCTCTGGTGTCTTCTTAAACCTGGTTGTTATGCTCTGGTTGGAGGCCTATCTTTATACCGAAACTGTCAGTTCACCTTCTTCTCTTAAAGGTGCAATCTGGGATTGGTACATAACGTTTTAGACTTTTATTTTATTAATGATATATATAGCCATTGATTCTTGAAGAATTTAACGTATAAATGCCTCAAGAACCTAGTTCAGCTGGCTTACCCCATCAGAAGCCCCACCAAACAATGTAATCGTAAACAAACACTGCATAGCTTAGTGCATAGTTAAAACTATCGTTGTGATCTCATTTATGCAACCATGGCTCCGTCTATGAATTTGAAGTTGATAACATTTCTCCAGCCCCATTCCTTAGGTGTTTACCAAAAACAGTGGCGGGGAGACCACTCTGTTGTTGATTGGATCCCAGATTAAAGCTCCCCAGACTATGCATGTCATGTTCTTGTCTCATCAAGATAGTAGGTGGACACAGAACCATCAAAAGTGATCAAGGGGATTTGTGATCAGACTTATCTGGGACTGGTATCGTGTGGTGTGTGTCTGTGAGTGACATAGTGATTGTAACTTGTGTTGTGAGCATGTAAGTGTGTGACAACAAGGTTGGGGTCCGTTGAATTTCAATTAAATTAAATTGTTATATGAAATGTGCTATACACAATTCAAGAATTACGTTTCAAAAAAAATTCAATGATTGAAAATAGGGCATTTATTTTCAATGATTTCTGAATGAACAGAAAATGAGAATCTTCCCTATCAGCAGAGTAATAATGACCCAGATCTGGCCCACATCTGTTTTCTACCATCATCCAGATGGCATCATCCATGGCTAGCTCTGGCTGCCATTTCTGAGCCATATCTTTGCCGTGAAAAGGCACAGACCTTGGTCGTGGATGTGGATGTGGCCTAGTTACCACCAGATCAAATGTGACAGCAGCTGGTGAAACCGGGAACAAGTCGGCACATTTTGTTGAAAATCAATGACACATTCGCTAGTGAAGCCAAAACATTGCAATGAAATGGATTCGGTGAGTAATCCCCACTACTCTTTGCAATTGCAATGTTTTGGCTTGACTAGTGAGTGTGTCATTGATTTTCAACAACGCTGAAATGTATTTACATTTTTCAGAATAAAAGTTTGAGCGGTCCGTCGGTTGGCGACTTGTTCCCGGTTTCACCAGCTGCTGCTACAAATGGTCCAGATGGTCCAGGAGGTCCAGGAGGGTCCAGGAGGGCCTCCAAGATCTCCAAGGACCCGACCCACCCTGGGCACGAACACTTTGTCAAGCTGCCCTCGAACAGGAGGTACAGGACCCCGGCCGCTAAGACAAACAGACTGAAGAACAGCTTCTACCACAGGGCCGTCAAGGCCCTGAACACAGAAAAGGCCTAAGTTCTGGGCCCAGGACAGTCCGGACGGATTGTATGGCAGCTAGTGCTGAGGCACAAACATATACATTTTCAAGCCTGCAAACTGTGACACTTTAAAATAATGTGAAAAAATACTTTTTTGTGCAATATGACAACCCTAGTTGACTATCTGTGCAGTATAGTACAGTGGATTGTGTACATAGCCTTTATTGATGTAAACCAGCTCCTTACCTTCTTGTGATTTTATGCATCTATGCTCTTTCTAAAATGTGTTTTCTTTTTCCTTTCCTAAACACCAGGGGAGCCACCCCTCCTAAATTTCGTTGTTTGGTACCTGTACTGTAGCAATGACAAATAAAGTCCATTCCATTCCATTCCAGATATGGGCATGTATCGTAACCATAACAGGCCACATCCACATGCTGGCCAAGATGTGCCCTTCTCTTGGTGATAATTAGGCTTAGGTACAGCCACCAGAGCCAGTCCACTTCTGGCCAATCCTGGAAACAGTACTGTATATAACCTTAGCAAATCCTTTGCCAACAGTGACTCAACCTTTTACCCATGGGGATCACAGGTTCTTAGTAGGCCCGACAGCACTTCTATTTATACTTCCTGTGATAAGCTTCCCCTGTGTCTAGAGTGCAAAGACACCACCTCACTCTATCTTGTTGATGACCCATCAATCTAACTGGGATGTCTTGGTAGAGCAAGCAGCCCCATGTAGCCTGGGTCTGACAGAAGCACCAGAACACTCTTGCCTTGTGCAAAATCAGAAAAACAAATACAACATCGGTACCAAAAGGAGCAGAATACATGTTGTCTTCACAGTAGTCCACATCCACTTAATAGACTGGTTCGATTAGGGGAGAGAGCGGGAAAGAGTGAAATACTGATAGCTGTGTGTGTGGCTTATGGACATGTTGCTTTGACTACTATCATTACGTCAATGAGGAATTGAAAGTGAATGCTGGCCTGTTTGCAATGAATGGTGGCTTTGGCCAAGGACAGCCTTCCAGTGATAGGGGATCCTTCTGCACCATATAACCAGCTAATCATTCTAAAGACGGCAACAGGCAACGGCTATTTAGAGAATGTCCTACTGTCCAGTCAGAGTAGGCTTAGCCTCGCTGTCACCTCCACGCCCCAAGCTAATCACTGTCCCACTTATTCATTCTCCAGTCAAGGGTTGGATGACTTTGCAGTTTCCAGTTTCCCTTTTGTCCTCCTCCTCCTCCACCCTCTTTTAGACTGAAGGGATGTCTTTGATCTTTGGGGTTTTATGTCATTGGTACCTCAGCTTTGGTGTGCTCAGGTGTGCTCTGATGAAGGTTTCGCGACCGAAAGCTAAGCTCAATCAATAGAAATGATGCATGGATGCTGAGTGTGCAGACTTCCTTATAGGACCATATTGGTCCCTCAGCTAGAAAAACATACAAGCAATGCAATGTTGTTACTATTGTAATTACAGAGTAAAGGTATAGGGTAACTTAAATAAAGTGTGAGCCAGCCTATCAAAAGTGTATTTTCTATTAAATGTTTTATTTTAAACAAATGTAGTTGAGCAATGTGTTATGAAGGACGGTTTCAGCCTCTTAAAGGGGCAATCTGGGATTCAAACAACAACAAAGTAGTCTCCCTGGTATTATTTTTGGTAAACAGCTGAGGGATAGAGATTGAGAAATTTAACAACTCTCAAATTCATAAACAGAGTTTAAACAGTATGGTTGCAATGACTGACTATCCGTGAGATCAAAATGACAGTTTTAACCATGTTTTAAAGCTATACAGTGTTTGTTTCCAATTACATTGTTCACAAACAATGGATTAAATGAGGGAAAAAAAAGAAAATTAGACATTTACCGTATTTTCCGCACTATAAGGCGCACTTAAAAGCCTTTAATTTTCAAAAAAAACGACAGTGCGCCTTATAACCCGGAGCGCCTTATATATGGATCAATTGGTTAATTTGTTGATCCATACTGGTTGTACACGGCGCTCAAGGCGCTCTGTCAAAATGTTTCAGTACGACTGGTAAACTACAAAGCCGCACCGCTTGCAGCATTACGGTAATCAGTAAACACCGGTATACTGTGCTTACTCACAGTCCCACACCACCCCAAGTAAAGAAGACTAAACAGAGTTTCCGAGGGAACAAAGTGAGATTCTTGGTGCTTTCAACTTGAAGTTTTAAAGTACCCACTCGATATAATAAACAACAGTTTAACGATCACTAAACACTTATCATTTGTGTATTGGATTCATTATTCTCGTTTGCCGGAGGCTACCGGTAAGGGAGGGTTGACTTGTAAACATAGTTTCGTTTTAGCTCGTGTTCAAAAGCAAGAACTGTGTGTTCATCTAGTTATGTGTAGTTATGTGTTTTTAGCATGTCGATGTTCTCCCAGTATGTTGTCATGTTATTAAAATACAGTTTAGACCTTCGTAGCGATGTGTTTTGTTAGCTGTTAGCCGCTAGCAGCGTTTGTTGTGGTTTGGTCAGAGTCACTTTTCTCCCATTCAGTGTTTGAGGTGAACCAACATTCAAATACGCCTGTCGTGTTCAATCTTTCTCTGATTTGAATGTATGACACATCATTTGAAAGCTTACAATCTGTAGTTTAAGCATGTGTAAAAACTGAAAAAGTACGTTGCACATTTCACCAGGAGCTGTCACATATTGGTTGTTGGTTATAATTGTATAGCCTATTGGTTGTTTTCTGGTGTTGTTTTGCTCTGTTTGTAGTCTACTTGATGTATTTTTATCAGCTGTTAAATCACCACAGCGGTTAATCCACTAATAGAGATAATAGCAGATTGAAAATGCTTGTAGCTAACTACTCTATATCTCGTGGTTGCAGCTATTGCGAATTGCTATTCACGCGAGTCAGCTGTGAATCACCGCAGGTCCTTGACGCTTGTTGCAAAAATGGATGACGAACGGCTGATACTTGAGGTGGAAAAATATATATTTTTGACAGTGGAGCAGGTAGAACGTTGACGGTGACAACGCTCAGGTGGAGCTTGGACAACGGGAAGTTGACACAACACCGATAGAGAGGTGACGCAACGCAGTAGGTGGAGCTTGGGCGTAACGCAACCCCAGTCAAACGTTTGACTGCAGTATCTATTCTATGCGCCTTATAATCCGGTGCGCCTTATAATCCGGTGCGCCCTGTATATGAAAACAGTTCTAAAATAGGCCATTCATTGAAGGTGCGCCTTATAATCCGGTGCGCCTTATAGTGCGGAATATTATTATATTATATTATTATAATTATTATTATATTATATTATATTTTCTTCAAGAATGTCTCTTTAAAGATATCATACTCTCTGTACTCTGCTCTGAGAAAAATATCAAGGAACACGTGAGAACTTGGGATATAATAACAGATCCATCTAATCTGTGTGTGTTCTTTGTAAAGTACCAGGAACTATTAGAGCTATTAGTTCCTGGTACTTTCCAAAGAACACACACACATTAGATGGATGTACAGGAACTTACTTAATCGCAGCAACCACAAAACATACAGTACAATGATATCGTAACAATTGTTTTTTTTGGGTTTTTTGTTCTCTTATCTAAGATAAGATTTGTCACTTATGTTCTGTACTATTGTCACTTTTTTATCTTGAATTATGCTTATTGCCTTATTGTCTTGTGCTGCAATGTCAGGAACCTAAGCCTAAGAATTTTACTCTCTTACACTTGTCTAGTGTGACGTAACAATAAACCTGAAACCTGAAACTTAAGAGAATGCTCAACAACACACCAAATGACCAGCTGTGACCAGCTGAAGCAATGAAAGACACCACTAGGCCAACCATCACATGTCTGCAATTCAACGTGCCTGTGTGTGTGTGTGTGTGTGTGTGTGTGTGTGTGTGTGTGTGTGTGTGTGAGTGTGTGTGTGTGTGTGTGTGTGTGTGTGTGTGTGAGAGTGAACTAAACTATGACATACTGTACAGTATATCATACATTTTTCCTAGAATACAAATCCTCCATGGCCATTTCTCCTCGTGGGATGGTCTCCTGATTCCAGGAAAGCCACGCTCCCCATCAGACACACAATGTGACTGGAACTTTCTAAAAGCATTACCATTTTATATTCTGTTTATATAACTTTTTTCGTTTTGTTTCGACATTGTAATGCTCTAATGAACGTTACACTCCCTTTCTCCACAGATGAATTAATCTTAATGGTGAGTCAGATGGAGAATGACTTGTTAAAGAAAGTAAGACAACCCTTTTCACCCCTCTGCTTTTCTGCTCTAGATAACTCTCCAGTCAAGTGTTTGCTTAGTATTGTTCAATGCCATGAGAAGACACCAACAGATAGTCATGTGAAGAAATTAGGACAACCAATGGAATATTTTTTTCTTTTTTTAAGAAATATGGACATATTCTTCTTTCAAACTATAGGTAACGGTTATGTAATTGAACCAAAAACAATTAAAGTGTAACACCCTATGCCCAAATAGCTGGTATTGCCCCCTTTAGCTGAAATAACCTCAATTAGATGTTTCCTATAACTGTCTACAAGTCTCTGACATCAGTTGTGTGCTGTTTGAGGGGTGTCTTGCATGTACAGTCCGTTTCAAATCACCCCCCAGCATCTTAACAGGATTAAGAGCCGGGTTTTGACTTGGACATTCCAGAACTCTCCATTTCTTTCTTTTGAGCCATTCCTTGGTGGATTTACTGGAATGTTTTGGGTCATTGTCCTGTTGCATGGTCCACATTCGCTTCATCTTAAATGTTTGGACAGATGGTCTCACATTTTCCTCAGGCACCCTCTGATACATTAAAGAATTCATAGTGGATTCTATGATGGTGAGCTGGCCAGGCCCTGCTGCAGCAAAGCAGCCCCAAACCATGACATTTCCACCCCCATGCTTCACAGTTGGTATGAGGTTCTTGTGTTCAAATACTGTTTTTGGTTTGCGCCAAACATGTCTTCTGTTACTGTGCCAAATACTTTAACTTTGATTTATCTGTCTATCAAAGCACATTGTTCCAGAAGTCCTGGTGTTTGTTTAGGTGTTCTCTGGCAAACGTTAGTCTTGCCCTGATGGGTTTTTTTGACAGCAAGGGTTTCCTCCCTGCAAACCTCCCAAGAAAATCAAACTTGTGCAGTCTCTTTCTGATGGTAGATGCATGTACTTTGACATCAACTGTGGCAAGAGCTACCTGTAGGTCCTGTGATGACATTCTAGGATTGTTGGAGACTTCTTCAAGAGCATCTTGCAGTCTGCTCTTGGGCTGAACTTGAGTCATGTCTGACCTGGCCATGTTGGCAGTTGTTTTAAATTATTTTCCAGACAGTGGAATGGCTGATTTCTAATTGTTTGGAGATCTTTTTAAATCCCTTCCCAGACTCATACACATCTACAACCTTCTTTCTGAAGGCCTCAGAGAGCTATTTTGATCTCGCCATGGTGATTTGTTTTTTTGGTTTAGTTTATTTAGCACACATGAAACGCAAGGAGGGAACGAAGCCTAGAAGGCTTGTACATAGTTTCATTCCCGTCAATAGTTAGGTTTCAATGTAACACAAAGAACACTTAATACATGTAAATAAGATAAAAGAAACCACAAACAAATCATATCCATGATAGGTAGGATAGCACAACTCATACTCATTTGCATCTGATGTGGTGCACTTGATTCTAATTTTAGGCATTTTAAGTAGTATTAAAAGTATTTTTCCTCACAAGAAAATTGCATTTCTATTAATTACATTTTACAAATCATTTTGAAAAAGACTTTTTTTCGGTTTTATTTGTTTGGATTACCTCCATCTCTCAATATTGTTACAATGAAGATCAAATGTCTGTATGTTTAAATATCTTGAAAAAGACAAAGACTTTCTGGGCTGTCCTATCTTTTTCACATGGCTGTATGTATTTGTTGGAGCAGTCTTTTTATTTCAACATCAGTCTCCAGTTCGAAAAAATTACTCAGCAAACATTGTAACCTATTTCAATATAACTACACACAGTTGGAGATACTGTGGTAAAGACCTAGCCTCTGTAATGTCAAACTGTAACTGACCTCTAAATTCCAGGTATCTGCATTCAAATAGTGAACATTGCAGTTTGTTCAAATGCCTGGGTTCAACACCAGGGCAATGGAGCTCTATTGCATCAACAACTGCAATACACTTTTGCTCTAATATCAATACAGCAGGACGAATGGGCTGTGGAATGCGTCAAGGCAGAAATATGTAAGTGGCCTTGGACAGAAGCATCTGAAAATGTGGATATAAAAGCACGTCAAATGTATTGAATTATCCTCTGAGTCATTAAGCAGGCCCCTTTTTTTATGACCGAGCGGCCATGATTTTTCTGCACTGCATAGCACATCTCATCCCAAGCTGTGTATAGGGTTAGAATGGACTCCATTACCACAAGGCTATTAAAATAAAACAATTTCCCAGAGAAATAAAACGCTTTCTCTTTCAGGGTTATAGTAATATGCATTTTGATTTTCTTTCATGAAGTGGATGTGTAATCTATACATATTACCAATGGTGGGATGCCTTATTATTTTCATTTGCAAAGTGGGAGGCAAATCGATAGTACACACAGAAGTCCGGAGGGACAGAGATGTACCATTTCAACATAGGATAGTCATATTGGTGCACACTGGAGAATTAAAAGTCTCCTATATCCATTTGAATGGCTTAGCTATTCTTGTCCACCTATCCCTGGGCTTTGTGTTGGAGGTGACATAACAAAGGAACAATAGTCCTTCATAGTAGTCTAAACTACTGTCTGCATAGCATACACGACTAGAGAATGTAAACGCTAGGTGATGTCACCGCATAGTAATGTATGTCAGGTTTGAAAACTTGTTTACTCTGGTTTCACGTTTTCAGGAGGCCCGTGTGGCAGAGCGAGCTTGGGATAATGGCTCTGAGAGAGAAAGGGACATCCTCGCTGTTGGGGTTTTGGCCCATTGAATAGGGCCCTGCCTCATCAATGACCCAGTTGTCTCTCCAATAGGACTAGAGTGAATTACCCCACTGGCCCCACAGCCCTAGTTCCTGTCCGGCAGCTTCCATTGTCTCCACTGGCCTACAACCCCGGGCCGTCAGGCAGGCAGGCAGGCAGTCAGAGCACTCAGACCTGTCAGTGTTCCAAACCCATCATTGTACTTCCTTCAGTTCTTCAGAGACCGTAAAATGGAGTAGTCGAGGGCACTTGGGGGCAGCGGGTACATCATTAAAAAAGAGTATCACCCAATTACAGGTGGATTCAAGAACCTGTTGTCTGCCTCCCATGGTGCTCGGGTGACTCCTGTATCATAGAGACAGGTTTCCCCCTGGGCGGGACTCCCATGCGCACAAGAACGGTAACCTAACACCTGCTTTTGTCTTGTTTGTGGCTCACAGGTAGATAAAAGAACAGGTGAGGTGGGGGGGAGGGGAGGGGGAGGGGAAGGGG
>NC_137688.1:49731482-49793982 GCF_963989245.1 Nansenia antarctica | reverse complement strand
GAATGAGAGCCCACCTCCACCCCACGCACACTCCCACACACACACACACACACATACACATGCACATACACGCACACTCCCACACATACACGCACACACAAAAACACTCACTTCCTTAGAACCCCAACCTTCCCACAGCATGAGGGGCTGAGGAGGAGACCAGGATAAGAGCCAGAGGCCATCCCCACCCACCCACCCACCCACCCCGTCTCTGGTGCATGACACCACACCCACTCACCCACCACCTCCCTGGTGCATGACACCCCACCCACCCACCCCCTCCCTGGTGCATGACACCACACCCACCCACCCACCCCCTCCCTGGTGCATGACACCCCACCCACCCACCCCCTCCCTGGTGCATGACAGCACACCCACCCACCCCATCCCTGGTGCATGACACCACACCCACCCACCCACCCCCACCCTGGTGCATGACACCCCACCCACCCACCCCCTCCCTGGTGCATGACACCACACCCACCCACCCACCCCCTCCCTGGTGCATGACACCACACCCACCCACCCACCCCCTCCCTGGTGCATGACACCACACCCACCCACCCACCCCCTCCCTGGTGCATGACACCCCACCCACCCAGCACCTCCCTGGTGCATGACACCCCACCCACCCCGTCCCTGGTGCATGACATCACACCCACCCAACCACCCCCTCCCTGGTGCATGACACCACACCCACCCACCCCGTCCCTGGTGCATGACATCACACCCACCCACCCACCCCCTCCCTGGTGCATGACACCACACCCACCCACCCCCTCCCTGGTGCATGACACCACACCCACCCACCCCCTCCCTGGTGCATGACACCCCACCCACCCACCCCCTCCCTGGTGCATGACAGCACACCCACCCACCCCATCCCTGGTGCATGACACCACACCCACCCACCCACCCCCTCCCTGGTGCATGACACCCCACCCACCCACCCCCTCCCTGGTGCATGACACCACACCCACCCACCCACCCCCTCCCTGGTGCATGACACCCCACCCACACACCCCCTCCCTGGTGCATGACACCCACCACCAGCAGCAGCAGCATCAGCAGGTTAGCCAGGTGGGGGCCTGGGCCAGGGTAAGTCATCTCTCCACTGCCTGCTCAACCAAGCAAGGCAGATGGGGACCTGACCCAGCGACACATATTGCCTTCCAATGCAAATACCCCACCCTAGCACCCATATTAGCTCAGCTTAGATAACCGTAGTCGAGGCAACGCACAGTAATAACAAGACAGGCAAGATAATAATAGATGGCACCGTATCAGAGACATTTAGAAGCACTAGTCTGCTGGAGGGGGTCCCTCAGTGACTCATAGGTACTTTTCAACAACGGAAGTGTTGTTGAAAACGCCTATACCACCTGTCTGCTTGGCATCGATCAGATAATCAGAGGCAGCCATTGCATGGGACTTTTCTGTGTGGGGGCTAATTATACCCGTTAACACTGTTATGTGGTAACTCTGGCATGGAGGTGCAGTTTTCAAGAGAGAGCACCTGTCACTGTGTGAAACACAGGAAGGCACGTTGTTACGAGCAGTAGATTGCTACCGATTTACCACAGGCCGTGTCGTAGAAAGAGTAGATGAACGTAGTGAATATTTAATTCATCACAAAGGGTGAAGGAATAGGATCGGGTTTCTGCTACACTTGGAACGGAGTTTCCTTCCACTTATTGTGTACATGCTATTTGTGTTCTGATGGCTTGTGTACACTACACTCTAGGGACCACTATTCTGGCAATTTATGATTTGTGACAGAAGAGCATATTTTTGATTACACGTTACACACATACTGAGAGGGATTTTCCGGTTCTGCTGGAGTTTCTGTTTTGGCAAACCTCATAATGAACCATGCAAAAATAATAACTAAAGATAGATGCCACTGTACGAGGAGATTTCCCTTGTGGTTCTAAGCCTGTTGCGGTACCAAACGGTCTGATATAACGTTTTAATTATATCAAACAGTAGCACATGAGACAGAAGGATGACGTGTTCCAGTGCATGAGGTCAAAGTATATTCTCCCTCTAAGCTCCTAAAGGGTGCCAGTGTCATGCAACCTGATCCGGTCATGTAAACAGATCCTGCCAAGGACTATGGTTATGCTATGATAGCCTGACAGAGCACGTGACCCATTGGCTCTCTTCACCAATACCAATACGTTTCCTCTGTTCTTGCCAACATACTTCCTCTTGGTAAAAAAAACTACCTTTCTGTCACTCTCAGTGACATTCAGCGTGGCATCCTTCCTTCCAAGTTTGCATGACTGTCACATGCCACTGAGCAAGCAGAGCACTTGGAGTTCCCCTGAAAAGTTCTCTGTTCCCCTTTCCAGGGAGGGACAAGCCATATGATCAGTGCAGCACATGTGTCAGGAAAGCACTTCATCTAAATGGCTTCCTAACCCATACATTTTTTTTTAAAACAGCAAACTGTTTTAAAGATGTGGGCCTACACTCTCTTCTCAGTCAGCCAAGCCTGTCTGTAGTACCCTATATCTATACCAACTATCATTAACTCTATGGGTGTTAAGAGCTGCCGTGGAGATAGCGATGATATGACACACTTATATAACACTTGGGCTTAAGGGAGCATGGTGTAATTTATAACATGAGATTATATAATCGCAACCATGCAAAGCAAGCCACATCATAACCTTGACCTGTCACAGGCTTCTGTGCAGGGGCCCAGCAGCAGGGCCTTATGTCACAAAGATGGATGATGAACATTATTTTGCATGCCTTAAATCTTAGATTATGGCAGAAATAGTGAGAGATAAAGCATCCTTTTGTTGGCCTACGTTTTCCTCGTAATGTACATTTCATGGCAACGACTTGCTGATGATGCATACAAGAAGCTGAAATGTTTTAATCATGAAATGCATTTCTTCATTCTCATAAAAGAATCCGAAAGTCATCGGTGAAAGTGGCGTGTATTGAGTGGATTTATTTATGTGGCCAATAGCAGAAGCGTGAATGACTGACTACCTGTGATTATATCCAAGGCATTGTCATCATAAATGATTAATGAGGGCCATTAATCTGTTTGGTCCTGAGGAGAAAACTGGCAGCAGTATCTTTCCATTGATAAGGAGATTGGGGAAGTGGGGGAGTGGTCCCGAACAATATTTTCCATTGAGCTTTACTCGTCATCCCCCGCCTCCTGCAGGCAGGATGGAGAGCTGCGGAATCCCGTGACATCACTCCTCCTCCAATAGTTGCCGTGGTAACACAAGTGATGTCAGTGTTTTGCCTCTTGAACCACGTGCTCCGTATATAATAACCGGCTGCGTCGCGCGGAGGACAGCAGCAGATAGAGCTGATCGTTTCGTTTGCGCGCTCTGCTCACGCGAAGTGGGGCAAATAGGAATTAGAACAACCAGTGTTATATCATCAACGGGTTTTTGTTTTTAGATACTTTTTGGTGCTTGTTGGATACTATATTTTAACTCTTCACAATGGCTGTGACCGAGGCTGGATGTGATTTGAGTTATTGCAAGATGAGGGGAATTGTATCCGTTCTCACTGGTAAGGATCTTATCATTTTAGTTAATCAATAGGCTAGTTAATTTAATATTTTTTAATTAATAGTTAATTTTCAGCTAATTTAGTGGATCAGTTCTTATACTAAAGATTGAGCATAGGCATGGTGTTGTAGTTATTACTAGTCTATAATATGATGTGTGCTGTGCTTGTATGGTATGAATGGAAATGAATGGAAATTCATAGTCATACATGGTTCCTACATACAGCGACTGAAAACCTGCGCTAACTGATTAAATCAAGTAGGCTATGAGTTATGGTTCTCTCATCTTAGTTTATGTTGTGGTGACAGGCTATGGTAATCTTTTCACGTTGGTCGTGACTGAATGCGGAGCGGGTATAAAAAAGAGTAGGCTATGCGTATGTTTCGTAACGCAAGAGCTTGTGTACATTACGCACAAATCGGTTTAACGGAATCCTATCCAACAGCATATTTTGCACTTAAAAAAACTCAGCTGTATGCAGCTGTGTGCAGCTGTATTTTTTCTCACAGTTGTAGATTATAATGGGTCGGTTATTGCAGATATTGTATATTGTATTGTTCTGTTCACCTGTGAAATGCATGTCATTCGCCCCTGTGCCGCACTTAGTGCAGTGTGACATTCGGCTCTCTGCTGACGTAAATGCCTTTTTCGAATTGCAGCTTTCATCAAGGAGAGGAAAATGGGACTCAACGACTTCATCCAGAGGCTGGTGTCAAACCCTCAAATCTGTCAACAGTAAGTCAACAGCACATTATGTGACCAAAGACGGGAGCTGAGAATATACCCACTTTGCATCAATTGTCATATCAACTGTCAAATATGACAGTTTGGATTTAAATTACCTGCATATGTATGTATTGACTATTGCGCTCAAGGCCTATTGGCTATCTTTGTGCGTCAATGCATCTGCGTCCATTGAGTGCAATCCAATCAGCCCCGCATACCGTCCCTGGGTTTGGACATACATTCAGTTTACCGTGTAATCTGGCAGGCAAAGCCAACACAAGAATAGGTATTTCATGTCAACCACGTTCGCGTCACAGCCTTGGGTAAGCACCTTTTCTGCAAATCCCCTCTGTACCCTAGACGGGGCCGCGGATGACGCGATGATTCAATTAGGCGCGCACCACGCGATATTGTGTGTTCTCTCTAAATTCCCCAGCATTCAGGTCGGGGTCTGGTGGTAGATTCCTTAGCCCCCGTCTGTCCTCTCCTCTCCAGATGCTATTGCCGTCTTAAGGGGCCTGTTCGTGAAAGACTGTCCCAGACATGTCTGAGTCATCTGCTTAGAAGCTCATACCCACCTGGCAGGTGCTTTAGGCTACCTGCAAAGGGTCAACAGCTTATTTGTCTTGTTCATTTAGCTTATTAAAACAGTAAGAAAATTCACTTTTTTATACTTTTCTCAGACCTATATGAACCTGTCTGTATCTAGGGCCACTCACACAGCATAATGATGACGTGTTACATTTTGTTACTAAACATTGTTCACCTCAATCAACACACACACACACACACACACACACACACACACACACACACACACACACACACACACACACACACACACTGCAATGTGCAAAACCTTCAAAACATATAAATAGCAAATAATGTCATGTAATCTTCATTAATAACCACAATACCAGCAACCCAAATATTAGGCTACTGTTGCAATTAATCCACTCTAGGAACTATGATGTTGTTTTATATAGGAGTCACTTATTCCCATGGAATGACAATAACGTCCCAATTTGACCCACATGACCCAAGAGAATAATCATCCAATCTAATGCTCTCTCTGTTTATTTCTCAGCTCTGGCGGGTTCCTGAAGATTGATCAGAACCTGAATGAGGAGATAGATGATGAGGAGGACTTTGGAACGGTAAGGACACTTGGCTAGTGTAGCCGGCAGAAAACTAACTGTAGCCTACCTGTATCATCTAGAGCAGTGGTCTTCAACCAGGGGTCCGCGACCCCTAGGGGGTCCGCAGAGGTACTGCAGGGGGTCCGCCAATTTTTGTCATAATAATTGACATTTTTCACCAAAATAATCAGTGAGAATTAAAAAATATAACAAATGATATTGAGTAAAGTACAAGCATTAATAGGCAATAATAAGCTACTTTTGGACAAAAACTATTTACAAAATAAATGATGCCCATGAAGAAAAAAAAACACACACACACCTGTCTAGCAAGCTAGGTGTTGGCTAAAACGCTGCAGTTCGGTCTTCATTGCGAAATTAACGTTAATTAATAACTAGCATAACGTTACTAATTTAGTTAGTTTGATAATAACAAACCCGCCTCTTTGCTTCTCTATGCGCCGCTATAACGCGCTCCTTTACCATTCCGAGGTCAGATGGCTTTCCCGTGGATCAGTATTGGCGCGCCCGCGCGGAGCTGGCTGCGCATTTCAATGCATTTCCGCGGATTCCGCGGTGCCCTCGCCTGACGTGAAATGCGCAATTGTTGATCACTTGGAGGCACTCGAAAGTCAATTTGAGACGTACTTTTCTGAGACTGAGTCTTGGAGAAAGCACAAGACATGGATACGGTTTCCATGCAAAGACAATGCATCCGACGGCTCAAACCTGACAGCCGCTGAGGAAGATCAGCTGATCGACCTAACGAGTCACAGCCTCTCCCCAAGTTCTCGATGAGCCTCTTGCCTTTTGCAACAACTTATCTTTGTGAAAGTGGATTCTCCTCCCTCACCTACCTGAAGAGCAAATACCGTTCCAGACAGCAGTCTGAGGATGACATGATGCTCTGCCTGACAACCTCCATCTCCCCCAGAATAGACAAGTTGTGTACCACCTACCAGGGCCAGTCATCTCACTGAGGTAGGCATACCTGGCTTCCTGAAGCTAAAAGTTTCATTGTTGAAAAATAATAATAATAGAAAATATAAGCCTCATCAACAACAACAACAACAACAACAATAATAATAACCAATCATAATTATGCATGAACGTTTTATCAATCATAAACACATATAGGCTAATAACCCAGTATATAAATAGGTTAATACGGTGAAAGAAAAGGTGAATGAAGTAAATATAAAAGTTATTATAGGCTTTAAAATGTGAGAGATTTAAAAATATATATTACATGTGGGGGTCCCTGTTCTGTTTGTCTCTCGTCCAAGGGGTCCTTGGGTTGAAAAAGGTTGAAGACCCCTGATCTAGAGCCTTGATAATTGGGTTTTGTATCTGACCTCTCCTCTTCCTTTCTCAGATGTGCCTGGATATGCCCAGAAGTTCCCTGGCTGAGGAGACTCAGTAAGTAGTCTTAACATCTCTCCTCATATAACTTTGTTCTTCCTCTTATAACTTTTCTCTCTTCAGATATTTTTTCCCTTTCTATCAATCTCTAACCCCTTTTCGATTGTCTTTCCCCCAGGATCAAACCATGTGATTTTGACTACCTGAAAATCATCGGCAAAGGAAGCTTTGGGAAGGTGAGTGGTCTCGCTGATTGTGTGGCTGTTCTCCTGCCTGCTATTAAACCACTCTCACAATCTTATGGAAAACTCAGCGGATGATTCAGAGGATAATCTGTTGTCTATTTGGTCATAGGTTCTGCTGGCGCGACACAGGGAGAGCAACAACTATTACGCTGTCAAGGTCCTACAGAAGAAAATCATAATTAAAAAGAAAGAGGTAAGGCTCACTCCTCTGGTTCTCACTTCATGAATACAATTCAATCATAACCCCAAGCAAATAGCCACAAACAGACACACACACACACACACACACACACACACACAGCAACAACTTAATCAAAACAACCTTTAATCCCATCCACATTCTTATTATTATTGTGTTGATTATGTGATTTTGAGTGGTATGGTCATCTTTCTTTTCCTTCCCCATCCAGCAAAAACATATCATGGCGGAGCGAAGTGTGTTGATGAAGAATATCAAACACCCTTTCCTGGTGGGGCTTCACTATTCCTTCCAGACCACCGAGAAGCTCTACTTTGTTCTTGATTACGTCAATGGTGGAGAGGTAAGCCATGACCATACCCTCAAAAAATAAATTACTCGCCATATATACTGTATGTTAGATTACAGAATATATGTATTTTTCCTGAAGAAACTTTGGGATGTTTCCATATCAGACATTTAAAGGCACATTCAAATCACACATAAATACTCAAATACAAATATGTGATATAAACAGGATATTTGTAGAGTCACACCATACAATAATTTGGTATTTGTAAAACATGGACACTATTTTAAACAAAGACACTCAGGTTTTAAAAATGGTGGTAATTTCCCCAGCTGTTCTACCATCTTCAGCGAGAGAGGGTGTTCCTGGAGCCAAGAGCCAGGTTTTATGCTGCAGAGATCGCCAGCGCACTCGGCTACCTCCACTCCCTGCATATTGTTTACAGGTATGAACTAGCATCCTACACTGCCCCCTGGTGGACATTTATAAATAAGACATGTTCAGTTTTAGAGGGAAACATTTCTTAAAACATAATTATGCACAAAAGGCATAATAAATGCAAGTAGTGAGTATCTCACACTCTGTGAGATAGAGTGTGGGCTCACGTGGTTATTTGGCTGCTAATTCCCCCCCCCCCCCCTTCTCCTCCCTCACAGAGACCTTAAACCTGAGAATATCCTGTTAGACTCTACGGGCCACATTGTCCTGACAGACTTTGGTCTCTGCAAAGAGGGCCTGGAGCCCAGTGGAACCACCACAACCTTCTGTGGTACCCCAGAGGTACAGAACACGCACCCTCTGACCCAGTGTCTTCCTCATCACCACTGTGCACGATACACTTAATCACGGAACCCAGAATCTGACTCGGTGAGGCTACACACAGCTAGTCTTGAATGTGGGTTTTAACGGTGTCGTCTCCTCCTCCACAGTACTTGGCGCCCGAGGTGCTCCAGAAGCAGGCGTACGACCGCACCGTCGACTGGTGGTGCCTGGGCTCTGTGCTCTATGAGATGCTCTATGGCCTGGTGAGTAGAAACTAGAAATGCTTTTTTCAGCATCTCTTTCTTTGATGATGCGTATTGAGTGAAACAGCTGGCCATGATACGCAGTATCATACACAGTGCAATACACAGTGCCAGTTTGAGTTATAAGGCAATAGACCTATCTCTAAGCCACGGCCCAAAATAGAAATTGTACAATCATATCACAGAAAAAGTCACTACAGGCAGAAAACTCGGACAAACAACTCGCTAATATCTGATGGTGAAAAGCTTCTAGACTAAATATTCTTGTAATCTTTAAAAAACATGTCTATTACTTGCTGTGGTAAATCAGAAATCAGAAATTTGCCAACTCCCGCCATTGTAAGTCATTGAATGTCATTCAGTCACGGTCGGTCAGTCAGTCACTGTCAGTGAAGCGTTGTTTGTTTGTCCGAGTTTTCAAACGGGGCGTGGCTTAGCAATACGTCCATTCCTGTGGTGTGTCAAAAGTGTGGTCGAGCAGTCTGAACTGATTTTTTTGCTGTCTCTTTGGCGCCCTCTACAGCCCCCCTTCTACAGTCGCAACACAGCTGAGATGTACAACAACATCCTGCATAAGCCTCTGATATTGAAGCCCAACGTGTCCAACGCAGGCAGGGAACTGCTGGAGGGACTGCTGCAGAAGGACCGCACCAAGAGGCTGGGCATGAAAGATGATTTTGTAAGTATGCATTGCAAGCACGCATACACACACACGTCATGCACACGCACACACATAAACACACAAACATACACACACACACACACACACACACACACACACAGAATGGTTCCTGCACAACAGAGAGAAATTCTTTGGGTTTCATTGGTTCTCCACCAGTTGACTGATGTGGTGTTTTCATTTGACTACAGATGGAGCTCAAGTACCATCCCTTCTTCTCACCCATCAACTGGGATGACCTGATGGCCAGGAAGATCACACCACCCTTTATTCCCTCAGTGGTACGTACAGTATGTTTACACATCGGAACAATCAGTGTGTGTATCGATTCGTATAGCATAAGTGTATAGAGTGTGTGTGTGTGTGTGTGTGTGTGTGTCCATGTGAGTTTTGGAGCACCCCTGTAATAACTCTCTGCGGCTGGTTCCACAGACTGGGCCCACAGACCTCCGCCATTTTGACCCAGAGTTCACCCACCTCCCGGTGACCTCATCCCTGTGCAACATGGACCCCATACATGTGACCAGCAGCATCAAGGAGGCAGCCGGAGCCTTCCCTGGCTTCTCCTACGGCCCACCCGCTGACCACTTCATGTGAAGGCATCCACCTCCATCCTTATCACCTCTGTAGACGAGAGGAGACCAGATAGAGACGACAGAGACACTGACTGCCTCCGCTTCTGAGAGGGACCACAGAGGAGCAGCCTTGGTGAAGGTTCGCATGGCCTCCTGACAGGATTTCTGACATGCAGATGATAAGACATGGGGAAAAGGGTGTCCGGATCTTGTGGGATTGCATGAGGTGGGTGTGGATTGCATGGGCTACTCTAGTCTTCAACACCAATGACTCCCCACTACCCCTCCCCAACCCAAACCCTGAGACGGATGCAAAGTGTGCCAAGTTTGGAAAACGGGGACAACGTTTCGTACCGGAGGGACATGGGACAATGCTCTCTAATCGCTGTGGACCACGGTCACTGCCAGAGAGAGACGAGTGAAGTGCCTCAAGTTTAAAGGCAGTGCGTGAACGGTAGCAACAGTTGCTAGGCAGGAGCCAGCTGCATCCAAAACAGACCCTTCCCTCTGTTTAGACTTTGGACCATGGCACTAGCTGTAGCGGGCGCCGCCTTCATGATACACTGCATATGTTAAAGATGTATATGTCTGAATCACATGGCATTTATTGTTGTTGTTGTTGTTGTTGTTTTTGTATGTGTGAATGCTCAATTGCACATGAGGAAACAAGGGTCAAGAAAATGAATGCATTGTTTAAATTCCACTCTCATTGTCCATTGGCCAGACCGATGCATATCTGTTCATACCCTCAAATCATATCTGAAATAAGTAGGACAAATAGTGAACATGACATTTCTATGTAATGTAGCAGGTCGTTTTAAACTACTGGACCAAGTAATGAACCATGGTACTAGATATAACCAGATGCCACTGTTGACCAATTTGTCTTCAAGAACTGAAGATTTTCATGCAAACAAGGACAACACCAAAACCGTTTTAAAAGCATCTTTGCAGTATTGAATGTTATAATCTGACCAAAGCCCATCAGGTTTCCATGTTCTGGTGTTCTTGTCATGCCAGGTTGAAGTCATTACAAACAACAAAATCATATATATTAGCCAGCTCTAAATGTTTAAAACTATTTATACCTCTAATATAAAAGTCCTTGTGTGGAAAAATCATGTATTTATTTTCTTACCTTTGTTTTTCTTCTAACTCTGTACTATACCTGCACTTTTACACATTTACCCGCCAGAGAATGTGTCGACTTAGAGCCACATCTGAAGTTTGTAGATTAGATTTTTTATCATAAATCCAGAAAATAAGATATATGGTTTTACCAGCAATAGGCCTGCAGTCAAAATAACCCATATTATGTCAATCATTGTTATTCTTGCAAGTGAATGTGATTGCTGTTTTATGGCGAACACTGAAGAATCCACTAGATTGTTGTTGAATCTATATGCAACATATACAAAGGTCCTAGGTGATAGAAAAGAACTGTGAATGTCTTTCATTTTGTAAGGTGTGCCTATCTGGCAATGGAAAGCATGTGAAGAAGACCTGATCCATATGTGTTTGTATTTCTGCCCTGTCATCTTCATGGTCTAGACAAGGACCTGAAAGCTGTGCTGCAGTAACATCTAACTTGTGTTGCAGTAACAGCTTAGACAGAAAGTAACCACTGGTGCAGGACTTTGAGTTTTGAGACAGTACTATACAGCCATTGATGGTCATGGCTCTGAAAAGTGCAGTAATATCTCTGGTTTGGCAAGAAAGAGTAATGATATTCAATATTACATGGAGAAAAATGCCCTGAATTAGTATCCTCTCAAATTAATTAAATTATTCAATAAGCATGATCAAACCTAAACATTTTAAACATTTTAATAAATTATATTGACACTAATTGGATTCTAGTTGGCCCTAACATTGGCATTTTTAATGCATTGCATAACACGTTCTGCTTTAAAAGTAATATCACTTTGGTTAATGCTTTGTTAATTGATTAGGTCAAGGCACCCATACATGTGTTACATACTTATTCCTGCTGTGTTCTGTGATGTTAGTGTGTTGACTCCAGAATGAACACCATCCGTATAAAATGACAAACAAGGCAATACAGTTCTAGGTAATTCTCTTCCATATTTGGAAGCTTTACTTATCTCATTCGTTTTATATTTCTTCCATGTATATTTATTTACATGTTATTACACATATTGTACTGTACTATGTTTAAAGACCAGAGGATCAATTCCTAGAATGGACACATAAAATAATGAATTATAATCTGTTTAAAATGTGTAAATAAAATTCATCAACAAAAATCTAAATAAAACGCATTCTTGTTTTCCTTTTTCCTCAGTTGCTTTGAAATTAGCTTGTTGCGTTGTGTTAAAAACAACGTGTATTTTGCGTGACCCCTTTGTGCTGCCTCTGATAAGCAAAAGCTTATGAGACAGATTAATAATGTAATGTTACCCGTTGGCTGTAGCTACCTGCCATAGACTCGTGATAGGAGTGTAGTATCGACACCATTCAAATGGTTTTGGATTCCCTGTCCTCTCCCCTATCCGGAGACGTTTGAATTGTTATCCTAACCCACGGTAAATCACAGTTATTAACCCGCAAAGGGTGCCTCCGGGCACCGTCTTTGCCCGTGAATAACACCGGCTATGAAGGTGGTACAAACACAATACTCCTTTGCTAACTTCACCATCGGTATACGGTCATTTTGAGCCCTTAACCACCGCGCTGACACCCCGAGAAGATATGCTTTTAACCGTAAACTCAATGAACCGGGAGTTCACCCGCTGCTCTAAGCAGCAGCACGTCATGGAGGATATCAGCGGGTGGACAGACAATTTCTACCCGGGAATTCGCTCCGAGCTGTGTCGACCGTGATAGGAGTGTAGTATCGACACCATTCAAATGGTTTTGGATTTCCTGTCCTCTCCCCTATCCGGACACGTTTGAATTGTTATCCTAACCCACGGTAAATCACAGTTATTAACCCGCAAAGGGTGCCTCCGGGCACCGTGTTTGTCCGTGAATAACACGGCACACAATGATACTACAGTTCATAAAGCAGACAAGTGAAGGCAGTGGTTTTAAGGGTTCAAAAAACATGACTTTATTATGTGTACATAGCTTCCTCTCTCTCTTTCTCTCCAAAAAACCATGGTTAATAATATACCACATGCCGAGGAAAAAGTATACGATAGCTTCAAGTTCCTCCATGTTGCTATTGTTGTGGCTGTGTTGTGTCTCGTGAAAATACACGTCACCACCATGGCGCGCTTTTATGACGTGTAACTCCGCCTACTATCGCCTACTCCTCCTACTCGTTCCTGGTCTCTTGTGTATAGTGGAAAACCAGAACTGTTCAAAAGCGTGCCGAAGCGAGCCGACCAGAGCCGAGCCGGGCCGATAGTGGAAAAGCGCCAATAGACACACTATCACAATGAGGCAGTTGTTCTGGTTTAATAACACCATAGCACTTGCAGGACAGGACAGCCGTTCCTCATTTAAGTCAGTAGTTAAAATGCAGTTCCTCGCAATGGCAGCAGGGGGCGCACATTCGTAAGCAGTAAATAATAGGGATACTGAGGTGTGCTGGCAGGCTTGCTCGTTACTGAATGTTTTATGAAGGTGAGAGTTTGGTCTGAAATTTGAATGAGGGAAAGTGGCATAACAGATCGTATTTAACCATATTTTATCCTAACCGTGTCAAATAATTGTGGTCCTTCGCAATACAATAGTGGCACAAGGCACAAATATAGACACAATGTGTCCATTGATTACAAGGTCTACTGCCTGTCTGCAATACACAACAGAGATGACTTTGGCATCATGAACTGAAGTGAAACTGTTGAATGCTGTTAGATGACAAGTGTTTCATGGTTATTGCGGGTCAATGATATATATCAAGTATGTCTCCTTGAGATTTGCAGTAAAATAAACTACCATCAGAAGCTATACATGACTTGAAGTGCGCTGCTTTACAACTACTGTTCCAAGTGGCTTCCAGTCAAACTTGCCCTCAGTCGACCTTTTACCACAATACATACTGCCATTATGCAATTCAGCATCTGAATTCAGTCATGTAAATGTTCCTTTAAGTGTGTATTTAACCTTGTGAAGCCTAATGCAAAGATGTGATCATACTGGACACGAACTGCCTGTGGTCAAAGCCCTTTTAGGATAGATTTATCTCCTCTCTCGCTCTTGGCTGCGTTCGTAAATTCTCTCTGAGAGCGCCGGAGCCCACACTGGGTTCAACGTCATCAAGGGACCAAATAATTTGATTGGACAAGAGGCATTGCATGAGTGCTGATCAGGTTTCCAGAGCTAGTTTACGAATGCAGCCCTAGAATGTTCAACGCGTGCGTAGAAGAAATACTTCCTGCAAAATAGTGGTCCTTAACAACAGACAAAGCTAAGCAGTGTGGATTCACAACGAAGACATTTCAATAAAAATAAAACACATTGGTACACATATGGTAAGGTTAATGATCATATATATACATATTAATTGCAATTACATACATATATGGTGCTGATGCATTTTCGAAAGGGAATACGATTTGACAGAATACAACCCGTTTGCGATGCTAGCGAAGTTAGCTAGCTAGCTTTTTGCACGAACAAGGCAAGGCTAGAAAACATGTCTGTCTGCCACACAGGTACCAGCTAACTAGATATCCTTAATGCTTAGTAGCCCGCTACTAGAGAGTAGCATTTTAGACTAGGTTAACAGCAGGAATGACGGATAGCCCTTCATTTCACCGTAAACTGTTAGGTAGTTAATCAATCTGTTGTGTTGTTGTTTGCGTGAGACGGCTACTCTAGCTAGCCATTACTTTTTAGCTAGTCGCTTTTCACCTTCAGAAGCCGTCCTTGACTTGGGAAAATGCAGTGTCTTCCTGGAAATGAGCCGTCACAAACATCCAAATGATGTATCTCAACCGTTTAGTCTACAGCGTTTGTCCTCAGTGGCTCACTATCAGTCGCCAAGTGGATGTAAACAATCTGCTTCTGGTCAGCTACAGTTTGCATGCTCAGGCTGTTTGTCCCCCCCACATATAATGTTACTTTGTTTCTTCTTACCTTCGAGCCTTCAATGTAATCAATCAACCACTGCGTGCCTTGCCAAACGAGTTTAAATATAGTATATCATATCTATATACATACATACACATATCAAATTGATTTGTCATTTTTACTTGAATGTTGAAAAGGCTGACTTGGCAGCTTTTGGTATTCACTGATGTTGCAGTGTTACGAGGGCATTTGTCTTCCTGATGCTATTGAAAGCTAGTTATATTTTTTTAAAGAGCAATGCTGAAACATGATTCTACGGTTGTTTATGATATGGCACAAAGCAAGCTGCATATTTAGAAGATGTCTTCATCAAAGATAGTAAGAGGGAACAGAAGTGACTGTACATAATTTTTCGGGTGCACACTTTTTTGAGCCTCTATAATTCTGCGTTGACAGAATTGTAGAGAAAGACCTTCTCTCTTCTTTGATCGTAGGCTTCATGAAATTGAGCGGTGCAGCTCTTATTCTGAGAGAGGTAGACGTGTGTGTGTGTGTGTGTGTGTGTGTGTGTGTGTGTGTGTGCGCGCGCGCGCGCGTGCGTGCGTGTGTGGTGACTGAGCGTTTCTCATGGCTACTTACACACCAGAGGCAAACATCGGCTTCCAGGTGACCTGTGGTAGCAGCAGCAGCATGTGGTGGTAGTAGGTTGAGAATGGTTGGCGTGGTAACAGAGATGTCACTATTTGCCAGTGTCAGCAACACATAGCACCTTCCTCATCAACCCAGTTGTTAGTGGAGCAACAAATGCAATCATTTGGATTTCTATTAGCCGAGTTTATTGTCTTTCTTAACATAGGGGCAATGCCATTATGGCTGGTTCATGTATGTGCCACAAGAGATACTTTTATCTGAGCTTATGCTATGCTTATGCTTCTCGATAGCTTACCAGCTCTTACAAAAATGAACTTAGTGTTGGTCAGCTTAGCAGAAGTTGACACACACAGGTGAGGTCTATGGGGACGGCGTCTGAAGAAAATAAAAGCAGTGAATCATGATTGAATGTGTTCCTCTTTGATGTAGGTCAGGAACACTGGGCGGGTCAGTCATGTGGAGTGTTCCTCTGACACGTGCCTTCCTTTAGCCTGTAATGCAGGTGGCATCCTGGTCAGGTGCGCGACATGGTTCTCAAACATCGCGCGCATGTTTTTGACCTATTTCCCCAGTTTCTCCCCTCGGTGAGTGGTCTAGGAGAAAGCGGAGCAGGCGTACAGTGCGCGAAAGGAGGTTAGATCTTATCCCCCACAGCATCTATTGATACGACAGCTTGCACCTGAACACTTAATGCCTCTGATATAATCCGCGGGAATACATTTCCCCAAATGTAGGTTAGGTCAGACATGTTAGAGGCACGCTCGGCTAATCCGACTGTAAACACAAGCATGGCGGGGACATGGAGCGATGTGTGTCGGAGCCACGCGAGCCTCACCTGCCGCTCTCGTGAGGTAGATTAGACCCGGGGACCCCATTTCCTGCCCTGTATGCAACATCACGCCTCTGCTGATCACCCATATGATGGGGGGTGGGGGGGTAGCAGGGAGTGGAGCAGGGGGCGGAGCAGGTGGATGGCAGCCGATAGGGAGACTACTTAAAGCGTGGTCTGTCTGATTGTGTGAAGCAGGGTCCCGACCGCCTCCCCAGACGTAGAGCGTAAGAGCGTAGACATGTCCAGAGGACGAGCAGCAGCAGACATGGACGACTTGCAGGAGCTGCCGGTGAGTTCACACGCCGCTTACCTCCACACACACACGCACGCACTGCCTGTCACACATAGCAGACCCAATCATTTTGGATTATTTTATTAATTATTTGTCATTTTTCTTTAGCATTTTTCAATGAAAGAGTGTGTTTTGTTTTCCCTCCACAGACCAAAAAGGCCAGGCATGAGCTAGACGCTGCACCGGAGAAAGGCCCACGGTCAGTTTTGATTGTGTGTGTTTTTGAACCTTTAGTGCCTCTAAGTGGCCGCTTTATGTCTCCTCTGGAAAACCACTCAGACTACAGTACGTGAGAACTAAATTCTGAATGTGGAACTGAAAGAGCAGAAATTTACACGGTCTGTCTGCATCAGTCGAATCAGCTCTCTCACACTCCAGGCTCCCCAAAAAATGAAAACTTGTCACCTAATGTGTGCCTAGACGCTGTGTGTTTTATTGTCGTATGCTTTTACTCGTGCCATTTGATTTTGTGCCATGTTTTTCTGTATTGCTTTAAAAATAAATAGCCTACTAGATGGTCTGCACCGAGAAATGCATTACTGGGTAGTTGGACAGTGAAGATGGATAGCCCTGCTCATTGCCACAGGGTGAACCCTCTGTGGGCAGTAGGTGATGTTTAGTGATGGCTGGTGTTGAATGTGTTTTCTAGGGGACTGGGCGACGATGGCAGTCCCCCTGGCCTCCTGGGGGGGGAGCAGGACACCTCCTACACAGACTTGTCTGGAGCCCAGCTCGATGGAGGTGAGTGGAGGACGGGTGAAAAGCATGACCGAGAGAGTTTCTGAGTGGAAGATGCTCCCGCTCAAGTTCAAGTTTATTGTCATATGTATTAATACAATGAAATTCTTCAGCCTCATCTCTCTCTGTAGTATCACACAGAAACAAACATAGTCCACAATACAAACAAAACAACAATACAGTACAAGTGCTTAGTGCAGGGTGTAACGTGTCAAGTGCAGTGCACATGGTTCAGCTGTTCAGCAACCTAACTGCCTGTGGGAAGAACATTTCTGAGGCGGGTGGTGGTTGTGTGAATTGATACTTCTATGTCATTTTTGGGATGGGAGGAGTGTGAATAGTGCTGCTTTTGGAGCAGATGGAGTTTGTGGCATGGGGACGGATAACTGTAGTGAAGTGTTAATTGGAACAGATGGTTGACTGTGAGTGTTTTTGGTTTCAGTGAGCAGCGAGCAGTCGGGTCCAGAGAGAGGGTCAGGCTCTCAGGCGTGCGACGAGTCCATGAGCTCCTACGCACACGTCGGTATGAGCCAAGCGCTCCTCGCCCACCATCGTCCTGCATTTAAAAAATAATTTAAAAAATATTATCGTAAGACCTACGTTTTAAACAACATACTCTTGTTCATTCATTAATTCATTCATTGTTCATTCATTCCAGCTGCGACCTGCAAAGACCTAACGACAACGACTGCCTCTGAATATACCTCACAGATCTACCAAGGAAGCAGGTAAGTGCCCTCCGCTGTGAGAATAGTCCTGTATGTTTGGACTTGATCGATCCGTGAACAATATCCATCCATCCATCCATCCAGCCATCCATCCATCCATCCATCCATCCATGGATGGCTACAACTATGACTGAAGATTCTGTGTGTCTGTGTAAGATACGGATCCTGTGAAGACTCTTAGTTTAGCTGACTAATTCCGTTGATTCACTCCAGCGGTTCTTACAATCCCATTCTCCCCGCCCCACAGCCCAGCGGTCACCTCCTACACCAGCCAGGTGGGGTTCCCTCCGCTGGCCCAGTCCACTGTGTACACCTCCTTTCCCCAGGCTGGCCAGACATACGGCCTCCCACCCTTCGGTTAGTCCCTCCTCCCCTCTCTCCTCTTCTCCTCTGCGGGCCTCTGCTTCATTTAACATCATCTGCTCACTAAACCCAGCACCATGCGCTCTTGTTTGTTACAATGACTAAGCTTAAAAACATGCTTTTGCGCCTGTTAATTCAATGCCCTACGATTTCTCCTGACAAATAAAGCACTTTTTCCTGACTACGAAACGGTCTCTCTTTTAACTCTCCCTTTCCCCTCCTCCCTCCTCTCTCTCTGTCTTCCTTTCTTTTTTTCCCCCTCTCTTTTTCGCTGTCTCTCTACCCTCAGGTTCTATGTGGCCAGGCATTAAGACAGAGGTGCAAGAGGCGCCCTCTGTTGGCCAGCCTGGGTTTCTCAGCTTCAGCACTGCATATACCTCAACCCAGCCTGGCCAGGTGCACTACTCATACCCCAGCCAAGGCAAGCCATGACCTCACCCTGTCTCACATACGCAATAGCAGCTCCAAACAGGTTGAACAGTCAGACAAGAACAATTAGGGGGGTTTTATGGTTAAGCAGAAACCTACTCCTCCCATTCGGATAACATGGGAGGGTGAAGTGGACAAATGTACACTTAAGGGAGACGCAGGGCTAGACTTCCCCTGTCGCTGCCACTGCAGAGTAGAGTAAAAGAAGAGTAAAGGATTGGTCACACTGAGGTAAAGTATTGATGTTTTGCCATGTCAGCGCCAGTGTTTATTAAGTGTGGTTTCTGTCTTTCAGGATCGAGTTTCACAACATCCAGTGTGTACACTAATCTCCCCTCTGCAACTGCAGCAACCACAGCCACTGTGGCTCACCAGGTAAGCAGGGAGACGGGAGGCTTTCTTTTCAATTTTTCTGACATTCATCCTCTACAGGGTTCCTGCGCTGGTCTTAAAAAGCCTTAAAGTCTAAAATCCAGCAATGCGATTTACAAGGCCTAAAAAGGTCTTACATTTCAGTTATTAGGTCTAAAAAATTGCTTGTCCTGCAAGGAAATCAGTCCGACCACATCTATCTATCGGAAATGAAAATGTACTTTTGAGTAATTATGGGACTTATTTATTTTATATGAATTATCCTTCAGACTTTTTTTGTCTGTATGGCAGTGAAATCCCTAATTTCATCACCTCGAGGATGACAAAAAGCTATCATATGGTGTCGCGAATAGGTAAACAATTCTATTCAGAAAGGGCTTAAATTTTACTTGTTGAAACTTGTAGGAACCCTGCCCTATTAACACCACTGAATTTGATCAAGGCTTATACCAATATCCTGTTTTTCCCCTGGTAAGGGGCTACAGGTTGGGTTTGAAAAGGAAACTAGAGGCTCTCACAAAACACCTGTTGTCCTTCCACACTAATCCTTGGTTCTACTGTTTTTTTTCCTGTTGTTGCAGGAATACAGCAGCTATAATTCGCTGGGCCAGAATCAGTTCCCTCAGTACTACGCCCCAACCCCCAACTATGTGCCTGCCGGGCTGCCCAATAGCGACGGAGATGGAGCCGGTGTGGGCGTGGCTGGGTATCCAGCCATAAAGACTGAGGGCAGTGCCTCAGCTGGACTGCCCAGCACTACAGGTGGGCTTGCTGCAGCAAATTGTTCTTTGACATACTTATTATTATTATTATTATTATTATTATTATTATTATTATTATTATTACTATTATTACTACAATAGTTACAACTTATTACAACCTATTCACACCAATCCAATTTAAAAAAAATATTAAGAGGTCTAACATCTCACTTTCTTTCATACTACCCAGCAAATTATTATTACTATTATACTATTAAACATTTTTAACTATTAAGCTTTTTTCTCTCACCCAGTTAACCATCCAGTCTACCACTCAACCAATCAAATATCTACCCACTCCATTGAACTATCTTAGTTATCTGACATTATATGCAACCTATCGGAGATATTATCACTATTTGCCATCTCCAATTTTATCTGCTACCATAATAAGACTCACTTTCTTTCAACAACCCAGAAAATCTAACTATCTATCTATCTATCTATCTATCTGTCTATCTGTCTATCTGTCCATCCGTCCATCCCTCTATATCTTCTCTCTCTCTCTCTCTCTCTCTCTCTCTCTCTCTCTCTCTCTCTCTCTCTCTCTCTCTCTCTCTCTCTCTCTCTCTCTCTCTCTCTCTCTCTCTCTCTCTCTATCCATCTATCTATCTAAACATCTTTTCCACTACTGAAATAAGTCTTTGAAAGCCCACAAAGTTTGATTCCGTTTCTTATACAGCTGGATGGACGACACTGTAGGGAGAAATTAGAATTTCACCTTGTTTTGTTCTGCAGAGGAAACAGAATGCAATCAGAAACACAGCCAATTAATGGTGTTTGTTTATATGTGGAGGTGTTAGTACTCAACATGTCTGTGCTAACCCTCAGATACGTCCCCACGTGAGAACCTCCCGACAGGGGTGGCCCTGCCCACAGGGGTGGCTCTTCCCACAGGGGTGGCCCTCCCCACCGGGGCCAGAGACCAGGATGAGAACGGACGCGGGAATCCTTCTGGGAAAGCCAAGGGGAAGGCCAAGAAGTCCGACAGCTCCCAACCCGCTGACAGTGATCTGGAGGTAACTACATTTACATTTAAATTTTTGGCATTTAGCAGACGCCTTATTCCAAAGCGACTTACAATCAATACATTAGACTAAGCAAGTGAATCATCAATCCACCAGTCGTAGCAGGAAGAGTAATCCAGCTCAGGCCCGGGGCCATTGATAGCAGGAAAAACCTTCTTCTATCACCTTCTTCTAAAAAAGAGACCTAGACCTAACCTTTTTTTTATTTTTTTTATTTTTATATATATATAGACACTGGAGAAACAGCAAAACAGTACAAGGGGGGCAATAGAAGTTTTAGGGTACACAGTAAAGGGGAAAAGCGGGTGTCTTCAGGAGACGCAGTGCTGGGGGGCAGTAGATGAAAGGCAAGAGGGCGTTCTCATTTGCAGCCCCTTCCTCTTGGAATTCTTTACAGCAGAGACTTAAACTGTCTCATCTCATCCCTCTTTCCAGTTTCAAGCTCTTGCTGAGAGACATACAGTGCGAGTCTATGATTTGTTCTTGCAATTGAGTTGACCCTCCCTTTTGCCCATTGCTGACCCCTCCCTGTCCCTAGCTCTTTAGCTGTCTAGTTTTAGGTTTTGTAGTTTTAGTTTAGTTTTAGACTATCTTAGACTGTTTTAGACTAGTTTTAGTTTTAGACTATGTAGGCCAGGTTTTGTATTGTATTTGTTTGTGGTGGATGTTGTTGTATGCCTGTGAACAGGTCACACTTGAAAATGAGCCCTTGGGGCTCAATGTGTTTTTACCTGTATAAATAAAGGTAAAAAAAATAATTAAAAAAATGTCTCAGGAGGAGCATTTAAGGTGTAACCTGAAGAGGTGGGTCTTCAGTCTAACTACTATGGGGCCCACTCAGACACAGGCAGATGTACAGTCTCTCACTGACATAGACATTCTACTTGGGTGAGTGGAGGCTGGTGGAGGTAGACAACGGAGGATGGGCTGGTTGCAGTGCAGGGAATGGGTATTGATCCGCGGGTTTGATTCCATTCCGTGCATTACAATGAGCCTGTCCTGCGATTTCTGCCACCTCTGGGTGAGTGGTTCTGTATCTGTTAGGGGATTGATCTCCTCCACTCAGATGTGTAATAGGGAGTGTTTATAAACCAAGCTCAATTGTCTTTCAGTCATTAATGTAAGTTCAAAAACATAGTACAATATCATCATATCATATTTTTATCTGATGACTCCCCAGATACTAACAACAACATTTCCTCCCAACATTCAGCGAATCTTTCTGTGGGATCTGGATGAGACCATTATCATTTTCCACTCTCTGCTCACTGGATCCTTTGCTCAGAAGTTTGTCAAGGTGTGTCTTTCGGGGGGGGGGGGGAATCTAAATATTTAAAATATATAATTAGAGATTAATCTATGGATTAAAATGTCATGTTGTTTTTTAATTGATGTTAATCCAGTACAACCCCCAATCCCTCACACACAGGACCCAGCTACTGTACTGAATCTGGGCCTCCAGATGGAGGAGCTCATCTTTGAGCTGGCAGACACTCATCTGTTCTTCAATGACCTGGAGGTATTGTAGCTAAGCCTCTTTGGCTCCGGTGACAACACCGTACTGTCTTTTCTCAATGAGCTGACCGTCATAGGAGACAATGCATGTGTACCACGGGAGGCAGAAATCGAGGGAACGGTTTGATACCATTCCTCATTCCATTCCAGGCATTACAATGAGCCCGTCCTCGATTTCTACCTCCACCAGCCACCCCTGGTGTGTACTCTCATGAGAGCCATGAGAGGAAATGCACATGTGGGAAAAAAACATGCAATGGTTAGGTGAACTTTCATGAGTGCCGATATACAGATTAACAGAACTGGGACTTTTAACTATATGTATCACTCCGCCGCACAGGTGTTCTATTAAATGACCGTTAATTAGACTACATGTTTGTGTTCAGGTTACTAGGCAACAGTCCAGTTGTCTTCGGTACTCGGCATGCGGCCTCGTACCTACGACCGAACACGAGCCGTGCTGATATTCAGTATAACAGCACTCCCTCTCGTGTGATATTGCTTAATTAATGAGAGAATCTTTCATTAGTGTTACAGCATTACTTTATCCCTCCCTGCTCTTCTCTCTGTAGGAATGTGATCAGGTCCATGTGGAAGACGTGGCTTCTGATGACAGTGGACAGGATCTGACGTAAGTCTTCAGTTAGGATGCTGCCAGGTCTAACCAGGATACACTTAAGTCACATCTTTTGCTCAGTAGTCATGTAGAAATCGCTCTTTCTTTCTCTCTCTCTCTCTCTCTCTCTCTCTCTCTGTCTCTCTCTCTCTGTCTCCCTCTCTCCCTATTCCCCCCCCTTCTCCCTCTCCTTCCTTCCCTCAGTACCTACAACTTCTTAGCGGACGGCTTTAACGGCCCCAGCGGAGGAGGGGCCCCAGGGGCCACCCCGGGAGTCCAAGGGGGGGTGGAGTGGATGCGCAAACTGGCCTTCCGCTACCGTCGTCTAAAGGAGATCTACAATGGCTACAAATCGAATGTGGGAGGTAAGATGCTTTTAAAAAAAGAATATGTTGGAGTTATTCTTGTAAATGTTGAAATAAGGGAGTTGGCATGTCATTGTGTGGCATTGGCACTCTGTTTTTGACCTGTTAAAGCCCGTCAGGATATTAAAGATTGTGCAATAACAAGTTATACACCTCGTTCCAAATTATTATGCAAATTATATTTTTCTCAGATTTTCCTAAATAGTCGATGCAAATGACAATCAGTATAATTTTCAAGTCATCAACCGTTAGAGTATAATTCAAATTTTATTGAACAAACCTCCCAATGATAACAGTATTTTTTTTTTGAAAATAAAAAACTCAAAATGCACTGTTCCAAATGATTATGCACCACAGAGTTTCAAAACATTTTATAGGTTGTAAAGAACAAAAAATGGTAATTTGATGAATTTAGGGTTAGGAGGTCATATTAGGAGGTCATATTTACTGAAATCAAAAGCTATTTCAAACAAAAACATCTTAACAGGTCAAGTTACATGTTAACTCATTGACTGCCAAAGACGCCAATTGGCGTCAATTGGCAATTGGCGCCAATTGGCGTCTTATAGAATAGTAACGTTGACTGCCAAAGACGCCAAATGGCGTCTTTGGGATTTATTTATTTTTTTCGCGGGGATCGCGTTATTGACATGTTCTACACCTAGCGAGTGAATTTCAGACTTGGGTGTAATGTATTTCGGTCCCAGATGGGGGCAGTAGTTCGATAAAAGCCTGGAGAAGGAAGTGGCTTGCTGTGGGTTGTAGTAATGGCGAAACGGATCAGGGTATGTGCCAAACGCGGCGGAGCATTGCGGAGCATCGCGGCCATCGCGCGACTCTTCAAACAGTTCAGAGTCGGACGATACAGAAAAAGTGCAGAAAAAATAAAATCAAATCAAATCTGCAGAAAAAGCTCGTTTTCTCTGTTTATTGGTCAAAATCAGGTGTTTTTGCTGAAACCACCCTATGTTCTACGGCCGATTTCTAAACACTCAAAGAGGCTAGAAACAAACTTTCTTTTTCTGATGAAAGAAGAGAGTCTAAAGTTTTGGTAGATATGTTCAATGTTTATGTAGTCCGAAAAGTCAATATTTGGTGGGTCTTCAAAGTTCAGCGAAAATGCCCCAAAAGTCTGGCAGTGTGGAGCTCTCCGCTCTGAACATGGCTGGCAGTCAAAGAGTTAACATACAGTGTTTCCTCCAGGAATTTTTCCATTGGTGGCGGATAGGTCCGCGGATTTTTTTCCGCGTGCACGCGCATGAAACGCGCGCGCGCTCAAAACAACGACCGAATTTCTAACTAGAGGGAGGATGGCACAAAAAAAAAAAAGCTACAAAAATCTTCACAGATCCTCATTTGCACGACCAGCTGTCGCTGTAGGACACGTTCGATTGCAAAATTCATTTATCCTTTATGTTCCCAGTTGAGGGCGTGTAGCTGTCGTTAGTTGGCCTGCTTTTATTTAGTTATGCGTACGTTTGAGTTAGTCATCTCTAGGATTGTTGTTTGATATTAGCCTATACTTTCTCTTATCTGCATTTTGAGCAACTGTACAAGACCCAACAACACAACTCTGATACAGGACTAATGTTACCTAGCTGCTATAGCTAACCCTGCTACAAGACCCAACAACACAACTCTGATACAGGACTAATGTCACCTAGCTGCTATAGCTAACCCTGCTACCAGACCCAACAACACACCTCTGATACAGGACTAATGTTACCTAGCTGCTATAGCTAACCCTGCTACAAGACCCAACAACACAACTCTGATACAGGACTAATGTTACCTAGCTGCTATAGACCCATTTGTACTAAACAACTACAACGTTGTATTGGACACATTTTTTTCGAACTAATCCACAGACAGCAGTCTTATTAACGGGCCCCTGTGGTGCCAGGTGTGGAGGCGACCCAGCACAGTGGGGATATACACTATCAAGCCAAGCTCTACTGTCAATATTTGCGTGTGTGTGTTTTACTTTGAACGCAATTTCAATTGCAATGTCCCAAGTATTACCTACATCTCCTCTGTGGAAAACTCTAATCCCGACGCAGCAGTTATTGTGCTCGGCGATTTTAATCACACAAACAGAACTTCCCAATTACAAACAACAGGTGTCATGCCCCAGCAGAGGAGCTAACATACTAGACCACTGCTACGTTACTATCAACGAGGCTTACCGTTCGTTCCCGAGGGCACCGCTGGGAAGGTCCGACCATGCCATGCTGCTCCTCGTCCCGAAATATATAGAGAAACTTAAATCCTGCAATACGACACCCAGCCATGCAGTTTCATATCGCTCATAGGCTTCAGCAATGTTTGAAGTGTCTGGGACATCTTTTTTCTTGAAAAATCCATCCATCTGTCGCTGTTATTTAACGTGATATCTTATTTGTGCACCTAGCTAGCTAGATCAGCTTTTTGTATCTTTTAGATGGTACTACCGGTGACTTTTAGCCCGTTATTTGCGAGGAGAAAACACAGGCGGCCGAGCATTTCGGAAGCTGAGCGGGGATGGTTGAGTCTGCACGGTTCTCATGCCGGTTCACATTTAGACCAATCAGGAGTAGCCCTAATGTCATTAATCTGATTTTGGATCAGCGGTTAGAGAGAGATGGGTGTGGATTTAGGTGCACTTTTAGTCAACATCCATTATAGCGCTGATCTAGGATCAGATATATTTTAATCAGCTTTTTTTGTTGTTTTGTGGACTGAATCAATTCGTGGCGGAGGAAATTCATTCGTGGCGGCCCGCCACCAATAAATGCATATAGAGGAAACACTGACATAGGACCCCTTCTTTGATATCACCTTCACAATTCTTACATCCATTGAACTTGTGAGTTTTTGGACAGTTTCTGCTTGAATTTCTTTGCAGGATGCCAGAATAGCCTCCCAGAGCTGCTGTTTTGATGTGAACTGCCTCCCACCCTCATATATATTTTGCTTGAGGATGCTCCAAAGGTTCTCAATAGGGTTGAGGTCAGGGGAAGATGGGGGCCACACCATGAGTTTCTCTCCTTTTATGCCTATAGCAGCCAATGACACAGAGGTATTCTTTGCAGCATGACAGTGGGCTCAGAAATACATGAAGACTAATTTCCAAACAGTCTTGTTTACTGATGAGTGCCGTGCAACCCTGGATGGTCCAGATGGATGGAGTAGTGGATGGTTGGTGGATGGCCACCATGTCCCAACAAGGCTGCGACGTCAGCAAGGAGGTGGCGGAGTCATGTTTTGGGCCGGAATCATGGGGAGAGAGCTGGTAGGCCCTTTTAAGGTCCCTGAAGGTGTGAAAATGACCTCGGCAAAGTATGTAGAGTTTCTGACTGACCACTTTCTTCCGTGGTACAAAAAGAAGAACCGTGCCTTCCGTAGCAAAATCATCTTCATGCATGACAATGCACCATGTCATGCTGCAAAGAATACCTCTGTGTCATTGGCTGCTATAGGCATAAAAGGAGAGAAACTCTGGTGTGGCCCCCATCTTCCCCTGACCTCAACCCTATTGAGAACCTTTGGAGCATCCTCAAGCAAAATATATATGAGGGTGGGAGCCAGTTCACATCAAAACAGCAGCTCTGGGAGGCTATTCTGGCATCCTGCAAAGAAATTCAAGCAGAAACTGTCCAGAAACTCACAAGTTCAATGGATGCAAGAATTGTGAAGGTGATATCAAAGAAGGGGTCCTATGTTAACATGTAACTTGACCTGTTAAGATGTTTTTGTTTGAAATAGCTTTTGATTTCAGTAAATATGACCTCCTAATATGACCTCCTAACCCTAAATTCATCAAATTACAATTTTTAGTTCTTTACAACCTATAAAATGTTTTGAAACTCTGTTGTGCATAATAATTTGGAACAGTGCATTTTGAGTTTTTTATTTAAAAAAAAAAATCCTTTTATCATTGGGAGGTTTGTTCAATAAAATTTGAATTATACTCTAACGGTTGATGACTTGAAAATTATACTGATTGTCATTTGCATCGACTATTTAGGAAAATCTGAGAAAAATATAATTTGCATAATAATTTGGAACGAGGTGTATTGTAACTGTGCTCTCCTGCGCCATCTGCTGGCTGCTGTGGTGACGTACCTCTGTGACGCTCCCCTCCAGCCCTGCTGAGTCCTATGAAGAGGGACCTGCTCCTGCGGCTCCAGGCGGAGATAGAGAACGTCACGGACGCGTGGCTCAGCACTGCGCTCAAGTCCCTGCTGCTCATCCAGTCCAGGTCAGAAGGGCGGTTGGCCAACATCGATCAATAACATGTATATGTCGAGCGCTTTCTACAAAGACTGTTTCTCACAAAACTTTACAGGGCTCTCTTGTAAAAGCTGTGTCTCTCTAGTAAAATAGATAGTAAAATAAAGGTTCGATAAAAAATACATTAACAGCGAACCTGTTGCCCCCCCACGAGTGACGTAGTGCCTCTATGAAAGGAGTGTGTTGGAGAAACGTGACTGAAGCAAGATGTTTATTCCTAAACCTTTTACTATGACACACTGGTTGTTTGTTTTACAGTGTTGTGTCCCCGTTGCACACGGGGAGGGCTTTTCTCTTGGTGCGATCACCTTCTGTGACCAAATAGAAAAATAACTTGGTCTTTAGGCTACTGTCGTACTAACTCTTATTGATATAAGACGCCTTTACTTCAAACATACATTTCACCAATAGGCTAAGACAAAATATTTGCACAGCCAACATGTTCATCAGTCTTGCTGTTTACAGCAGTGATTCCTCAAAATATTATTCCCAAATATTTGCACAGGCAAATGATGTGGTTACAAATGCACCTGACCCTAAACCCCCGAAAAGCAAGCCAGGGAAAAACTGGTGTAAATCTGATTCTTTGATTTACCACCTCAGCACAAAGGAACTTGAGACATTTTACATTAAAACAATTACATTGTTAACATTATTGTGCTGTTTGTTTCCCACTATAGTTTGATAGGTGTAATTATTAGTTAATTGCATGTAAACTAGGGATGCACAGACATTTCGGTAACTGAAATTATTCGGCTGAAAATATCAAAGAAAGATCCGTCCTGCTTGGTTCTTACTGTGTGTGTGTGTGTGTGTGTGTGTGTATGTGTGGTTACAGGGGTAAGTGTATGAATATTCTGGTCACCACGACCCAGCTCGTTCCTGCCCTGGCCAAGGTGCTGCTCTACGGCCTGGGGGACGTGTTCCCCGTAGAGAACATCTACAGCGCCACTAAGATAGGTAAACCTGATGTTTAGATAGGTAAGATAGGTAAACCTGATGTTTAGATAGGTAAGATAGGTAAACCTGATGTTTAGATAGGTAAGATAGGTAAACCTGATGTTTAGATAGGTAAGATAGGTAAACCCGATGTTTAGATAGGTAAGATAGGTAAACCCGATGTTTAGATAGGTAAGATAGGTAAACCTGATAGGTAAGATAGGTAAACCAGATGTTTAGATAGGTAAGATAGGTAAACCTGATAGGTAAGATAGGTATGCACACTGACCTGACAACATCTGCTCTATTCAGCCAACTGACTAAAAAGACACTGAATTCAATGTCAAGGTGGATACTCTGTATCTTCAATCTAGAGTTAAGTGAGTGTGTGTGTGTGTGTGTGTGTGTGTGTGTGTGTGTGTTTTTTGGTTGTCCTATGTGTGACAGTTTGTTGATGATCTCCCTTGCGATGTTCCCCATAGGGAAGGAGAGCTGCTTTGAGCGTATCGTCTCTCGCTTTGGGAAGAAGGTCACCTATGTGGTGATAGGGGACGGCCGTGATGAGGAATTTGCAGCAAAACAGGTACCCCATGCTCTTCAGAAGAAGACACACATGCACGCACGCATGCACACACACACACACACACACACGTTCAGTCACATCAATACAAACACATCAATTTGTACTCCTAAATAAACAAGTCTCTGCAGAGTGTTTGATAAGAAGTCACGGGTGCCCGTGTGACATCTGTTTGGTTTCTCATGTTGTGTCTCTGTTGCTCTCTGTCTTTGCAGCACAACATGCCCTTCTGGCGTATCACCACCCACGGGGACCTGGTGTCCCTGAACCAAGCCCTGGAGCTGGACTTCTTGTAGAGAGGAAGGGGTGGAGGTCGGCTACTAAAAGGGAAATACAGTTACCTCTCTGCTGGCTTGTGGAGTGAGGTCCTCAGCTCCACCCCAACCCTCTGACACACATACAGTATAGATACAAGCGCACACACACACACACACACACACACACACACACACACACACACATTTGAAGGCCGTAGACTGAGGTAGACGTTAGGATGGTAGTGATTGGGAAGCAGACTGGACGTGACCTGAAGCAGGCAGGGCTCCCACTGCCCAGCCCTCTCCCTATGGCAGCTAACCCCTCTTAGGCTGAGCCTGGCTCTGGGGCACAGCAGTCAGGCAGTAAGACAAACAGGAAGTGACACAAGGGGAGGGCAATATCTCATAGCTCTGCCACACTCGCTGATGTCTCTGACTCTACATCCCAGAAGCCTCGGCTGTTGTTACGGTTTCTCTCTGTTTCTCTTTAGTAGAATTGACGACCAAAGCACTGACCAAAGGTCTGCACTGGCCTGGACAGTTTGGTTTCGCTGTTTAGAGCTTTCCTCCTTGTTTCTACTCTTTCTGGAAGGGTATTCGTGGAAGAATAACCGTCACTTCTGATTGAAATTTATTTTAGTTTTTAGGTTGTTTTGCACTCATTCCAAAGCTTGAAAGCGTTGAGATATAATTTTGCCGTCTTGAATGCAAATCAGAGTTACTGAGGGGGGGTAGCACTGTTATAGCTTTTCAAAATGAGATATTTGGCATCTGGATGTAAACCTTTCTGTTAGTTCACTATGGTACTGACAGTGTTCTCATGGCAAACAACGTCTCTCCCCCTACCTGCCGATCTGTCCCCTGTCCAGACCTCTCCACTGTGTTCAACAGTCTATCAGACTTCTGTGGTCTTTATTTTTGATTTTGTACACAAAACTGATCTGTGGTCAGAGACTCAGTGAAGAACCAAACCTGAACTCCACTCACTGCATGATGAGGGCCCAGGGGTGCTGTATAGTGTTAGATGAAGCCAAAACAGGCCTTTCTGTAAATTAACACATTGCTTAAAAGGGCACTGAGGTAGGGCCTTGGAAGCAATGCATATTATTTTCTTGGAGCATAATAGAAGTTCAACGTGTGTGTGTGTGTATATATATATATATATATTATCATTATTCCTTGGGTTATCTGTTAACCACAGGCCTAAGTGTCCTTGAATTCCTGTAAGGAGACGTCTATTGATGAATCATTTGAAATCAGTTGGTTCAAAGTGTAAACAATTCGCATGATGCGTCCTCAATATTGTATTGGATACACTTAATTGTCGTTTTTGTTCAATACTGGAAAAACATTTATCTGAGACTTGTCTAAGCGGTGTGATCCTCATTTCCCATCTAGATGTCTGCTACTTCATTATTAGTTTCAACTCATAGTCAATTGAGTTACTTCTTCCTAAACTGGTTTAATCTCTTCAGTTTGCATTCATATGCTATAGTGTTAGATGTGGTGCAGGTCACACCAAGAAACCAAATCTGTCTTTGATGCCCTTGTTTAAATGTGATGTTCAGTTTACCAAACATTTTCCATTGTGTATCCATATTCCCAAAGAGTAATGGTTCCTGTTACCACAGAAATTGGTCTTGAATTGGTTTTGAATAGCACATGAACTATGGTTTGTCATCATGTCAGGAATTGTTATGTTAACCTTCTGGGTGTGTTTCTGCAAGGGGGCAGCCCTTGGTGCAGAATGTGCAGGCCAATGTCTGAAGAGACAGCTGTAAACAGTAGCTTTTCTGTGCATATCACCTAGTGTTGTCATGATGCTCCAAAGCATTGCAACCCCCCTCCCTTGTTATTATACATATCGGGGAAAAATAAGGGATGATTGTGCAATACATTTGTGGTGAGTGGTTTGCCTGTTAACTATATTTCAAGGGATTTTTCCTTGCTGGGCGTAGCTGGTCAAGTGAGATGAAAGGGTCGATAATCTCTCATCAGTGTGAGATTACGACTGAACAATACTGAGCCTGAAGAAGATTACACATTTTTACACACATGCAGCTTGACCATTGAGAATGTGGTCTCTGTGTATTGGTTTGCGTTTTGAGTGTCTGTACATATTTATATTGTGCCTTTTAACCGACATCTATATATGAATATATCATCTAAGGGAAATACTGTGTTTAACGCATTATCAAACATGGTTGTTGTTGTCGTTGCTGTTGTTGTCGTCGATGCTGTTGTTGTTACATACATTAGTTGACGTGTTGTTTTCTCCACCCGTTTTGTTTTTCTTTTTAATCATTTTCTTTTTTTACTATCATGTATACTATTCATTGTCGCTGAAACCTTTCTTTTGAGCTTCAGTAACACTGAAACAGTCACTGAATGTGATTAACGTGTTTTCTTTTCTTATTGATCGCTATGGCGACACACAGCTGGAGTCACAGGCTTTGTTTGTTTAGTCATCGTGTCCTTCTTTCCTTTTTGGGAAACTAAAACCCCATTTCTGTCATCGCTGTGAATGGCTTTTATCGCTTAGACAATCAGTCTGTATGTATCCTATGGTACTATGAATGCTGTTCAGACCCATCCGATGGAGTGAAGCAGGTTTATAGTTGCCTTATGTTAGGTGTATGTCCAAAGCAGTACTACCTAATGAGTCTAGAAAAAAAAAATGCATACATTGCAAGATACTGGATTCAATCCTTCAGAAGGATGTCAAGTTATTGGGTCATGGAATTTCTGAATGTTGGCAGAAGGATGGACTCTTGATACGGCAACATGGAGCATTAATCTGTGTCTTCGTTTTTTTTGAATGATCACTGACTGTGCAATCATGGAACTGATTTGTTGTCCAGAGATTTTCCTGATGAATCAGGATATCAAGATCTATTTCATCGTTGAAAATTACCTAACCCAAACCATTTCATTTTGACAGTTGTTGTCACATCTCTAGCTTGCTTTTCCCCTGGAATTGGGGGGGTCAAAATATGTGTTACGGTATTTATATGTATTTATCAGTGGTTGTTTATTTTATCCTCTAATGTTTTTTTTTTTTAATGTTTTTTACTTATTTGGGGATGGGTCTGTTTTTGCTATTCCCTTGGATTTGTGTTCATGGAACAGAAACAATTTACATTTATATTCTCTAAAAAAACGTTGTTTCATTGAAGTTTATTTGATTAGTTTGTGTTGACTTCATGTAGTTGTTTTTTTAAAATATATATTTCAACTCAATGCAAGGAGCTATGAAGGCACATACTGTAGCTTGGTATGAACATAATCTGGCTCAACATGATCATGTTATCTGAGTACCCAGCCAGTGATGATCCTACATAAGGAAAAGGCCTCAAATGTGTTTGTTTTTCCCACTTTGTTTCCCTTTTTTTTTTTATGGGACCGGAACACTGTTATACATGCATATATGAACACTTGTCCCTATGTTTTTCCTGTGTACTATAAGAACACTCATGCAGTGTAAATAAAATAAAAAACGTTGAAAGTGTTTTATTTAATTCATTCAGTTACTAATGTATGCATTCATTCAACTGATCATCATTCCATTGCAATGTTACAATCTTCATTTCATTATTTGCTTTCATACATTTAGTTTAAACAATAAATAAGACACATACCTAATTTAAGTGCCTCATAACCTCTTCCAGCAGCTGGATAGAACTACATGTATTCCTTATTAGACTTCAGGCGATTTTTGACACGATAAAAGCAGACTACATAATACTGATCACATGACCTGATATATCATGTGATTTATGATTGATAATGATTTGTCATTATTTGTGACAAACACTTATACCTGAGTCTAGGCTACGGACCAGAAACACAATATGCTTTTGTTGAGCAAGAGTTGCAAGAAATGTTACGGTACTCGGGGGGGTTCCACACTTGGTGCATGCATGCATGCCAAGTATGGACAGTACCTCAGGTTTCCTGACCGCCGGCTGTGGGGGGGGAGGACAACAACACCAAAACTTCAAGAATGCACCTGTTTTCTGCTTAAATACCTTTCTCAACAAATAACTCCAGATATCAATATCAATGGGAGAAGCCTTTTGGCCAACTACATTCAGCCTGGAATTTGCATGTAAATAGTAAGATAGTGGTCAAAAGAGTGATTCCCACACACACAAGCACATCATGTCTCCTAGTCTACAGTCTGGTAATTACAAAACCCATGAGTTCCACCGTCCTGTCCAGAGATACCCATAGCCCGTTACTTGGTGAGGTCATTTCCTAAGGCCGATCAGACCTTTCAGGAAGTAACCTCATCCCAAGGCTATTGTGCACAGCCTGGAATAACAATGGCTCAAACCTGGCCTTAGTGGGAGTGAATTTACTGAATAAAGTATTTGTTATTATTTGATTTCAGCAAATCACACGTGTGCGAGGCATAGCTACAAATCAGAAATGTGTGGTGTGCAAGCACTGGGGGGAAAGTGCTAAGGGAGATGATTGATGCTAAGTAAAGCCTTCCATTTTCAATGCTCTTTCTATTGGCTTAATGAAAGCCTAGTTTGACTACTTGGTCCACCAGCACATTTGGTCATCTGGGAACGAGGACTATTCAGGAAGTAACCCTGGTCATCTGGGAACGAGGACTATTCAGGAAGTAACCCTGGTCATTGGTCATCCGTGGAAATCATAACCCAGCATCAGCCTCATGAGTGTTACACATCAGAGTAATGCATTCATAACAGGCATTTAACTCTTTGAAAACTATTTTCTACTGTATAACATTTTGACATTTAGTAGATGCTTTTATTGAAAGCGACTTACAAGTATATTTATCTAAAGTAAGTGAATCATCACCAGTCATCCTAAGAAAAAAATATATGCTTGGACCAGGGGCCATTGGCACTCACAATGCTAGAAATCCACCCTTCAGTCCCAAAATAGAATCATAGCCTCATAGCTATTGTAATTTATAGCCAGAACTCCCTCCTTGGAAAATATATGTTTTGCAATAAAATGCTGGCATAGCACACTAACGCACATATCACATAATCCCAAAGTTCCTGGTTCGATTCCAACCCTCAACATATCTTGCATGTCATCCCTCCTCTGTCACCCATCCTTACTGTTAATCTCTACTGTTTATATCCCAATAAAGCAGAAATAACATTTTTTTTTTTTTTAAGTCATAGTAATCCACAGCACCAAATGAGACCATCTAGTGTCATTTCTGTCCTGTTAGAAAAATGGTATTCAATGAAAGACTCATTCTTTCCATGTTTAGCCACTAGCTCCTCAAGAGGCCATAGAGATGATTGTAAATAACTGTGAGTTTTTCCCATGGTATGACACCCTTGCACACTGTGCGTGTGCATGTGAGTGTGTGTCTAAGTGCATCGATGCAGACCAGTGGGCAACGTGATTTGTAATGTCTATCCAAATGACTTTGAAGCAGAGAGGTGACACAACACCTGGCACTCTTATTTTTTGGGTGTAACTGTTAGTCAATGTTTAGGAGATGCATCTGGGATGCCTCTGCCAATGGAGATCAAGAGTAAAACTTAACAGCCAAAGACCTCATCCTCTTATTAACCTTGGTCTCAGGTATTGCAGGGCCAGCCATCATTCGGAATTGGTTCTGAGGAAAGTCCACCTCGTCGTACCCCTGCTCCTGCTGCTTCTCCTGCACAACCTCAGTCTCTGCACTCATAGTAGGATGGCCGAACTTATAGTATATCACTTTAAGTAGGAGCCCGGCAACGTATAGTGTGGCTATGGTGCTGGGTGGAACATAGGGAGGTAAAGGCAGCTCAAAATATGGCGGCTCCCTCACAGTCTGCCACCACCAAAGACCACAAAGCATACTGATATCCAATGCCATGAAAGAGTGGTAGATGATGGTCTTCTTCCTCGTACTCCCCTTTGTCACGTTGAACCAGCAGAAGTACCAGATGAGACCTACGGTGGCCTTATAGAGCCACTCTCCTCCGGGGCTGTCCATGAAGTCGGTCTTCAGACGCCATGCGCAGAAGAACAGAATCATCCAGGAAGAGAGGAAGTGGGCAACAACAAAGCAGGGAAGGGCAGAGGCGAAGAGGGCGATGGCAGCCACGCGTGGGCCAATCAGCAGCAGGTTCAACAGAAAGTAGAGTGCAGAGGAGACCCAGCCCTGCTTGGCCTTGTCAGGGAGGAAGGAACGCAAGGAACGGTGGTACATCGTGACACTGCAGGCGACAGCAGACGCTGATCCAACTGCCTTCAAGACTGACAGAGACAAACAAAAAAAAAAAAAGGGAATGTGAATATCAACTCATCAACTATCTGACAATTAATGGAATTGTTAAGGTGTATCTTTATGGGTGTAGAATGCCTTTTCTGTTATGAGGATAGACTGGCAACCACACAGCCTGGTTGCCCCAGAACTTGGGGGTATTCCATCAACATCGCCAAAGGAAAATCCAGGCTTATCTTTGATAAATCTCACAAGATTTATCAAAATATGCCTGGATTTTTTTAGAAGTCTCGCGACATTTATCAGAGTAAGCCTGGATTTTACTTTAGCGACGTTGATGGAATACCCCTCTGTTTACCCCTTTTTTTGCCATGTTTGGAATGACAACATAGGACTTAGTTAATAGCACAAACTGATTTGGGGATACCATGCTGATAGTTCTGTAGTCTTTGGTCTATCATACACATACTTGTGAAAGCCTCCATCTCCCTCCTCTGCAGCATGATAGCGATCATGAGGACCAGCTGTGGGGCACTCTCAGAGAATGTCTCAATCAGACGTAGCATACTGAGGTCCGTGGCCAGGTACACTGCAAAGCCTGCTGGGTACTGCTTTCCAGTACAGAAGCTGCGTATCGACATCTCCACTACACCAACATATCTAGGATGACATCCCAAAAAACAAGGGTTCATTTACAAACTGTATTGGTTTTATGAGAAAATAAAAACTCATGATTTCCATGGCTTTATACTAATCAATAACACTCATTTAATAAATTCTAGCATTGTGTTAGGACACATTGTAACCTATACAATGCATTTAGAAACCACAATATTTTGTGTACAATATTCACAACAAAAACAATAAATTTTACTCTATTCAATTAACAACACATTTCTAGCAGAGATGATGAGCCCAAAAGAGTACTCTAGTGGTGCTTTTCCATCAGCAGCCCGGTTTAGTGCAGTTCGGATCAGTTCGAGGTCAGGTCGGGTCACTTTTGATCTGTTCTGGTTTTCCATTATACACAAACCGACCCGGACTAGTAGGAGGAGTAGACGATAGTAGGCGGAGTTACGCGTCATAACAGCGCGCCATGGTGGTGACGTATATTTTCACGAGACATAACAACAGCAACATGGAGCTATCCTATGCTTGCAGCTATCCTATGCCTTTCCCTCGGCATGTGGTATATTATTAACCGTGGTTTTTTGGTGAGAAAAGAGAGAAGACAGAAGAGCGAAGACAGAAGGAAGGATACTCGAAAGAGGAATGCTGAAAAGAGAAAGAAACTACTGTGGGCTATCGTAAGGAGATGGCTACTACTTTAGCTCACTGTAGCGTCATTGTTATGTTCAGGAGACGGCTACTGCCTGATTGTCTGCATGTTTGAATCATTTCTATTGGATTTTGTTCTGCACATATGTTGTTCTACACATAATAAAGTCATGTTTTTGAACCCTTAAAACCACTGCCTTCACTTGTCTGCTTTATGAACTGTAGCATCATTGTGTGCCGTCAACGGGAGTTGCACCAGCTGGCGCGGTACAGCACTCTCTCTATATATTTCGGGCTAAACTGTGCAGTGTAGCCGGCGTCCTGGTTCCTCCAGCAACCGGACACTTCCATAAATAACAACAAATATGTAATATGTAAATATGTATAATACCACGTTCATTGATAAAATGACGCCAGGGATGGAAAGGGGTGAAGGGGGATGATGAAGCGCTGGACTACTGAACGGCAGCACAACACAACGGGGAAATGCGATAAGAATTATGTCAAAATGCAGCACCAATCATCATGTACAGATCAGCCTTAAAACATGTTACGTTAGATATATATCGTTATACAGGGAGCGATGTATTTCTACGGAAAGGCTGATAGATTGTAGAATCTTCTTGTCGGTAAAACGATGGAATCAATCTATTGAGGATTGTGATCTTAAATGCTTTGTCATCTCATAGATTAGGTGCACAGCAATGACAGCATACACGATTTGACAAGGAAATAGAATGTTCAACACGGGTTGGAATCTCTGTACTTGATTTATTAAGACAGTCAGCGAATGGTTCATCAGCACAGTATCTCAGCATCGGCATTCAATGACATCATTATACAGACAGGCTGATAGATACGAGTGCAGCGCTGTCCTGCTGGTGCGGGGCTCCAATCTCTGCGTTTATAGATCGATATAAATAGATCAACATAATGCAGCACTATCATGCACAGATCAGCCTTAAAACATGTAACGTTAGATATATAACGGAGCGATGTATTTCTACGGAAAAGGCTGACTGACGCGGGCATTTGAATGGAATTCCGGGGTAGAAATATTCTCTGCCCCCGCTGTCAACTGGACAAGCGGTGCTGCGAGCAGCAGCGGCTGGGCGAACTCCCGGTTCATCGAGTTTAGGTTAAAAGCATAACTTCTCGGGGTGTCAGCGCGGTGGTTAAGGGCTCAAAATGACCGTAGACAGATGGTGAAGTTAGCAAAGGAGTATTGTGTTTGTACCACCTCCACAGCCAGTGTTATTCACGGAGAAAGACGGTGCATAATAGCGATGTTTGTGTTGTGCTTGTAAATAAAAGTTCTATGATTCATTGAAATGACATTAAACTAAGATAATACGATGGTCAGCATAATTTTTCGAATCTTTATTAATAAGCTATTACAGAAACTGTAGTGACATTTTCCTAGAGTGAATGTGGTATTTCAAGATGGCGGTTAGTGAAGAAAGGTTAGGGATGACTAATGGAAAAGGGGAACGAAGCGGGCTGACCCGGGTCAGCACCGGGTCAGCACCGTAGTGGAAAAGCCCCATAGGATGTTGCTGTATCCTAGTGGTCATGCCCCAACAAGCAGTCAGAGGAAACTTGCTTGGCATTTACAGGAAATAGTTGCAAGGCAACCAGGGAGCAGCAGAGCAGACTTCAGAGAAAGTAGAGATAAGTTACGGAATTCAGCGATCATCCTTCATTTATAGTTAATTCAGTTATATTTTGAAGTTATACACATAGCATATGGCCGTTTAAACAAGTTACGTTTTGTTAAAAGTAACTTAATTCGCCAGGAAAGCTTACTCAACCTTAAGTACACTCCCATCTGGAACACATGGAGGATCTTGAGTAAACGAAGGCTCTTCATACATCTGTCAGTCACTGTGTGTGTCCTGTCCTGATCATAATTGTACCAAAGCCAGCTGAAGACCTGTAGCAGGACAGAGGATCCGAGGAGAAGGAACACCAGCATTCCCAGGCAGACGTAGGCCTCCTCCTCATAAAAAGAAACAACTGCCCACACGTCCAGCACCAGGTCGGCCACGAAGAACAGCAGACCACCGAGAGTCAGCAGGAAATCGCAGGCAGAGTACTTGAAGGGGGGCGAGAGGAGTCCCAGCTCCTCTATGGCAGCTGTACTAGACATGAATTCCACACGTTTTGTTTGCTATAGCTCTGAAGTACATAAGCAGAGAGAGGGAGAGAGAAAAGAATGGCCCCCTCTCCGTCTTTTACTCCCTCTGAACCAAGTTCGCTAAAACCGAAAGTACCGTAGGCTGCCAAGATCTGCCTCCAAGATCGGCCTCCTCCCCCGCCTCCAACTTTTTTGATGGGAATGTCCTGGTATAGTCTAACGTCATGACATGAACGTGACTACCTCTGTGAACGAGTCAGCACTGACACATTTTTGAGTTAAGGATCTGAAATAATGACACTGTCATTTTAATTACCGCTCTCGAGACTTTATTATTTAGCAAAAAATATTGGATTCCCTGATCAAGTCTGCTTATTAACAGTAAATAGCATTTTATATGCGCACCAGTCAGGTCTTAGGTTTTAGACTTTGTACCATCTCTGCTCTGCTACTTCTTCTATGATTACATTGTGATCTGTCTGGATAAGTGACAGCATTGTGCGGTATAGTCCATAGGGTAGATCCACTGCTGTTTTCCATTTACATGGATAATTTGGTTTATCCTTCAACTGTTGTAAATTACATTTGCTGATGATACTGTTGTCTACTCCTGTGCCCCCTCAGCTCTTTTCTTTTTTTCTTTCTAACCCTTATTTGTATAGAAATAAATAAGTCATGCTTCAGCTTAACCTGTCCCTTATCTCTGCCCCCCAGCACAGAATGTCTCCCAGACTAACCTTGATTGTGCATACATATTACTCTGCAATGTGTTCTTTAATAGGCTATTTAATGATAATAATACCTTTTATTTGTATAGCACTTTTCCTGCAAACGTTGCAGCTCAAAGTGCTTTAAACTATATGCAACTATAGTTATGCAAAAGGATTAACAAATGCAATATAGTTAAACAAAATTATTAATAAATGCAGTTATAGTTGACACAAAAGATGACACAAAAAATACAAGACAGAAGCATAGTCTGTTTTTCTTATTTTAATTGCTCAACATTAAATACCCTTAAGTAAAATATGAGGTAAGAGAAAGGTTGTTAAAGCATTGACCATTTTGATTTTAAGAGGCACACACTGAACACTAACAATGTACTGTATACTATGTGTGTGCAGAACAAAGACCATTTTCCATAGTGTAATAAAATCCCATTTTGTAAAATGCACTGATGTTATACAGAATCATAGGGCCACAAGTACCGTATGATGACGTAATACATCAACAATACTATATATTTCTAGCACAATACTGGTACACAACAAACACAGCCCTATCCTTATCCAGCCTTATATGCATTGAAGGAACTAATTTCCTGTAAATCCAGAACTACTGTAAAAATAAAGATTAATGGTACTGTTGTTTCTGCTGCTTACTGTACAGTAAGAGACTTACTGTCTCTCACACTGACTCAGACCCATAATGGTAGTGGTGAGTGTCTCACATGATCAAATTACTTCAGTACAGCTCCTTTCATAGGCCTGTTATTTTTAGTTTGTGCCACGCATTCATCAACTCTGGATGTGGCCGTTAGTGTTTGCCTTACACAAAGATATTGCCAAAGTATACAAAATAACAGTTAATATAGTATAGTAAGGAACTTGTGCTAGGTCTACATTCATTGTACAAAGTCAAACAACTTGAATAACAATAAAAACAACGTATGTAACAATTTCCCAAATGATTAACAAAAACACTTTTTTTTAACCATGTTAAAACCAGATAAAACTGGAACATTATTTCTTCATAATTTGCACATATTATTTTGTGCACATATTATTTTGCATGAAAGATATCGTGAATTGCCTTGGCAGTATAAACTACAGCAGCTATCATCACCCAACAACTACAATACACAGTAGAAACAGTTCAGAAAAAGAGCTAATTGCACTGTCCATAAATACAACTCATGGAAATACCATGTCGGTTTCACACATCTGGTTTACAATAAGTAGGGATGGGTCTGGCTCACGTTTTTGAAAAAGATTAGTGCTAGAATAAATTAATTGATCCCACACGTGGGGCATCATTTCAACAACAATGTTGTTTGTATTTTGAAGCATGATTGTGACTGGCCAGCCAGGAGTGATCTGATACTGACAGTGAGTGAATGAAATGAAAGAGCAGGGTCTGCTGCTATTGGATAGAATGATGACCCATGCTGCCCATCAATCTCACAGATTAGAGGCTTGCTTTAGCTGTGCCACTTTTTATTTTTTTATTGCCTATTTTTTTTATTTGGGCCCCCAACTGACCCCCAACTGACTTATTCTGACTCCCTAACTGGTTCACCTCCTTACAAAAATGTCTACAAATAGACAGCAGTGACGCATTAATTCCCATAAAAGTATTGCAGGTTAACAGGTTAAGCACAGGTATGTCACAGGTTAAGCACATCCTGTCAGACAACACTGTTGGCCTCGCGCCCATTAGTCTTAGTCAAATTCCTAGCTTCCACGTCTGTGTAAAAATTAGTAGCAAGACACGCCATCCTCTTGTTGAGAAGCTGGAAGGCGGTGTCAGTGCCACCCTGGGGAGAGATGGCTCTGAATGACACCTGACCATCAGGCGTCTCCTCTCCTACCACCCCTGCCTCCCTCACCGGGGGCCTCCACAGCTTGGGATGGAAGCAGCAGTAGTACAGGGTTTTGAACCCCAGGCCCAGGAGGTAGATGACAGGCAGAGTGGTGAGCAGGATAGGGGCGTAGAACCTTGTCAGCACTGGGTCTCTGTACCACCACCATGTGACCAGAAGGATCCCTCCATCCGTGGCCATGAAGGAGTGGTAGATGATGCTCCTGCCCCTGCTGCGCCCCTCGGCCACGTTGAACCAGCTGAAGTACCAGATGAGGCCTACGGTGGCCCGGTAGAGCCACTCTCCGGCAGTGCTGTCCATGAAGTCTGTCTCCTGCCACCAGACCCAGAAAACCAGCACTGGCCAGAGGAGTAGGAAGTGGGCGGCCACATAGCTGGGCAGGACAGAGGCGAAGAGGGCCACTGCTGCCACGCGTGGGGCAATCAGCAGGAGGTTCCACAGGAAGTAGACCAAGGAGGAGCACCAGCCCTGCTTGGCCTTGTCAGGCAGGAAGGAGCGCAGGGAGCGGTGGTAGTCCACTACCATCCACGCAATAGAAGTGGTTGACGCAACAACGCTCACGCCTATGAAACAGAAGTTGAGACATGAGAACACAGACAAAAAGAAGTAATAAAACAGTGAAGTGCTCACCAGTCCTCTGGAAGCATGCAGTACACAACCCAAGGCGAGCGTCACATACATACAGTGTTTATTTTTTATTTTTTTTATGTCTGATAGTCTGGTGTACTGAAATAATAACTGTAGGTACAGTAGGTGACAGTTACTCACACTGTACTGTCCTGGCTTTGTTGGTGTGCAGCATGATGTAGGTCATGAGGGTGAGCTGGGGGGCACTCTCGCAGAAGGTCTCTATGAGTCGCAGCATGCTGAGGTCATGGGTCAAATACACAGCATACTCTGAGCCCTGCTCCCTCCGCCACCACACACGGAAACCTTGCCATATGGCTGAGAGGTGCCTGTTGACACCCAGAGCAGAAATAAACAAGACACGCCTGTGACATAGATACATACTGAACATTCTACAAATTCTGTACATCCTAAAAAGGTTTATAATGAATGTCCCTTGACCTGAGGGTGGAGAGAAACATTGTTGTGTTGCAGAGCCTGCCAATGATTGAATGGGTTTACTTGCTGAGTGCTGACACACCTGGGAGTTTCTGCACAAGTCAAATAGTATTACCTGCGCATGAGCTGCTCTGTGAGTTTTGGAGAAATTATACAAATAATTGTCAAACAGCCTGCAGCAGGCTGGTCATGGGATTGCATAGCATTGACCTACTTCTCAAGTATAGGGAAGTGACTTCAGAAATCTTGACTGTAAAATTGAGGAACTTGAACCTACAACTTAATAACCATGTGTGTCCATAATGTTTTATTGTCTGGCAATAAACATGGCTACTATAGACTACTCTCATCAATCCTATCTTCATCAATGAGAGCCAGTCAATACAATATCTCTCGTAAGTGTAGCTAGTTATAAGATATGTTGAGTGTATTACCAATAGTTTAGTTCCATGATTGACAATGATCATGTATGCAATGTTAACATAATAGTTCTCTAAATCCAAAAGAATCTAGCTACCTGCAAAAGAATCCGAGCTGAAGTACATGTATCAGGAACGAAAGTTTGAAGCAGCTGCCAAAAATAACAGCCCTGGCGGTCCGCGCATCGAATCCCTCCTGCTCACGATCATATTTAAACCAGAACCAGCTGAACATCTGGACCACGACAGAAGACAGGACCATGAGGCCAATCAACACTCCGAACCAAAAGAAATCCCCACGCGAGTAGAACTCTGCGGCGACCCAGAGATCAGAGCCCACGTCAAGCAAGAAAGTGCACACACTGATTACCGAGAAGACAAAATCAAGCCATGAGTACTTAGAAAAGGTGGGGCACTCCATGGTTATCTATCATAACCGCGCACACGTTTTCCGTTAACTTTCTTCATGCAATAGCACTATCTCCATCATCATAGCGAGCTAGCCGCTATCCCGTTATCGGTGGGAATTCACATGGCTGATCGCTAGAATCAGATCACACAGAATGCCCAATGCATCTGGCCGAAATGTAAACACGGCACCCAATTTGAACGAGAAAGGACTGCATTACTCCCGCCGAAGTCCCCATTGTAGTTTTGCTATCTCAAGACTGTAGAGTAAAGTAGTTGAATCATTGCAGTGACGTGGTGAACCTCAACGATCACAGAAGCCACACCCACCATAACAAGTTGGGAAGAGAACTTGCCCAGTGGCAAGGGGAAATGTAACAGTACACTACAACGAACAACTATTTGTGTGTCTAATCTTTTATAAAGTATGGTGTAGCATTGAGTACTTATGTAGGCTACATATAAGTCAGTGATCTACACGGTAGGCCTGGCACAATATGCTTTGTGAAGGGCACCAGATGAATGAATGATTTAAAGTGAAAATAAATGCCATGAATAAACTACTAGGAGAAGAAGAACATAACAACAGGAATACAACATGACCTATTACCGAGTTATTGCAGATAGATAGCAGTCACTCATTATTTTCTATTTTTGCTTAGCCTATGTCAGTCAAGTAAAGATATGTGGGATTTATGGAAATCTGGTCGATAAATAATTTCTTATTGAATGTGAATTAATTGCAGAGTTCAAGTTGAAGGGTAAATGAAGTGGTCTGTCTGGATCATAGACTTTCAATAGGTTCGTTTGAATAACCCGTTTGGATAAAATCATATCTTTAATCTTATATCAAATATCCGTTGGTTAAGGTTTGAATGATCATATATCTATGTTTTGAATGTAACTAAAACTTGATCAAAGGCTTTGCTGTTTGTAATGTCAACAGTCTTGTGTTTGTCAAGAGGGCACACCCACTTCTGCGCGCAGCCTATGGTATCCAGGACAGAGGGGACGGACGCATAATTTATGTGCTTTTTCAGCCCTCGCGCCCAAGTGTATGTTCTTCTGCCTTTGGAGTGTGTGTGAGTTGCACACCATTTTATTACCGGGGCAATGTCAAGAGTATACATCGGAAGATTGAGCTATCGGGCGAGGGAAAAGGACGTCGAGAAGTTCTTCAAGGGATATGGGAAGATACTTGAAGTTGACCTAAAAAACGGGTAACAAAATGAACGCCGATATCATGTAGCTAGCTGGTGGTGGTAGATATCTGGCTAACCAGTTAGCATAACCGCTAATGTTTGTGGCCTGTTCCGCACAGGCCCGTCGTGTGAAAGGCCGTACATGTTTGGAAGATTGTCTTGGATAATGTTATAGCTGTCTCTGTTACGTTACTTGTTATGTTGTTATTTTTCGAAAAAGAAAAAGGAATTAAAAGTATTATGTACATGGTTAGCTAGCTAACGTTTAAAGTAAATAAAGTAATCGAACGTTAGCAATAGCAGCGCATAGCAACCAGGAATGTGGCTGGTGGTGCTGAGGCCGTGTCATTGGCTGCGTTCGTAAATTTGCTCTCAGAGCGCCGGAGCGCACACTGGGTTCAACGTCACAAAGGGACCAGGTAATTTAATTGGACATGTGGCGTTCCATGAGTGCTGATCAGATTTCCAGAGCGTATTTACGAACGCAACCTTTGTGTCGCGCGTGCTTCGCAGCTAGCTTAGCGCTCACTCACAGGTTGGGCAACTCTTCCTGAAAGACGTCGTAATGTTGGCCACCAGACAAATTGGTTCATGTATGTAGCTGTGTTGCTGATAATACTCTTACATCTTCTGGTTATTTCGTCTCTTCAGTTGCTGGCCATGTGAAATTGTTGCCTGGAGAAAAACCTCATTCATAGGCAAAAATGTGGTAACGTGTACATTCGATCTCTGGTCTGGGGGCTTCCTACCTAGAGACATACTGAAGTAGGCAGCGTGCTAGCTACAACAGAGGCCTTGCTCTCGCCCCCCCCCCCCCCCCCCCCGTATCAATATAGGCTAAATGACAAATGTACTTAGCCAGCATCATGTAAGGCGCTATACCACGGAGTATTTGAGGGTTCTAAGCTGTAGCAAACATCGATCCCAGTGTTTGCTTTGGGCCAGTGTTGTTGACGCGGGTGTGTTATGGGCGCCAAAACATGCTGATTGACTGGCCGGTGTTGCTCAATGTCTACCGGTATATGGCTCAGCACGGTATAAATACATGATGGTGAGGTATTTGGGTCACATCATCGGGAACGATCTATGTGATGACAGTGATGTGCAGCGCCAGTGTTGCAAACTACGCACACGCCAATATGCTGGCACGCAAATGTCATGTGTATGGATGATGTTAAAACAGCCCCTTTTAGAGCCTACTGTACTACACTCTATACAGCCCACTTGTGGTGCAGCTATAGTAAAACTAAAATGAAAAAGCCTCAGGTGGCATTTAATGATGCATTCAGAGTCATATATTTGTGACTAGTAATGTTCCCACCCTTCATGCCGTATTGAGGAATTTTATGTACACATTTAAGTGTCGATTAATTGATATAAAAACGTAGGCCTAATCATAATAACCATAACTGAACCCACACAAAGTGACACACGGTGGTACTCTTGTTTTTGGAAACATTGGAACAAATGTCTATGTATTTTAATCACTGTGGTCTTGTGAACTGCAGTGATTATATTTGTGTTGTTGTCCTTGTATTGTATTTTATTTTATACTGATGTAGACCTATGTGTCTGAAATAAAGTTAAGTTGAATTGAATAATCTCACTGACTGGTGTAATATGATGCAAAGCCTACTAACATGATTCAGGCCTCATATTGTCAGTTGATGTTTTTGTTTGTTTTTCACACCATTTGATCGCCAAATCTGTTGGCCTCGGCTCTATCCCTAACATGTCTTTCCCTCTGTATAAAGGTATGGGTTTGTTGAATTTGATGACCCCCGTGATGCAGATGATGCGGTTTATGACCTGAATGGGAAAGACCTGTGTGGGGAGAGGGTTATTGTGGAGCACACCAAGGGGCCGCGTCGGGATGGGAGCTACAGCTCTGGAGGAAGGAGTAAGTACTCAATGGAGTGGTGCCTTTATGAGTGGGGGAAATGTGATTGAGGAGGCTTACAGTGCAGTGAATGGTACTTTTACACACTACTGCATGACATCTCAAGTTTGTCCTTGGTGGCTGTTGTGCATATAATAATGGCTCGTTTTAGCTAGGCTATGGCTATTGTGGGCTTAATGCTGCCACACTTGTACACCAGATGTGCTGTCCATTTCTTACCTTTACCAAATGAGAAGGGAAGTCTGGGGGCCATCTGTTTCTCAACTCTTGTTGCTTCCTGGGGGATAGAAATGGAAACTTGTAGTCAGAACAACATGCACCTTTACCATAGTTTGTTTATCCCCACAGCTGGCACATACACATCTTGAATGAAAGAAAATGTACATTGCACCGTTAGAATAGTGTCACTTTTAACACCTCCCATTACTGTAGACACATCTGATTTCAGGACTTGCAATTGTTCTGTTGCCACCATGCCTATTAGACCACTGATGGTCTCCTTAGCATACTGGTGTCCCAAGGATTGGACGCCTACAGTTTTATATTATCTTGCAAATGTAGCCTGAGACAGTACTTCATTTCTACAGTCTGCATGGTAATTAACAGCAATTGTTTTAAAAACATTTAAATTTTTGAGTTGATGAGGGATTTGGAATTATATGCACTAGAGCCACCAATGACAGGTTGTTGTCTTGGGAACCCATATGCTTGATTGAAAATTTGACAGGGAGACAATGCACTTGTAATTGAAATAGTCAGGAAAATAAGGGGAAATAATCTTATGAGATTCACTATTATTGAATACTTGCTGATGGAAAGTAACAATTCTGTGATTTGAATAGAATACATTGATTAATTTGTTTTTAATTATAACTATCTTGTGTAATCAATTGTTGTTTTATTCAGGACTTTTTTTATTTTGTTTAAATGAATGTCAATATAGGTAAAGATTTAACAAAGACCCTCAATGTTTTAATTGAAAGAGTCCTTTGCTGACTGCCTGCCCCTATTGCTGGCCATGGTGTCCCCTATCCAAGAGTGTGGTTTGACCATTCTGGGCCCCTGGGCAGACCAAAAAAGGGAGCCATTGTGAATGAAGACCGCTTTGCCCATTAGGCCCAGGCCGGGTGGTGAGGATGCCATGGGGGTTAGGAACAGATGTGGGTTGAGCTCTTATAGGTGCCTGAAAAAAAAAATGTTTTGTTAAGTGAAAATGTATCTATTAGTTATGATAGTTAGAAACATACGTTAGTTAGTTCACCGTAAGTACTTGAGTGAGTTTTTTATGTTGCTTTTGATTTAAGTTTGTATGTAGAGATTTATATTCAGTTCTACCAAACTTCAATCTGTTTTTATTTTTATGATTTTTCTTTGTTTTTAGTGTTAAAGAGTAGGGACATGTCAGTGTTCTTGATGGAAAGTATCATGACTTTTCTAGGCCAGTGAAAAATATACACCAAGGATTACATTTTCTTTCTTTTATATATTTTTTTTGAATAGCTGATCTTGTTTTTGCACCCCTCCCCCTTGTTTAATTTCTCCCAGATTTATATTGACGTTGTTTATAGACTGTAGCTTGGAGTTAAATAATAAGGCTGTCCTCTGTCTGTCCCCTACCCTAATTGTTACTGCCCTTTCCTTATTACCTTGAAGGCGGAGGTGGTGGTGGTGGTGGAGGTGGCGGTGGCGGTGGAGGTGGAGGTGGAGGTGGAGGTGGTGGTGGTGGGTATGGGCGTGGTGGAAGAGACCGATACGGCCCACCAGCCAGGACAGACTATCGTTTGATTGTCGAGAACCTCTCCAGCCGCTGCAGCTGGCAAGACCTGAAGGTAAGCCTGGGTCAACAATATAAGTAAAGACCAACATTTTAGGCTTGGCCATAACCCTTCCCGTGTACACGGAATAGTGGATTGAATTGTTGTTTTGTTGTTGCTGTTTTCCCTCCAGGACTACATGAGGCAAGCAGGTGAGGTAACGTACGCCGACACCAACAAGGGTCGCAGGAACGAGGGGGTGATCGAGTTCAGGCTGTACTCTGACATGAAGAGAGCCCTGGAGAAGCTGGACGGCACGGAGGTGAACGGAAGGAAGATCCGGCTCATCGAAGACCGCCCTGGTGCCAGACGCCGTCGCTCCTCCTCCCGCAGTCGCAGCCGCTCCAGGTAAATAAAGAAATAAAGAAATATATGGCTTTCAATTTTCCCCTTCAGTGCTTTGCAATTAGTTCCTCCTAAGCCCGTTATTATTTTTTTTACTTGGCATCACCTACACCCTCCCAACATTTAAACAGGCCCTCAAAACCCACCTCTTCAAGCTGGCCATCACCAGTTAACCCTCTCCCCCTCCCGTTCCCATGTGTCCCCAGCACTACCTTAATTAGGCCCCTATACTTTCTTTTATTTATTTTTTCTGTCTTTTTGTTATTACTACTCGATCTTTTCAGTTTGTAAAGCGTCTTTGAGTGTCTAGAAAAGCGCTATATAAGTCTAATGTATTATTATTATTATTATTATTATCACCACTTCTTAATGGCACCTGGCGTCCATTGATGACACTTCTTCTTCCTCGTCCCCAGGTCTCGCTCAAGGAGCCGCAGGTCCCGCAAGAGCCGTAGTCGTAGTGAGAGCAGCAGTCGGAGCCGCTCACGCTCCAGGTGAGTGACAGAGGCTGCATTTAGCTCTCACACTGCTGCCAGAGCGTAGTCCTTAACGGTTTTGGGGTATATACTGTCTTTATAAAGGTCACAGTAACTTTTGACGTTTTCTGTGCAGTGAAATCGACTTAGCCAGAGCTCTTGTCACAACCATGATTTTGCCCCTTATCTAGATGTCATGACACTAGCTAGCAAGTGTATGGTTGTTGGTGGTGGATATTTTTTGGTGGATATTTTTAGAATTACCCATTTCCATGAAAATGTATCTGACGGGTTGTCTACGCTTTCCTCTTTCCTCAGGGCGGCAGCTTCCCGCTCCCGCAGTCGCTCCCACAGCAAGAAGAACAAGAGCAAGGGGGGCCGCAAAGAGGAGGAGGAGCGCAGCAACGGGGCCCACAAGCCCAAGGAGGGGCGCAGCCGCAGCAGGAGCCGCAGCAGCCCCAAGAGCAAAAAAGGCAAGAAAGAAGGGAAGAGGGCCAGGAAGGACGAGTCACGCTCCAGATCCAGGTCTCGCTCTCGCTCCAGGTCTCGCTCCAGGTCAGGGGTCAAAGATCGCTCCAGGAAATCTGTCTCCAAGAGCCAGGAGCCGGTCAAGAGCGACGAGGAAGGAGGTGCAGTTGAGAGGGCCTCCCGGTCCCGTTCTCGCTCCCACACCCCAGAGGAAGCCAAGCCCAGGGCCAGATCCAAATCCAAGTCCAAGTCAAAGTCCAAATCTCCCTCACCTGCCAAAGCCCGGTCCCGCTCTCCTTCCGTCTCCCGATCCGAGTCCCGCTCCAAATCTCGCTCTCAATCTCGTTCCCGCTCCCGCTCTAGATCCCAATCCTGAGTCAATATGTCACCATGACCCCTTGTTCCCATGTCGCCCCTCTCCTCCCAATCCCCCCACCCTTGCGTCTGTCCCTTTTTGTTTTTTGATAAATAGTTGTAGAAAACAGGCACTCATGCTCGATGTGTCTTTCACACATACATGCTTCTCCATTTCTTTTTAATATTCTTATTCTACATATTTTTTCCAGTAGTGTCGTCTCTTTATGGAGGTGTTTGTAAAAATACATTGGAGTGTGAGAAATCTCAAAAGGTATCACTTTGGGTAGATTTTTATAAGTTGAAATTAATAAAATGCAGTAGTAGGTGTCTTAACCTTTGTATCACATAATAAAGGCATAGTGTGCTGTCTGTGGTCTGCAGGGTGGGGTTTGTTTTATTCCATTGCTTCTTTTTACCTTTGTGGAAAAACCTTTTACCAGTTACTTTCAAATAAAATCAAAACATGCCTGATCAAATGATTCTGTCATATTTTACTAATGTTTGTCTTGTATTTGAAGTTAATATGCTGCATCTCTTAGGAAACATTACACATTATTGTAGCCTTGTTAGTGCTTACACTACTCGTTATAGGGTGCAGGACGGATGTCCAGGTGCCGATTGAAACTACTTGGATTGTGCTCCTATTCAGCCACAAGATGGCATGGTACAAGTTTTGTCGTTTGAGCATGCTGACAGAAATGAACTGTCTTTTGCTCATGTAACCTTAAGGGAACGTCATTAAAGTGAGACTGCATATTACTTTGGTGTTTAACATCTAGGCTATTGTAAACAACGTGATCATTTCTGGGGTTTTAATTCAATAAGCTGCATTGGTCTGGTCATATATGCAGCGTACAGAGACACACGTCTACAAGTCACTCCCTTAGGTTACTTTGCTACATTGTTTTTTTTTTTACAAACGACTGTTCAAACCGTGTACGTAGATATATAAATCCGGGCGGCAATTATAGTTTGGTCATTATAACTCAACTTCGATATAGGCCTTTTTCATATGAATGCTTCTGAAATTATTTGCAATACATTTTTATGTCTTTTGTGTAATTTCTGTCTAACATTATTGATCTGGCAAAGTAGGCTATATTTTAGAACTGAAATTAGAGATGTCAAAACCCGCCTCTAGCCTATCGCTCAAGGGAGATGGTCCGTATTGCGCACACAGAACTATCGGGTAGGCAACGCTTCATTCCCATGGATGGAGGGGTCTATGACTGCCAGTGAAGGAGGCGCTAAGGAACGCGGCAGTGGATTGTTCAGCTAGTTTTTAGAGAGGGGAGAGGCCACATGCTGGGATTCCTTGGTTAATGATTTCAAAAATGCATCTTAATACGGCAAGGTTAGACTGAAACTTCTTTGAATATGCGACGGAGCTCATCAGTGAAGGCGGAACAGAACCTCATCCACTTAAGATCCTTGATTGCGTTTAGGATTTAAGGCCAACTGAATAGATGTAGAAGAAGTGTTTGATGGACATTATAGCCTAAGCCCCCTACAGCAGTGGTCTCGACAAGGAATACGGTTACTGTATCGATGTGTCGGGGGACGAATACCACAAATGACGGCAGCAAAGGCAAGTAACTTTCCTCATTAACCTTATCCAAAAGTAACATCCCGGTGTGATACCGATTGGTTGTTACATTCGCGCAGTATATAAGAGAACAAACTTCAGACAATTTACAGTGCAACATTGTAGCCTTTTTAGAAGGTCATTGGGGGATTGTCGTTTTTCCTCACATCTGTTCAAGTTGAAGACTGACAGTAAAGCTGCCATAGAAGGCTATCTACGCACCGTCGACCAGACTATACATTTTTTTTCCTACATGAATGTTTTTTAGACTTATTGCGGGAGAACATTTAAATAAGACACAAATAAATGAACTTGATCATTGTAGCATATTCAATGCCTGTACCAACAGCTTCAAAGGAATGCATGCAGCACGTTCCGTCGGTCTATCGCTCTCTCTCTCGTCACGCATATAAACGTTATTTGAATTTCTGATCAATACTTAACCTGCAATTGTTCTTTTATTACAATATGGTACCATGAAAGATAAACCATTCTCCATCTATAGGTACATGTTACAAATGATAGGCTGCAGTTAATTTGAAATAAATACGCAACAAGGTATAGTCTCCGTGAAATATCTATTAAGTGATTGATAATCGAATCGAATGTGGAACGCAGAAATCTGATTAAAATCATGAGGCATACATGTATTCCCTCCAGACTGGTGTTTGGCGCTCTATCGCATAGACAAACTGAGCTGGTTAATAATCATAATTATTCCCCGTGCATTGTGCGCACAGATAGGACGGCGTTGGGTGGAATTGCTTGACTGTATTGTTTATTTCCATGGGGAAATAAGTTAAACATAAAAAATTAAAAAATACCCACCGATTTTTGTAGTACACTGTCAAATTCCGATTGTCCATTTGGGGGACTCCTTCCCATTCCTAAGTGGCTGCCTTGGGATATAAGGCACTTAGCTAATTATAACGAATATCGAAATCAACCCAAAGATTGATTTGATTCCCCCATCAAGTACTGCTTGTGACTATGCGAGCATTTGGCCATTCTCCACTTTCCTCACTCATTAAAAGTATGAGTGGAAAAACAAGCTAATGAAACTAAGGTCTGGTTTGCATCATTCATTTATGATGTCCATATCAGTGACCATGAGTAAAGAGAATGTTCTTGCTCTAGGCAACTGTTTTCATAATAGCCTAAATTAGGCAGTACACACATAAAATACTTTCCATCAGACTTTGTCTGAGATAATTCATCATTATCATCACCTTTCAACAGGCTGCAAAGGTTCTGAGGTTCAAACCTGCAACCAGCCGGATAAGTTATCAAGACACCGCAGACTCCGTGAGCATTTAATGCTGAATGTGGATTAACATCTCAGAAATTAATTACCCTGTTTGAATAGACAAAACATCTTTCTTTGAGGTCAGGCAAACCTAACCAAAAACCCAGTCTGGATTGTGAATTACAAGACACAGAGTATAAGAAACTCCTGCCAGACACAGTATGGTTTGTTTTTTTATTTCAGACCAGCTGAATCGGCCACATTTCTCTTCTAGAAGACGTTTTGTTCGTTTTTTTCCACTGCTCGTTCAACTAGAAAATACATTTGAGTGGCGTAGTGACCAGGCCTTTAGCTGTTGAGTCGAATGCAGGGAAACTGTGTATGGATGCTTTTCAGAGAATTTCATCATGCCTGTTTTAAGAAAGAAAAAAAGCACTTGTGCTCTCTGAACACATGCCAGCCATGAGCTGCAGTGTATTCGTTTCTGTGAAGAAGAAAACACTGGTTGGTGTTTGACATTCAGAGAGTGCTATTGTTATCTTTTCTGCTGATGTAAATCAATACAAAGCATAGATTCAGTTTTGCATGGGACTGCATTGCTCTCAATATTAATTAAAATCCACAGCATTTACACATTACTTCATGAGCAAAAAGCATTTGCATATCTGTTTCCAGCCTATGAAGTTGGGTTGTGGTTTACCATTCAAAGTGCTAAAACAGCTTTGATGAACTCGAGCCAAATGATGTGGCCTAATGACACATCTGTATATGAATACAGTATACCAAACTGTGAAAGGACATGCCTTTTCCATGTGCCAATTCCACCCTGAATGTCCCATACATGTTTGTGTTTTCACCCAGAAAGTCTTTAGATTTGCCAAAAGACAGGACGTGTTACAAGGACAGACAGGATTTACATGTTAGCTGCCTTTCATGTGTCTGGATCACGTCTGGCGTGTTGTGTGTCGTTATCAGAATGTTCGGCAGGGACAACATTTCAAAAGGCATTGTTGCATGAGTAGGACTGTGCAGTAATTGCAGTTAGAGTGTTTGAAGCTGTTTTTCCATTTCACTGCACCTTGTTTATGGTCATGTGAGAACTCAAGGAGAACGGCACATGTGTGAATGTTTCCCTGTTTTTGTTTGTACTTTTACATTTACAATTACACCACAGACATGAAAGGTTTCGAATGGTTTGTTGGAGGAGTTATCACTCTACGGTAATTATTTTCTTTGGGGTGATTAACTTTGATAAAGGTTTCAGAATACAAAACATGAATACAATGTTATTGAGGTCAGCTCATCTGCAAAGCCAGGAACACACATTAAAGACCTTCCACATTCCACAATTAAACTTTTGTTGCGTCACACAAAAAGATCAAAGCTTATTAACCAGCAGTTTCAGCAGTATGAAAGAGAGAACTTAAAGTTCACAATGTCTAAGGCTAAGCAGCTTTATGTTTATAGGAAACAGTGTAGCTTCAGCATTGTCTTCTATCATTAACCCCTGACCCTTCCCCTCCTCCCTCAGTCTTCCAATAGGGCGTGACCCACCCGGTGGCACCATGAAGACCCAGAAGGCCGGTGACCAATCGCCCGGCTCCCCCACCCGCCAACGGTTGTCCCGCTTCAGCCTCCGCAGCAGGAAAAAGAAGGAGGGCCTGATCAAGGGCAAGCTGCGCATCCGCTCCATGCCAGGAGCCTTCCTGGTGCTGGGGGTCATCGTGGTGGCCGTGGGCACGGCGCTGGCGGTGGCAGGCTACTGGCCCTACCGGACACACAGATCATCGCTGCTCGGCAAAGAAGCTGCAGAGAAGGGAGGCGTCTCGGAGCCTCAACCCCCTTTCTTGACTTTCGGGCCCAAGGGCCTCCTGTCCACGACCAGCCTGATCCACAGCGAGCGTATGAAGCTCCTGGGGCCCGTGATCATGGGCGTGGGATTGTTCATCCTCATCTGCGCCAACACGGTGCTGTACGAGAACCGCGACAGGGAGACCCAGATGCTGCTGGCCCAGATGCGCAACGTGATCTGCTCCGTTTCGGCGGTCGTGCCCTCGGCCGACCTCTCCGAGATCGCGGCGGCCAACTCCATGGGCAGACACTACCAGTGGTTGAGCAGCCTGCCCGCCACCCACCTCAACATCCTGTGCCTGCAGCAGCTGGCCACCTCCGAGCCGCTGCTGCAGACGAGGGACAGTGGGGAGGAGGACGGGCCAGACGACGGCACCTTCCGGCAGCGGGCCACCTTACGGACGGAGGCGCTCCACCACCAGGAGTCAGCCTCCACCCCCTCCCTCCACTCGTCCCACTCCAACTCCTGCAACTCCAGCAAGACAGACTTCAACATTCGGGGGGCCGGCGCTGAGCCCGGGGGGGGGAGCCCTGTCACGGAACTCAACCAGCCCGGTACTCTCTTTAAGCTCAACAACTGCCTGGTGTCAGCCAGCTCCATGTCCACCCTGGGAGGGGACGACTGGGAGGTTACTGCCGAGCTGCCCAGGCGCTGCCACAGTATGAGCTACAGGACTAACTCTCACCCTCACCCTCACCCTCGCCCTCACCCTCACAGCCCCCAGACTGTAGTGTGTCTGGAGGAGAGGTCGACGCGATCAAGGGGAGAGGGACAGGTAGGGATGCCCGTACCCACGCAGAGGGAGACCGCCTCGGAGGTGTGTGTCAACATGGCCGGGCGTGTGGAGGCGCCCGTGGAGGAGCTCACCCCTGTGGAGGAGCAGAAGAACCGCAGCTGGCCGCGGCTAGACCTGGGCTGTGCCAGGAGGTACCTGAAGCTGGAGAACAAGGAGGACTCGGTGGACAAGCTGCTAGACCAGTTGGAGCAGCAGTGTTCTCAGTGGGATAAGAGTTTTGGCTCCGGTCCCTTCCAGTGAAAGCCTATATGTCAGTCAAGGGCCCACAGCTTATGGAAAGAAGCTTACGGAAGAAGGATCTTCATGGATGCTGATGTATCGACCACCCCGGAGTATGAGTTTTCCTTTTGGATCATAATAGTTTCCATCTTTGACTCTTGAAATCTAGGAGGCTAAAAGGAACCTCTGTTGTGAAATCCATTCCATGAATCATGCTGAACTATGTTCTCTTGAGGATGTACAGTATTGAGGGGCTTCCAATCTAAAGATACAACACTTTAAGCCTGTTTCTCAACCTTCCATTAAACGTGGAGATATAAACAGTGAGCTTTGGACGCAGATGAATTGGATCGATTTGGCAGACGTTTTTTTTTCTTTTTCTAAGAGGGGAAACAGTAAGCAGACCCCATAGTGTCAGAGATGAGTGCAGCGATTTGCCAACCTGTTTACTGGATTGCTGTTTGTGTTGGCAGTAATAGGAGGATTGAATTTGTATTCCGTTGCCAAAGTGTTGCTGGTTTCCAGGACACAGCAAGCACATCCGAATGTGGGAGGTAGAATATGCTCTCCAATGAAGAACTGTCTTTCACTGTGCAATGAATCTACTAAAACCAAACAACCAGAACCCTTTGAGCCCAGAAGGTGCTGATAGTGTTTGTTGAGTGCAGCTAGTATGAGACATAATGTGGCTTTTATGTAAAATCCCAGAGACCAAATTAACTGCATGATTGAGATGTACGTAACATCCACATTATTATGCAGTATGACACAGAAGGTTATATTGGTTATGGTTATGCATTAGAGAAATATTTTCTATTATCGGATCAGTCCATTTGCTGACCCTCTCCTGGTCATTAGCTAGTGAGGAGGCCCCCTCCTCCTCTGTCCTGTTGATTGTTTCTCACTGATTCCCAGAGTGCATCTTGTGTTTACGAGAGGAGGGGGGTAGGGGGGGGGGGGGTCACTTCCTCCTCAGCCCAGTAGAGGTGAGGGAATGGAGGACAAAGACATGACAGACAGACTGCTGTGTCATTTTGATTTCGTGAAATGATCATCAGTGTTTTTGCATGCAGTTGGGGATGTGTGGGTGCGTGTGGGTGTGTATGGGGTGAGGGTATCGTATAGGGGAGAATATGAATAAGACCCAGAGGACAAGCACCCCCCTCACCCCTAACTCCCCACTGGCAGATGTGGAGAGACAGCTCCACTGTTTAGTCTCTCTCTCTCTCTCTCTCTCTCTCTCTCTCTCTCTCTCTCTCTCTCTCTCTCTCTCTCTCTCTCTCTCTCTCTCTCTCTCTTGTCTGTGTTGCCTGTTTTGTATGCTGTGTGTGACAATTTGTTCTAAATGTATACCAAGCAATATCAGTGGTCTGACAGAACAATCAATGGCCCTGTAGACCATCCAAATTAAACAACAACGCCATGCCTGTGGTTCAAATATAAGGCAGAGCAAAAAAAAACAAAAAACCTTTGTGTTGTCAGTTGTTTTATTCATTCAAGTTGTCATGGTCTTGATCGGTCAGGTATTTAAGCAATATGATATCATAATTGTTTTGTGCTCAATGCTGATGACCCTGTTCCTTTACTGGTAAATTTAACCAATGCGCTTTACAACGGCCTCTCATTCACCCATTCACACACACATTCAGGGCGCCGGCCCGCTCACTGGGAGCAATTTGGGGTTCAGTGTCTTCCTCAAGGACACTTCGACATGTGGCCAGCCGGTGCTCGAACCACCGATCTGCCAACCTTGCGATCATTAGACGGCGGCTCTACCTCCTGCGCCACAGCCGCCCCACTAGATAGAGACTTTGCATTTTCAATCTTGCTCACAGATAGAGAGACCGCCGCCGCCATGGGATGTGAACCAGCGAGCTTCCTGGCCGTCGCCAAGCCGTTCCCCCAGCACCAGAGCTGATCATCAGTTGGCCTCTCCTCCTTTCCACTGCATGATGGATGAAAATGTGAGGAAATGGAAGTCTGAGCAGAGCAGAGTTTCTAAGGGCCTTGAGCGCTTTCTTTCCCCGGCTCGCATCGCATTTCTCCACTGATATTATGCAAAGCTGATGTGTCAGATGACATCCCTCTGACCTTGGGTGTTTGGGGGCAGTCTCTCACCATCAAAGTACCACGATAAAGCAGAGTTACACTGAGGGGATCTGTCTTCATATCGTAGACCACTTTTGGAGCAGTCCTACGGGGGGGGGTGAGGAAATTCCCTAGCTGTAATTATCCTCAGCAGCACCCCTCTCATAGGCCAACCCCCCCCCCCCCCCCCCCCTTATTAGATTTTATGGTTCCTTCCGGGCAGGTATGCAGTCTCTCGTGATCTCTTCTCATTTAATTGGTCGTTTACAAGATGGCTTCTGCGATTCTAACAGCTCGTAAAGCTAGCAGGCAAGACCCAGAGCCCACGGCTGCCAAAACACAAGGAGGTGGAGAATTACATGTTTTCAGGGGGGCATGGGGGGCGGGGGGAGGAGGGTCAGAAGAGCTAAAGTGACATCACTTTATGCCAATGGTTCTGGGCCACTAGTTAATGCCATTTTCTCTTTTTATCTAGTATGTGATTTACCAGTCCATTTTGAAGGATTCAGTTTGATGCCAGTGAGAATAGTGCAGACCGTGAGAGGGTTTTCCTGTGAAAGAATGGCTCTTGGTCACTGAAGATGCTGCTGGGTTTGGTGCATTGGCACAAGTGTGATGTTCATTACTGTATCTGATGCATTAGCATCTGGCAAGCACGGATTAGCAAGTCTGGGCAATCTGCAGCATGATATCAGGGGTTAGAGGTCAACAACAATGTTAGGCAAATGGAAACTAAATCTATTGCCTTTTTAGCTGATTCCCCATATTATAGATTGGATGCACTCTAAAATAATATCAAATGCTTTTCTATGTCCTTCATCTTCACTGTGAGCGTATGGTAGTTAATCACAGGTAGTCATATACCGTATATCATGCAATATGCAGTGTTATTAGAACATCTGGGGTTTGATTTAGAACGGCTACTGAAATGTTGATTGTTTTATTTTGTGCAGTCTGATAGCATAACAGTCATAAAGTGTGTACTAAACTGAAAAAATCCATTAAATGCTGGTGGGTGGGGAATGACATGTCGCCCAACTCAACCCAACAGAATGTCACAATTAGTGTACAAGTGTGAGAGAGGGAGAGGCAGCAACATAAACGGCTTAAAGCTGGTTGTAATAGTTTTTTACTGCAGTCACTCCCAGAGGCACGGTTTCCTTGGCCTGTGTGCAGGAGTCAATGGGATCCAGGTGTGGACACGACTAAGCTATGGTTTCAGGGGAGATTATTTTACCATAAGGCGAGACAGCAGGGACGGGAAAGTGTGAAATAGAGTTTGGGGGGGCGAAAAAGTTTGACACATTGTGTCCTTGAGTAATTCCCCAGGAAAGTGGAAAAGGAGGTTTCGAAGAATGGCATCCTCCCTACCTTACCCAAATATATGTATATATGTATGTAAGTATGCAAATGTGCCCTTCAGATCAGACTCAAGGGTGTCAGTGAAGAGAGACAGGAGAATCACTTGATTAGTTTTTCTTTTGTGCTGTTGTAAAAAGATGTGGCTTATTTCTTCTTCTCTCCTCCCAGCACTCCCAAGTCACCAGTTCCTTGCGTGAATCTGAACCAACGCACGACTCAGGAGATTTCACAGGCTTTTTCAATGAGTAGGTAGTAGGATTTATGATAATGAGGTTATTATGGAGAATGTTTGCCTCAACAATGGAGGTGAACTCTGAACATCTGAAGGCATTACAGCATCATTCAGACATGGGGGATTATGTGTGTGCTCACAATACTCAATTACAGGACGTCCATTATCCAGTCTCCAAGGTAGATGACACATCACTGTTTAATTTTATTTTTGTTGTGTCTTAATGTGATTTAAATTATATAACTAATTATAGTGAAGCAACTGAGGCAAAAGACAGACCATGTTAGGTCAATATTGTGAGTTGCAGACTCCAGAGTAATTATTCATGGCTACAAATGGAGCAAGGTTTACCGGTTATGAAAATTAGATTACATTTTATACATACAATTAGGTGCAGGGGAGGCTGGTGGAGGTAGAAATCGCAGGATAGGCTCATTGTTATGCAAGGAACGGAATGTGATCAAACACTTAAGAATAACACACATGCCCTTCACCTACCCTTTACCCTACTCCTGCTTCAACAAGGTGAGGGACATGACTAGTATTGATTTATGTGCATTGGTGTAATAATATTAATAATAATAATAATAATAATAATAATAATAATAATAATGCATTTATTCTGTATAGAGCTTTTCTCAGTACTCAAAGACACTACATTTCATGGAGAGAACCAGAATAGATAGATAGATAAATAAAAGGTAAAAATAAAAGCACAGTCAGTAAAAACAACAATACAAATAGTTAAAGTTTTTTTTAAATATGGATTTTGAGGAATTGTTTGAAGGAGGAGAGCGTGCTGGATTCTTTGATGAGTGCTGGAGGAGGAGGTCAGAGAGGTCGGCCGTCTTGTTGATGGCTTTGTAGGTACTTTGTACATCACCGAGCACATGCTATGATCCTAAACCCCAATGAGGGCTTTCATTAAACATCTACTGATGAAAGTATTTCAAAACCAAAATGTTTTGAATACACATTTCTCCTGTCAGATTAGTATTTCTCCTTAAAGGAGCCGGGACCTCAGACCACCTCTGAGAAATTCAGTTCGAAGTTCCAAACAACAACATCCTCCCTAATGATAATATAACCCCCCTGAAATGGCAGTGTTGGACATTAGCTGTTGTTTTTTCTGCACACGTACACATCCGGAAGAGGCAGCCACCAGAGACAGAAAGGTGAAGATCCCCCAGAACACCCCTGACCAGTAACAACATGTTTATGTTTATCTACTAATCTTGTTTCACCAAACTTTAAACCTTGTTCAAAGGTTTAGTTTACATTTGATTAATACAATTAATCCTGGTTAAATCTAAACCTTTCGCAATCTCTGAGGATTTAATTTACTAATCCTAGATTAAATCTAAACCAGGATTAATTTAATCCATGTTGGCTGCAACCCAGCCTCAGTCTTAGAAAGCGCTTTTGGGACCACAACAGTGTTCGTAAATGAAATATGAACACCTTCAAGCCCTTTTGCAGTCTTTCCTCTGTCTTTTTAAGCCAAATGATTCCTGTGTGTGGAAGTAGCCCATGTCTTCCGCTGGCGCTGTTCCCCTCTGACTGATGACGCTGCTATGACAGTTAGCCTGCTGGCACTCTTTGATGATGCGAGCCCACGCACAGGGATGCAGGGAACCCTGCTAGGGGATGACTCTGCTCATGGAGAGAGTCACACTTGGATAACTGCCCGATAAAAAAAACAAAAAACATTTTCCCCAGTCAAAAGCGTCTATGTGACTAGAACTTTGATTATGTCAGCAGTCACCCCAATCACCAACCGCTGGCTGGACATGCGTTCTGAAGAACATCCTAGTGTTTCAGATCGATCGCAGCACGTAGGGTCCTCTGAGGACCAGCTGTTTTCTGTTTCGGTGAGCTGGCAATCTGTCAGTGTTTTCCCCTTTTCGTTGTTTTTGCTCTCTCAGATTACACCAAAGGATGTCCCTGGCAGAGATCCCCCCCACCATCCCCCCATGCTCTCACTCTAAGAGAGATGAGATGAGTCTCATTCTTCATGGTTATCACGGAGCATCACATACTCCCCCAGAGGGAAGCGAATTGAGATAGCTAGTGGGGGTGGGTGAGTGTGTGAGGGGGTGAGAGAGAGAGGAGGCGGTTGGTTGTTTTAGAACTCCTCACTGTCCAATCAGGATGCAACACACCCAACCAGCAACAGAAGACTCTCTCAAAGCCTTTGACTCTGCCAAGCTGTCTCTTCTGATGCCATCACCACCCCACCCCCCGCCCCTCCCCCCCCCATCCGATCTGCACGCAGCATTCCCTTCTGCAGAATGTTCTGGAGGCTGCTGCAGCCTCAGGTGTTTGTTGAACATATCACTCCCTCCTGACGACTGCATTATTTCAGGGCCATTATTCTGGCGTTGTTTGTTTTTGCGGGCTTCTTTGTCTCGGATGTGAACGAGTGTTTGAAACATTGCGAGTCAGTCAGTCTCTGTCTCTAGGGCCAGGGGACATTTCCACCTGAGCGGATCCGTTCACACATCATACAATCACTTAGCTGATATACACACCACCACAGAGACTCTCTCTCTCTGTGCCCCTCACCTTCCCCCCCCTCCCCTTCCCCCCGACCCAGGAGGGGGGGGGTCCAGTGTGTTTTTATGACCATGTGTGTTTGTGTACACCTATACTGCACCAGTGTTTTTTTGTGCTTATCCATGTTTATATTAAGAAGGTTGAGCCAGAGTTGATGTTTATATCTGTGTATAGCTGTCCATTTATTATAGAGTGTGTGTGTGTGTGTGTGTGTGTGTGTGTGTGTGTGTGTGTGTTTGTGTTTGGCCAGTGTGAAAGCGCCACAGGGGGTTCCCCAGACTGCCTGGCTTGTTTACCATTAGTCTCAGGGTTCCAGTCACGAAGCCGCTCTGGTGTTCAGATGTGAGAGAGAGAGGGGGGGAAGGGGAAGGGAACAGAGA
>NC_137688.1:49696482-49728982 GCF_963989245.1 Nansenia antarctica | reverse complement strand
CATAAAAGGACTGTTTAAAATCAGGGACCACGTCCATCTTGAGATCCACTCAGACTTTAAAGCAGGGCCATCTATGTCAATGATAATTTATGACCAACTCTTAACTCAAACCTGTCCTATTGAAACCCACTGATGCAGCAATTACAGCGCAGGTTTTATATGGAGGAGATGACCCAAAAGGCCAACGCCTTCCTAATGTAGTGGCTGAATAATATCCTGTTGCCTAGTAGCGCACCGACTGTGCGTTGGACCCTGCACGAAGGCCAAAAAACAAACAGTGTTAGTTTTGGGTGTACACTCTGATAGCTGGTGGAGGAGAGAGGAGAGAGGGATAAGATGGGATGGTATGTGGAGGGAGGGAGAGCAGATAAGAGGGGAACTGTCTGGTAAGTTCTGAGAGGAGTCTGACATTGAGAACAACAAGAGACTGGGGCGGCTGTGGAGCAGGAGGTAGAGCCGCCGTCTAATGATCCCAAGGTTGGCAGATCGGCGGTTCGAGCCCCGGCTGGCCACATGTCGAAGTGTCCTTGGGCAAGACACTGAACCCCAAATTGCTCCCAATAAGCGGGTTTGGCACCTTGCATGGTAGTTTGCTGCCATTGGTGTGTGAATGGGTGAATGAGAGGCCATTGTAAAGTGCTTTGGAATAAGGCGCTATATAAGTCAGTCTATTAGACTAGTTTTCAGTGGAGGTTGTATATGGTGACAGAAGGAACATGATACGGATAAATAAACCATAATATATGGATAGAATGTAGTTTATTTATCCATATCATGTTTCCCTTCTGTCACCATACACAGTTATTTGTTATTTTGTACAAATATTATTTGTAAAAGATGTAGAGAGAGTAAGCTATTTGTATAAACTCTTATTAACTTAATATATTGTTACTGCAGAAATTACAGTGTTCACGCTGATGAAGGAGCAACTTAATGTCAATGGGATAGTTCAACCAAATTACAAAATGACATTTCGTGATGTTAGAATGATAAGGTTCTATCTCAATTTTTGGTCAAAATTGAGTTTTTTACATAATCTGATCCATTAGGTGTTTATTAATGCCTGTGTGGTGTTATTTCTAAAATGTAGACATTTTTTAGTTTGTACAAAGATTCCGTCTCACAAAACATAATGGAATGTAAAAATGCTCAATATCTCTGAACTACCCTAAACGGAGATAGAACCTTATAATTCTAAGCTCACGATTTGGTTCCTTACCCTGAACGGAGTCTATGGACACGGATAGACTTTAGCGCACACTTTGGATCTGTTTATCTGGGCACTGTAACTAACAGCTAAATGTTAGCACTTTAGGAAGTCAATGGACCTTGTTTGAAATGCCATGCTCTAAGTCATTTCAATCAAGTAATTGAGTCTTTACAGAGAATTTGAGATGATTTGGGCATGCCAATTCAAACATGCTGATTTAGGGTCCATTGACTTCCATTGGTTATTGGTTAAAAATGAATCAGTTAGCGGTTTGTGACAGTGCCCAGATAAACAGGACCAAAGTGTTGATTGAAGTCTCTCCTTGTCCATAGACAAATGTCAGTGTAAGGAACCCAATGATGTGATCCCTATCCCTTTTTAAGTATCTGCAAACACAATAGGTCAAAATCATGATTTGTTTTTGAAGCAGGGAACACTTTAGTCTTTAGTTGTGACCCTGGCCGCTAAGACAAACAGACTGAAGAACTGCTTCTACCACAGGGCCGTCCAGGCCCTGAACACAGCAAAGACCTAAGTTCTGGGCCCTGGTCAGTCTGGACGGATTGTATGGCAGCTGCTGGACTGAAAAAATCAGGTGTAGTGCTGAGGCACAAACATGTACATTTCAAGCCTGCAAACTGTGACACTTTAAATAACGTGAAACAATACTATTGTGCAATATGACAACCCTAGTCGACTATCTGTACAGTATAGTACAGTGGATTGTGTACAAAGCCTTTATTTATGTAAACCAGCTCCTTCCCTTCTTGTGATTTTTAAAAAAGTGTTTTTTGTTTTTTTTCCCTTTCCTAACACCAGGGGAGCCACCCCTCCTAAATTTCGTTGTTTGGTACCTGTACTGTAGCAATGACAATAAAGTCCATTCATTCATTCATTCATTCATTCATTCAGTATGTGAGCATGTCCGTATTTCTCCATGGACTCCACATTTTCTTCCCTGTAACGATACTGCCCTAAAGATACTTGAAAATACCATACACCATACTCTACTATGTGTATTTGTGAATAGTTCCTTTCCAATGCCCTTCTGCTTGCTTTTTACTTACTTAGGGTAGTCAAATTACCTCAAAGTTTGATATAACCAGTGGTATATTATCAAATGATTAGATGCCCCTCTAGTGCAATTAGAAAGAGAGAGAGAGAGAGAGAGTGTGTGTGTGTGTGTGTGTGTGTGTGTGTGTGTGTGTGTGTGTGCGTCTCTGTGTGTGTGTATGTAAAGTGGTGTCTATTTTGGGTGAATTGCCTTCTCTCTGACTCTTTTCATCATTTTTGAGGCTCACTTCCTGAGCATATTGAATGAGCTCTTTGATACGTCGTAAGGCGGTGAAAGCAGACACTTTTGTGCCATCAGAGGCGAGGCGAACCTTGATGACACTCTTATACATACTTGATGTGTGACTATATTGTCTTCCTGCACCCTGAGTATGGTGTTACAGCAAAGTCAACACAGAACTGAGCACACAGGGTAATTCAACTGGGACCCCATTGTTCAAGAATCCGGCCTGTGTTTCAACTGCTTGAAGTTGATCCCTCGCCTTTGTAGAGTGAACTGCTGCACCTCAGCTGAATGGAGAGGGTTTAAGTTGGAGACATGATCTCCATACTTAGTCGTAGCTTATTTCCCTGAGTGTTAAAGGTTTGATTCTTCTCTTAGTAGGCAGTGGCAGCGTCCCTCCTGAAATGTCTTTCATGGTTTGTTTTTGCCTTGACTTCTGCTCACCATGCAGGAAAACACTAAGCAGCAAAGACCTTTAAACACATAATATCGATAAAAAATGCTGAATCGGGCGAAACGTGAACTCCTGAGAAATCCTGTCTGCATTGGCAAGCGGGGAGGCAGAGATATGGAGCTTATCATCGAGGATGATTTAGTGCTGAGATGCGTCCTCTTTATTATGCAATTATTTATTTTATTTGATCACATATCAACAGTGGAAGTTTAATCTCTCTTTTGAACAGAAGAGCACATAGACGCTAGATGCAATCCCCTCACATGGTACCCTGGCCCGGGTCCCTCAGCAGTCTGAACGGTGTCTGATAGACCCTGACAGGCATCTCAACACAATACCCAAGATTAAGTAAGGAAGATAAAGTAAGCTTTGGTGAGCACCTCTCCCCGACCGCCATACGCCACACTTTCTGATTCTCTCTGGCTTAGGAATTTGTGTCATGCTGAATGACTTTGCTTAACCAGGCATTATCAAGCATGACGTTCCAATTGGATTTCACTGCTAGCCCAAACTTTAGTCAGCAGAGGCTATTCGTGTCAAGCACTGATATGCACATTTGTGCACTGAGCATTGCCTTGACTTGAAGTCTCTGCATTGCTCTGGTCACAGTAGACTCCGCCATTTCTAAGTCTGCTTTAGTCATGGAATATGCATGCTGCGAGGTTCAAATGAAACTTCCAAATGCAAGGATACATTTTGAGTCTTTTCCTCCTTTGTGGAGGAGCAATGAGTTTATGGAACTATCCTCAATAGGCTGTGTGTGCTTAGCGGGTAAATGTACTGTACACACGCACATTAACAAACCACAACCCCAAGACATGCTCTGAAATTAGGCAGACTCTGGGGAGCCTGTTGTTGTGGAATATATTTAGCCGCGGAATCAGAGAGATTGCTGTGTGACAACGACAGACGCACAAGGTCTCTCTCCATCCCTCTCACCCCTGTCAAACACCCTCCCTCCCTCCCTCCCTCCCTCTCTTCCCTTGAGAGACCATCCTGTGGCACTTTCTTAATCATGGTCTGAACCACCTACATCCTCACATGACAGAGGAAATAGAAAAGTGCGAGCGCCCTCCTCCACTCTCTGGCTTCTCTTTTCATCCCTGCAAAAGCAAAGGGGGCCTCTCGGATCAAACGGTAGAGAGCTAAATCTCACAAACTGCGGCAGTAGCGTGGGTTTAGAACGCTCCCTATGAGAGAGAGCAAGGGAGAAAGAGAGTGAGACTTTTGGTGGGATTTATTGAGACCTCCTCACTTAAAAATTATCACAACTAATGTTTACGACGACAACCCCCCCCCCCCCCTCAAAGAGAGAGAGAGAGAGAGAGAGAGAGCCTCAGATAGAAAGAGGAAGAGAGTGAGAGAAAGAGAGAATGAGAGAAAGAGTGGGAGAGAGAAAGAGAGAGAGAGTGAGTGTGAGAGAGAGAGAGAGAGAATAAAGAGAAAGCTCTCACGTTACGTAAGTGACAGGCAAAGCAATTTCGGCAAAGTCGCTTTAATAAAAAGTGCGAGAAACTCATATGGAGAATCACAGAGTTTCACCACATCACAAAGTCTCGCTGATCTTCACTGAAAGAGACATTTTGTATTGACCTAATATTTCTTGGCGTGTTATCATACATAATGTATACGTTTTACCCACATAAAGGGTGACTTTAATTACACATCCAGTACCACAACCGGAGGGCACAACAGAGGCATATTTCCCCTTGGTGGCTTATCTGTTCCCCCTTACCACTACACCATTACAATGCCTCCCAAGGCCTGCCTGGAAAGGCCAAACAGCTGAAACAAATGGATTTACTATGACCACAAGCTACCCCCACTGATACGCCACTGTTAATATTTCTTCTTTTAAATATTGGAAGGAAGGGACTAGCAAAGGCAGACAAAAGCTCTGGTGAGACAGACACACAGTACAGTAGAGTACAGAAGGCCTCCAGAGGGTTGGAGAAGATACCAATCAGTTCACTGCAATATTACACTTCACACTTCGCCTTTCTTTGATTTTTTGTTTACCGCTGACTCAGCACAATGGAATCAGTCAAATGGCATTGTTTGAGATTGAATGTTGGGGGCGTTGGGTAGTGGGGCTGCTGGGCTGATGTGCTGTTGGGCGTTGGGTGCAGGCCCAGGTCCTGATGAAATAATTGAATGACTTTGTAATGCCGAGAATAGAACTTCTCCCCCGCAGGAGACACATCAGAGGCAACTCTGCTCCTCTTATTGTTATTGTAAGTCCCACTGTGGCTCACAACAAGCTCCCTCTCAGATCCCACTGTTAACACCAAACGTACACTAACAACTTCTCTACAACATTACGCCAATATCGCTTGCCTCATTTTCCCCTGCAGGAAACCAGTTGAAATAAATGAGTAAGCAACACCATCTCTGCAAAGATGCAAACTTAAAATGCGGCTTGTGAGATAATACTTCTCATCTTCTAAACTAATTGAGACGGAAATTATCTTACCCTTGAGATAGGAGCAGAATTTTCTGCTCTTTTGACTGTCCCTATTCAGTAAACAAAACACTCTGTTTTACAGTATAAGTGCAGAGCAAGGAGGTGGTGGTGGAGGTAGAAACCAGAGGACTGGCTCATTGTAATGCACAACATCGAATTGGAGGAATGGTATCAAACACGTGCTGCCTCCTACTACTGCTGCAGAGGTAGGAGTCTTGGGTTTGCATTTTTACAATTTGCATTTGGCAGCACTGGCAGTACATCCTGTTCTCGTGTTTCTTTTACAAACGTATAACGCTGATGGAATCACACTGTGAAACACAACGGCCATCATATCGTAATGTCAGTGCAGCATTGAGATAATGTCCCGCATGGGGAGATGAGGAGGTGAGCTCCCCCGGGTCGTCAGAGATTCTCCCACAGCGGTCCCGAGGGCCCTGTCACCGAGCGCAGCGGCGCCCGGCAGCGTGGAGGAGTTAGCAAGGCGGTTATCTCTGAAAACATCCCCCACCGTCTCTGAGTCAAACTGGAGCTGAAATCTAAGGCAGGGGCTGAGGAAACGAGTCAGTGGTAAAGGACAGGCTGCGTCTAATCCTGTCTGACACGATCCTCATCAAAATACAAACACATCTTCAAGAAACACGAGAAGAGACACGCATTTCGTATCTCAAAGAGAGGATGGAGATGAGGTCGGATGGATATTAGTCACACAGGCAGTAATAACAATGCTGCTTTTTCCCACACAGGAGATGATTTGTGTATAGAAATCTGGCCTAGAGTAATGCAGTATATGCGAAATCAAATGCACCATTACACACAATTGGTGCGGGTTAGAAGATGTTAGATGCTAAGAGTAGACGTTCTAAATCTCTAATACCATGCTCATATAAAGCAATTCTGTACCGAAACTTTCAACAAGGTGTATTTACGACACTGTCTGAGTTTGCCAGATGAGAATGCAGAATCACTCCCCATCTTCAGGCGTAGACTAACGACCCATCTCTTCAGGCTACACCTTAACTGTCTCTCCTGAGACATCTACTTACCCTCTACCCCCCTGTACAGTTTCTCCAGTGTCAGAATGAAAGCAAAAAAACTACATTCTTCCATCTTCTAGCACAACGACAACCAATGGCCCCAGGCTGGAGCATACTGTACATTACATTTTCCTGCTATGACTGGTGGATAGATGATTCACTTATTTAGTCAAATGTATTTGTTGTAAGTCGCTTTGGATAAAGGCGTCTGCTAAATGCCAAAAATGTAAAAATGTAAAATGTAGATGAAAAATGGAGTAAAAATGATGTAACATATTGCTTTCCTAATGGTCTCCCGACAGTGAGGCAGCTGTTGGCAGAACAGGAAATCTGGTCTGAGCCTGAGGTGATGTTGTGTGTCTGCATCCTGACCTTGGCTGAGCAAACAGGCCCATGGCGAGAGGAGGACAGGACAATCACAGAGAGGCTGGGGCTGAACGGATGATCTGAGCCATGCTCTCTAAAGAACACACACATACACACACGCACGCACACACACACACACACACGCACGCACACACACACACACACACACACACACACACACATACACACACACGCACACGCAAACACACATGCACACACACACGCACACGCAAACACACATGCACACACACACACACACGCAAACACACATGCACACCGTCTGCTAGTCAAGCGAGGCTGCGGTGCACAGAACCAGGTCTGATAAGCCTGTCAAACAAAGTTAGACAGTTGAGGGAGGAACCAGGCGGATCTGCAGTCGCTCCACGTAATGCAGCCGGGCCCACTTTAAAACCTGGATCCCACCACAGCACCATGCTAGGAAGATCAGAGCAAATACACACTGTAAGCTACTTACATCCCAGCTCAATAATTCCATCTCTATCTCTGCCTCTCTCTCTCTCTCTCTCTCTCTCTCTCTCTCTCTCTCTCTCTCTCTCTCTCTTGGGTGCTATCCCAGCCACTTCACCTTCCTGACAGCCTATTCAAAACAAGGAATAACATGTCCTGCTCATTTTGTGTGAGGGATTAAAACATGCATTTGCTTAGTCCAATCTCTCCCTAAAGATGTGTGTTACATTCTGAATTATGGTACTTTCATCCCGATTTAATACACCAAAGTAATAACAGGATTCCGTTAAAATAACCAAAGCAATGCAGAGGATTGGTAGAGAATAAGCTCTTGCTCATTCAAGACATTTGTTTGGCTCTGAACGACCCTCATCAATTTGTTCTGGTTCGGGATTGGTCAAAACAACAGGGGTACAGAAATGTACAAATTAGTCTGACATATTTGCTAAATCAACAGTTTTGGCTGTCGTGTCGCCTGGGCCTCATCATTCCCTTTGACACTAACAAGGATGACAGCAAATGTGACTAGCTATCACAACAATTCACAAATACACATTTGGACAGCTGCCAAAAGCGGATAATTGTAAGACGTTGCTCAAGCCTAGTCATAACTGTGTACAGTGGACACGTACATTCAGACATTTTCACAATTTCGCACACTCACGCACGCGCACACGCGCACGCACACGCACACGCACACGCACACACACACACACACACACACACACACACACACACACACACACACCAGCAGCAGAGGCACCAGTAGTAGTTGAACAACTACGGTATTCAATTGATGTGTCGCATTTTCAGCTGAAGTGAAAGTCCATATTTTTGGAGGGGGCATGTGTCAGAGCCTGTTAGAGGCAGCACTGGCGAGGTGAAGCCATGTTGGGGCAGAGAGTGACACTTTCAGCCCCTGTTCTGTGGGATCAGGGCAGCAAAGCCATGTAACCCAGGCTGACAGTGACAGCGTTCATTTAGCAGTTTCTGCGCCCCAGGACACCTCAACACACATCCCCGACCCTGCCATCACAAGCTCTGCTGGATGAACGACGGACAGTCACACACACGCCAGGGCGGCCACTCCAACAACACAACAACACACTGACAGGCAGAACGTTCTGTTTACAATGTTGAGAAAATGTTGAGGAGAAACACTACACTGAATTGACATTTTTGGCATTTAGCAGACATCTTGACATTTGTCTAGTCAAGTAAGTGAATTATCTATCCATCAGTCATCACTAGAAAAGTAATCTATGCTAGGGCCAGGGGCCATTTGCAGTCATAATGCTAGAAGAAGGAAAATCTATATATATATCTATAAATCTATATACAGTAGAGAAACTGAACACTAGTGTTGGACTTGGAGAAGGAAAAATTATCATTATTATTATTATTATTATTATTTTATTATTATTATTATTATTAACAAGGTTTGCCTGAATACTACACTTCATATACACTTCAACACACGCACGCACGCACACACACACACACACACACACACACACACACACACACACACACACACACACACACACACACACACACATATCCAGACACACACACACACACACACACAGTATATAGACCCCTTGAGGTGATAATTAGGGTGTTGCAAGCTGTCTAACACATGAGACACTAAGAAGCAGTGGGGGGCTGTGTATGACGTACACCTCTCCATCCTCCCTCCCTTGGTGCACCTACTGATTGGAACTCTCAGTATGGAACACTGGTCTGACTCACTCCTTTGTCATGTGACATGTTTGGGAGGAGTGTGATGACCCTCTAGGGATGTGCTGCGGGGTGTGTATGTCAAGAGTAGCACTGTACACAGCCATTACCAAGCACAGCCTCCTCCTCGGAGACTCCAGGGTCTAGCCGTGGCCTTCATAAATCTGGTACCCTATGGACAAAGCCAACACCAACACTTACTTGCAGATGATATTATATTTTAGCTCAGTTGCCAAGGGATCTAAAGCTGCACATTCGCAGCAATAATTTAATTTAATCATTTTGCAGACACTTTTAATCCAAAGCGATTTACAATTACGAATTACAGGGACATTCCCCCTGGAGTAACTGAGGGCTAAGTGCCTTACTCAAGGGCACACTAGTAGTGGTGTGGTTTCAGGCGGGATTTGAACTCACAACCTTCCGATCACAAGTCCAACTCACTATCCACTAGACCACCACTACCCCTGCAGCAATGTCTGCATTACCATAACCTGACACTGAACTCCCTTTCTTCGCCTACTAAATTATGACTCACCCACAAGGTGGGCCTGGTGTATTCAATATTCATATTTCCGATTTGGAGGAGTGGAGAGTAAAGTCCACTTCAAGATTTTTTTTTGTAAAAAATGTATTTTGTAAAAATCTCTACACAAGCTCTGTCACTTTAATTGCCAACAAAGACATTTTAAAACCCAGACCCGAAGAACCCGCTGGGATAATATAAACAGTGAAACATCTTCTGTAGGTGCAGTGAATAAAGCATAACAGAACTTAATATAATACGCATATATAATAAGCATAAGAAGCCATAAGAAGCCAGCAGAGGATAAAAACTGTATGGTAAGTAAACAATGACGCGAGTTTCAAGGGTGTAAAAAGAGTATAAATAAGGACTTTGGGGTAGGCCTGGTTTGTTTGTCAGTGACAGACTGGTGGGTCACAGAAAGGCCTCTTGGGGAGATTCAAGGTGATGTGGAGAGAGAAGATGAGAGCCAAAGGAAGGGGAGGCAAAGGAAGATAAAACAATGGAGAAGGATTACAAGCCTGTTGGGGGGGTAAACAGAGAGGGAAGAAGGTTGAGTACTAAAACCTGGAAGTGAGAGTACGCTTGCGCGACTGACTGTTGCTTTTCTGCCGAAGTTTGTTTTGCTTGTTTACCTTTTCTTAAAAACCTGCCTTGATCTCTGAACCTCAATGTCTCTGTACTACTACCGCTGTGTGATCGTAGTCTCCAGTGTACATCGATCTACGCCAAACATCTACAAGAAATATTGATTGACTTCTGTTACCTGACTATCTACATTCTACAGCCTCTCTGTTTCTGCTGCAGAGTCAACTTCCCGAGTTTGCTCTTATCGGACCTGATCGAATGTCAGCGTCACCACCTGCCTGCCTGGAGCGCCTATCCTTGTGGTCTGGTGATCGCACCATCTTTCCATCCCGGTCGCTCACTGATCCGGCAAGCTGGGACTGCAACTCTGTCTCCATCAGCAACTGCCTCCCTTTAAGATCGACAGTGTCTCCTGATTGCCTACTATGTTTCTGAATCTGTTGTCCTGGATTTCATCAGCTCTGATGGAGATTTTAATTCCCCCCTCCACCGAACCCCTCTGTGGACTACGGACAATAACGATCAAATTATTAACTATTTCTGCTCTGCTGGCATTAGACGCCCATCTGCCTATTTTCACTGCGGCTCTGGGAGGCTGTTTGAACACAACCCAAGAGGCACCAACCACATAATACCCTCTCTCTGGTCGACCTCTCCTCATACTAGTGCTAAGAAATAATCTACATCCACTTCCAGAAGCAACGCCCAACCAGACCCCATGTCCCCAGTGACCAAAGTGGCCCTCTACAACATCTACTCCATCAACAACAAGGTACTTACACTTACTGTACATTCAATTACACTGAATACATTCGTGACGACAACATTGATCTAATGTGCCTAACTGAGACATGGCAAAAGCCGAACAAATACTCTCTGATTCTCTCCATCTACCATCCTCCCAAACCTAACCCGATGTTCCTTGGTGAATTTTCAGATCTCTCAGCCTCTCACTCTCTCTTTCTGCCCAGTAACATTGTTACTTGGACAGTAGCCAGTAGTCTGGCTAAAGAGTTCTGTGGCCCTTTGATCTGCCTCAGCTTTAATCAATTGATTGACTTTGCCAGACATACAGTAACTGTGGTCATACACTTGACCTGGTGTGCTCAAATGGCTTCTGTCAACAATCTGACTGGTGCTGACTTGGGTCTCTCTGACCATGAAATAATCTCTATGTATTTTAAGATCACCCCACCCCCTCCCTACCATCCCCTCTCCCCGGCTCACTCGAGGATGCAGTCTCACTGTATAGTTTTCTCAACAGAACCCTGAATGAGCTGGCCCCGCTCAAGACCAAGGTCTTATTCAAGCACACAGCCCCCTGGTACACCAAAGAACTGCACTCTCTAAAGATGGCCGGCCGGTGTGTAGAATGGCAACACAAACAGTCTGGATTAGTTAGTCCATGCCTGTGGCTGTGGTGCAGGAGGTAGAGCCGGTGTCTAATGACCGCAAGGTCGGTAGATCGGCGGTTCGAACCCCGGCTGGCCACATGTCGAAGTGTCCTTGGGCAAGACACTGAACCCCAAATTTCTCCCAGTGAGCGGGCCGGCGCCTTGCATGGTAGGTTGCCACCATTGGTGTGTGAATGTGTGAATGAGAGGCCGTTGTAAAGTGCTTTGGAACAAGGCGCTATATAAGTCAGTCCATTTACGACTACCACATTGTTGTTTACAGAGAGGTATTAATGTGTCCCCAGCACTACCTTCTAATTAGGCCCGTATACTTTATTTTATTTATTTTATGTTTCTTTTTATTATTACTACTCGATCTTTTCAGTTTGTAAAGCGTCTTTGAGTGTCTAGAAAAGCGCTATATAAGTCTAATGTATTATTATTATTATTATTATAATGATTTTAAAATTATTATTAATAAAAACGTCTCGCTCAAACTATTACTTTGATATCATCAAGAACAACAGTCACAATCCCAAGGTCCTATTCTCCACAGTCAGCTCATTACTGAAATCTGCTGGAAACCCATCCAGTCTCCCCTTTCCTGACGGCTTTATGAAAGTTTTCCTGCAAAAAATGGACAACATCAATGGCCATCTCCTGTCACCATGCTCAGTGGGTAGCCTAAAAAAGCTATTCAACTCTTTCCAATCTGGGTTTAGGAAGCACTGAATCTGCCCTTGTTACAGTGACTAATGACCTCCTGATGATTTACTAACCCTGGCTTCATGAGTGTCCTCAACCTCCTGGACCTCAGTGCAGCCTTCAACACAGTCAATCATACCACGGGGGGGGGTAGCCTAATAATAATAATAATAATAATAATAACTTACATTTATATAGCGCCTTTCACAGACCCAAGGTTGCTTTACAAGGGAATGGGACAAACAGAACAGAGCCAGGGAGACAAACACACAAACAAGAAACAGTGAAACAGCTACTAAAGGTTGAAAGCAATGGTGAAAAGGTGGGTTTTATGGGCAGTTTTGATTATGTCCAGGGTTGGAGAGTCGCGGATACCCTTGGGTAGAGAGTTCCAGAGGGTGGGGGCTGCCACACTAAAGGCTCTGTACCCAAAGTGTACCAGTGTACCCAGCTTGGTGCTGGGTTGGATGAGGAGGCCCGTGTTAGAGGACCTCAGAGTTCTGGATGGGGTGTAGTGGTGTAGGAGATCGGAGAGGTACTGGGGGTGTAGTGGTGTAGGAGATCGGAGAGGTACTGGGGGGCCAGGCCGTGGAGGGATTTGTAGGTGAGCAGGAGGAGTTTGAATGTGATGCGGTAGCCTAGAGGTTAGAGAGGCCGGCTAGCAATCGGAAGGTCGCTGGTTCGATCCCCACCTCAGGAGGGAGCTGCATGTGCCCTTGAGCAAGGCACTTAACCTCTAATTGCAAAAAATACCACATTCCAACAGTTGATTGCATGGCAAATAAAACATTATTATTACCATCCTTTTGAAATGGCTTGAGAGCCTTGCTGGTCTGTCCAGCCTGGCCCTATCCTGGTTCGAGTCATACCTCACCAACCGACAAGTTTGTCACCATCAACAGCGTCCAGTCAGCCCCATCCACTGGTCTCCATGGTGCCCCACAAGGCTCTGTCTTGGCCTCCCTGCTGTTCTGTATACCATAGCCATGGTCTCAGCTACAACCTCTATGCAGAGGACACACAAATCTACATCCGCACCAAGCCTGACACTTCATCTGCGCTGAACACACTCAACCGCTGCCTACAAAGTATGAGGTTGTCCTCATTGGTTCAAAATCACATCAACAACATCAGTAACTACTGCCTTATCATTGAGGATGTGAAAGTCACTGTCACTCTCCTCATTTGAGACCCACATCAATAAAACATGACAGCTGTCCTTCTTTCAGCTCAGGAACATTGCCTGGATCTGCCCATTTCTCTCCTTATCTGCCATTCATGCATCTCCTCACGTTTGGACTATTGCAATGTCCAGTTCCTTGGCCTCCCCTCCCACCTGCTCAACAAACTACAACACGTGCAAAAGTCTGCTGCCCGTCTCCTCACATCCACCACCCACCTGCCATCACCCCTGTACTCCAGGATCTACACTGGCTGCCTGTCCATCAAAGGAATTGACTTCAAAGTCTTGCTCCTCACTTATGAGGCCCTACATGGCTCTGCCCCTAGCGTATCTGTCTGAGCTCCTCATGCCATACTGCCCCACCCGCTGCCACAACTCTGGCCTCCTCACTGTGAAATGCACTGGTCCCAGCTGGTGAACTTCTACACGGCCATCATTGAGTCCATCGTCACCTCCGCCATCATCATCTGGTTCCCCGCTGCAGCGGCCAAGGATAAGGCCAAGCTGCAGCGGGTGATACGCTCGGCGGAGAGGGTGATTGGCTGCCCTTTGCCCCCCCTTGAGGCCCTGTTTAAAAGTAGGGCTTTGGGGAGGGCCAGGAAGATCATGGCTGACCCCGCACACCCAGGACACGGTCTCTTCGCCCCGCTCCCCTCAGGCAGGAGGGTGCGGTCCCTAAAAACTGTGAAGGCCCGACATACACACAGCTTTTTCCCCACAGCCATCCGGCTCCTAAATGCCGCTGGGCCCCCCCCCCCCCCCCGACCTGACCCCTATCTATCTACCCTCCCTCCACCCCCACCCAGAGAGCTTTGGACTGTCTGGACATGAACACTTGAACACTTGATCTCTGCACTTTATATTTATATTAATTATGGCTCTTGCACTTTGATGTTGGTTTGCACTGTCTTGTCCTGTCTTGCACCTGTCCTGCTGTAAACCGTGCTCCATTGTCCCAAACCAAATTCCTAACATGTTTACATGTCATGGCAATAAAGTCTTCTGATTCTGATTCTGATTCTGACTGTGAAATGCACTGTGAAATGCACTGTGAAATGCTCTCCCCAACAATGTTAGAACTGTTGACTCTGTATAGGGCTGTATGTTAGGTATGTATGTTCTGTGACTGTCCGCCTATATTTTTTATTGTAAAGTGCTTTGAGTCCATTAGAAAGCGTTGCACACATTTAATGTATTATTATTATTATTATTATTATCATCATCATCATCATCTTCATCATCATCATCATCATTATTATTATTATTACTATTACTATTACAAAGGCTTAGTGACAAAGACAGAAAGAAAGAAGTTAGAGGAAACACACCAAACCACAAAGAGGGTCCAGGACAAAGGGAATCGCTTGAAAAATGTTGACAATGGTTTAGAGTTCTGACATAATAGTACAAAGCTCTTAGCTGAGAGTTCACCCCAATCCCCCCACCCACACTCCAAACATCACCCCCGAGCCCAAATCTCGCATCATAAAATCCATGAGTTAGATGAAAGTTGCACCTACGGAGTGCGAGTCTGCTCCTCCACATCAATAGAAGAGGAGGGAAGCTCTGCAGCCTGCAGCTAGAGAGAATAAGGGTCATCTACTCTACTCAATATTTCAGAAGAGCATTACTGTACAACATGCTGTACTGGCCCACACTGCTGTGTCAAGAAAATGACTCAAAACATCCGTATTGTTGTGTTGTGAAACCAGCAAAAGCAGTGAGGCTTGAAGCTAAAATCTGGTGTTGATGTGAATGATATTGGTCATAAATGATCATGTGAATGATGTTTGAATGTAAACTGAATACAAGTGTTATATGGAAAGTGTTGCACGAGAGTGCTGTGAACATTTATGTAGGTTTTTGGGTGCTCTTAAAATCAACACCCAAACACTAAAACAAGGCTGGAAACAAAACACTTTGCTTTGATGTTCCGAACACTCTAACACCAACATTCTGATTTAAGAACATGCTGTGTCATTCATACAATCAAATACCCATATTAATTAACTCACTAACCGCCAGAATTCTGGAACATTGTTTGATGTGGTATTTACCTAGTCACAATACTTTGATTGAATCATAATGTATGCATTTTCGGTGAATAGAGTCACCATTGGCACTCTTGTTAAAGTGGAATGCATCCTATACAAAAGACAATAAGAGAGGAAAACGCATTCAAAACCTACCAAGTACACCCGATAAGTTTCATCTCACCTCTGTGGAGTATATCAAAAAACCCTAGTAGTGCAGGTACTCCTGATGAGGAGTGTATCAACATATCATTAAGAGAGTTTGGAAACTTCAGAGGGAAGAGTGTCTTGGAGTTTCAAAAAAGAGAGAGATTCTGCACATCAAGTGATTTGAAACACCATGGTGTGGGTGTTCAAACACCTCTAGATTAGAGTGTTGAATATTTTCCTGATGCTTCACAGCTCTTGATCTATTGGTGTAACAACACTCCATGTCACGTTACCAAGCATCCCATGATGAGTGCTTCATACATCCTAAAACATGTCTCAAAACCTTCCAAATAATGTGTTTCACTACTTGGATCTATGATCTGCAGACAACAATGCTTCAATGTTTTAATTTAATTTAATTTAATTTAATTTAATTTAATTTAGTTATTGGGTTTCACAACACTTTCTTTTTACAGTGCAGTGATACATAGAGGAGGGAATATAATACACAGAGGTCTTCTGACGCTGGTTTTCTCTATGTACCACATGTACAAAAGAAGAGATTTGGTGAGGCTGCATTCTCATTTTATGCACCTAAATTGTGGAATGCACTGTCAGTTTACATTAGGGATGCAACCTCAGCAATGTTCAAGTCAAGACTAAAAACCCACCTTTTTAATATTGCCTTTAAATGACTAAAATTATATAATGAATGGAGCACTTTGAGCTGCAACATTTGCAGGAAAAGCGCTATACAAATAAAAAGTTATTATTATTATTATTATTATTATTATTATTATATGCAGTGCAAGAGCCTTTCACAACAGTTTATTTTCACAGTGCAGGAAGTCTGCAGTGCAGGAGCCTTGGTGGTGAATCTCTCTTTCCTAATCAGTAGTAAAGCCTTTATGGCAACCTAATTAATGAACTGAACCGTAATGGTCACCCTGATATCACTGGGAGGTCTTTTGTAAGTGAAAAAAACGGACAGCGAGTGTGAAATAGCCTTTCTAGTGAATAGATTTGTTTCCTCTCATTACAGAGGATTAAGTCTCATTGACCCGCTGCCCTGACTGCTCTCCTCCTGTCTGTGGGACGCTTTCAATTGACAGCGAGCTGCAACAACAACGTCATCCCAAGGTTCTCCTCCAGGAGTTCTAGGGCTCAGTCTCAATGCCTCTAGAGGAGAAGTCATTCCTTTCCTTGTAGGCTACAATGTAAGCAATTTACCATGAGAGGAAGGGGGTTGTGGAGATATTTACCACTGGAACAGGGTTGTGGCACGAGGCGAAGCCGCCCTCGAATGGTAAATTGCTTTTCTACAAAAGCTACCACATAATCAAAAAAATACACAGTTGTAACATTAAATTAATTTATTCACAATCATTAACTGGAAATGCGGTTGGAGCTGAACTGAAGGGAGTTGGGGTATTTACCACTGTTGCTAGCCAATCAGAATCCAGTATCCAAACATGCTGTTGTAGAAACTACTATTCACTATACTGTAATACTATACTACTACTATTCACGAGGTTCATTGTCCTGACCGGAGTGGATCCCACAGGGGATGTGTTCAGATGGGCTTCTCTTGCCGTGGGTTCACGATGCCATAATGAGGCCCTATCTTATTGCTGCCATTAATCTCAGCCGACGGACAGAAACATAGGCCCACAGTGCTCGTTTAGGCAGAGAGGCTAAATAACTCACATCAGTGTCGTAGATCTCCCCCAAGCGCAAGAATGTAAAAGCAATTGCCACACTCTGCAGCCTGTTGGATCTCCGATTGGATTGCGGGGAATATATTGTCTTTCCAATATATTTTACCCTCCCAATAAAATAATGTTCATCGCAAACAACGAACGGCGAGGAGAATTTCAGACTTGTTTGTGGTAATTCAGTGGCAGTGACAGCCCAGCAGGTTCTCCTCCCTGACCACTCCAGGATTTACTGCCTAGGAATGAATAAGCAGCAGCCAAGCCAACCCCCAGACCTCCGGCCGTATTAGAGGGAACTTCATCCCCAGCTTCGGCTTAGCATCCAGAGTCAGACCCAGAAAAAAAACAAAAAAAAAACGATATTCACCCTATCACTGCACATTTCCCAAGTGCCGGTGCCTGAGACGAATGCAGTATGAGCGGTAGAACATCTTTTACTCCCCCCTGAAGTGACTCAGCTGCCATAGAGATGTGATGGTGGATGGGAGGTTATTTACACCCTTACTGGGCAGGATTGGAAGACCTCTCTGAAGACTTTTAATGGCTGTCGGTGACGAAGTAGGTGACAGTACCTGTCACGTAGCGGGCCTGATGTAGAAGAACAAATTGTTCTGCTGCTGCTGTTGGCAGACTGTCCCTGTATAGAGACTGTGAATAGCATGTGTTTCTCTTTAGCCTGCCCTTGCCTTACACACTGGCCCTGCAAACATGATGTTGCCAGAGGGAAGGTGAGTTCATTCTTCACTTCTAGGGGGTTCAAAATCACTTCACTTCTAGGGGGTTCAGGGGGGGTCTGAAACTAATTACTACTTTTTTTTTACTGATTTATTGCCATGCAATCAACTTGTCAGTCAATTGTTGGAATTAGGTATTTTTACTCTAGGTCACAGGGTCAGCCATATTCAGCACTCCTGGAGCAATTAGGGGTTATGTGCCTTGCTCAAGGGCACATGTAGGCTCCCTCCTGAGGCGGGGACCGAACCAGCGACCTTCTGATTGCTAGCCGGCCTCTTTAACCTCTAGGCGACCGCCGCCCCTAATTTTTTTTCCAGATGATTGACATGATGCTCTCATGCACTAAATGGTGATCATGTTGATAAGTGTGTCAGCATGTAGACTTGTGAATATGCATATCATAATTAAACACTGGCCTCTGGGCAATGGCATTCACAAGGGGAGAACCTTCCCTTTAATAAGAGTGTGAATGAGAAGGATGGATCCATCATTTAGGTCAGAAGAGGGCATATTTATGATTGAATTGTGCTGACTAAGACTAATCACAACGAATGCAACATGGAATTCAAGAATAATAAACTGACCTTCATAGGTTTCCTCCTAGGAGTCTTTTTGATTGGAATATTCAAATTTGATACATTCTTATTCCCCAAGTGTCTAGATGAGAATGAGTGCCCTGGGGCTTCGACAAAACCCAGGTAGCTTCTCCTCCAGCATACTCTTATTAGTCAGGCTGCCCTCAAGTTCAATTTCTCTAGATAATTGCTCCTGCTGCAATCTGCCTGCGTCCATCTACTGTGTCGCTAGTCTATTACAAGACGACTGTGGCCCATGTGTGTGATCATTGATCCCGGTTACCGGGGCAGGGAGGTGCTCTCCTACAGAGTAATGGTTCAGTGAAGTGTGCCTTCCTCGTCCAATGAACACCTGAGTTAACCAAGAGAGATGGTTGTGTTTCAGAGGAAGACAAGAATACAATACAGGGTGGACCACGGTCAGAAAGAATACAAAACACGCCTAATCCTGTCAGGAGGAGAGGCATTAGTGAGGAGAAAGTGTTAGTGATGAGCCGAGATGGCTTTTTGTTTATCAGGAATATTGATAACACATTCACTGTTCCCACAGTGATAGGGATTGTCGGTGGAGACAGTCTGGAACTTCTGACAATGATAAGATCTGGACTCCACTCAAACACAGAAAGGAATTGACTCTGTTTCCTTTCCGGCGTACTTGCAAGTTTTATCTCTGAAGGAGCTCCCAGAAACGGACAGCGTAATTGTGGTAGAGATGTGAAGAGCGACGGGCTGTTAAGGGACGTCCTTTGGCTGCAGGACGTTTTGGTCTGGCCAGAAACTGCCACACGGTGACCTCAACACTACGTGTTGTGGTGACATCGACATCCCCGAAACACCTCAGACAGTCAAACAATTCCCCTTGTATGTGTCTCTCTATCTCTCTCTCTGTCTGTTTGTCTGTCTGTCTGTCCGTCTGTCCGTCAGTCGGTCTGTCTGTGTCTGTCGGCATTAATTCAGGCATTGGAAGAACTTGATAACAAGCTTGGCTGCAGAATGTGTTGGAGTGTTCAATCCCCTGCCCTCTCGGGAGGGTTTGGATACAAAGGCATGAGATAGCATGAGAGAAAATGAACACTGGAAAGCAGACGCCTGGATAACTGCCTCTCTGACAAATCTGTAATCCACCACACCCTCCCCCGTTCCTATGCTAGCCGCCGCCCAGCTCTGCAGTGTCGTCTGTGCTCTCAGCGAGGGTCCAGATAAGCTTTCCCCCCCTCCCTCAGCCCCCACTTTTCTCTCTCTCTCTCTCTGTCTCTCTCTCTCTCTCTCCTTCCCCAATGTTTTTTGGAGATCTCGTTGACTGCTAAATCTGTGCTCCCCATGACACTTCCCACACTGGCAAGTAGTTGTTGCTGTGCAAGCAGACAGACAGAATATCAACTCAATCCCAGCTCTGCCATTTGTTATTCTCTACCTCTAGCTGTAGACATGTCTGTTTGTTTAATCAAATCAAAACGTTCAGTTCCATTACAAAGGACGAAGCCTTGTTTGTATACGAAGGACATTTAAAGTGGTGCTCCAGACAATAAATATAGTGTAGTTTGATTTGTTTGTTTGTTTGTTTAGACTTCCTGTTGGATTTAGGAGAAGGGGAATGGGATAGTGTTCCAAACAGTTGTGTGCCTTTAGGGCTGTATCACGCTACAGGGTGGCCAACTCTCACGCTTCTGGCGCATCACACACTCTTTCACCTTCAGCCGCATGCTCTCTCGCTGCCCAAACTATTCTCACGCCAGAACATTGCTGAAATGAAAAGGCGAGTAGGTTCCATATACTATGTCTATGGATTCAGCGGTGACAAGGTGTTGGTTCTGGCGTCGGGCCTGATGTGCACAAGATTAAATATGCATGCACATACGAGTGAAAGACTCAAAATGTCACTCCAACCAGGTACCCGAAATTGGCAACCCTGCGCTACATTACACAGTGAGCTTGATACCTTGATACGTCAACAGCCCATCAGCAAATAAATTAGAAAAAGCAGCAATCATAGCCTCAATGCCCTCAAGTGCTTATCAAAGTCAAACGACGGATTCATTAAGATTTACAAACTTCAAAGGGATGTTTGAAGAGCCCTCTGGGGGGCTGCTAGCGCAGTTTTTGATTGACGGGTGTTTTGTCGTCGGGGGTAGCTGAGTTTTTGATTGACGGGTGGTCGAGCTTGCGCTAGGTCGACGGCAAAAGTGTGGCCCCCTCTAGCGGTTGTGGCCCTAAGCAACTGCATAGACTGTTCATGCCAGCGGACTAGTCAAGACTATGGGCCAGTTTCACAGACAAGGCTTAAGCCTAATCCTTGACTAAAAAGCATCTTTGATGGAGATTCTATATTGAAAGTGTGATTTAGTCCAGGACTAGTCTCAAGCCTTGTCTGTGAAACCAGCCCTCAATGATGTAGTTGTTTACAACAACAGCCACAGGGGATTTGCTAGTTGTGCAGAGAGAGGGGGTAAACAACTCCATGTTATTATCATCTAATTCAAATGCACCTGTTGAACCCATTTACTTAATCTGAGCTCTCCAGAAACAAAACAGGGTTTTGATGATTATCTGTAGTGATTTAACAAAGAGGCCAAGGGGTTTGATGAAAGGCTTTGCAGAGGTAATTAAACGCGGACACTAAAAATAGGAGATGTTTTAATCATTATATTGCAAGAGCAAGGGGTTATGTAACTAAAGCCGACATGACTGATGCAAATTGCTGTAACTAGCATGATCATAGGCCAGGAGGGTTGGGTATGCATTAGAGATTACACTCAGACTTCAATTAATGAAATTTAAAAACATACGATTTTAAGTGAGACGTTATGGCTTGTTAAAAGCCTCAAAAGACAATTCAAAATCAGCACCACCACCCAGAACTTCACCTATGCACTAACAAGGTTTGCTATAGTGCTGTATGTTAGTTTACTGTACTACAAACAACATGTAGTCTCCACTAGGCAGGGTGCTTAGTGTTCAAAGCTTTTGGCCTTTGGACAGCGTCAGAGTAACTATGCCATGATGGGCACTTTGACTTGATGCTAAATACAGTAATGTGTAATAAAACGCTGTTGTTTTTGACGTACTTTCCCATGGTAATTGACTCCCATATTTATTGAGAAACAGCAAGCAATTGGCAGTCATTTCAAGCGTACGTGGAATATCTGAAAAACATTTAGTCTGGTATGTTAATTCATTGGACAGCAACAGATGATGCAATAAAAACCAAATGCTGGGCAATAAGACACAGGAATAAGACAATGGACTTGTTCTGCATTCATAATGAAAAATTACATTTGCCTTGCATATATTGTGTTGATATGCTCTAAGAGAGATGAGGAATCGTAAAGATGATGAGTCTGGGGTGTGAAATTAACAAATTAACAGATAAATGACTTTGCTACATTGCAAAACAGAGGTTTTGCAATTTCATCATGTTGCTCATTTAAAGTTTCAACTCCATGCTTTTGTGCAAGAAATCAAACAGGCCCAAACCCTTAAAATATTTAAATCTAAGCTAAAAACCTTCATGTTTTGCAGCAGTTATGATTAAACACAAACACTTCTATCAATGTCTTTTTTTCCATTAACTAGTGTCTTATGTACTTATATTTGCATTTATTCATCGTAATTTTTATTTTCTTACTATGCTCCTCTTGCTGTATTTTTAAATAATGTATGTAAAGCACTTTGAATTGCCCCTGTTGTATGAAATGTGCTATACAAATAAACTTGCCTTGCCTTGCCAAGACTACAGCAGATTATTGCATGATATGCGAGGATCGGCACAGAATGGCTTCCTCCATATCGAGCCCACAGTCAACTTTACCACAGTATGTAGAGGCTGAGTAGCAGTTAACACGAATCTGGGCTTCTTTCCAGCCAACCTTTGCCGGTGAGATGATGATGACACATCATTGAGTCACATGGTCTCCTTCTGTGTCTGCTTACCTTCGCCAGCAGCCAAACCTCCATCGCCACACACCTGAGTGGAGTTTGGCAGGTAGCTAGCCCCCTGTCTCCAGTAAGCATGACGCCTTGGGGCAGCGGAAGCTACAACGATGCCTTCACCCTCCTCCCCCAGGTGCTGCTGTCTGAGCAGAGCTCGTCTCTCTCTCTGCCCTCAGTGAGTCTCAAGGTGAACCACCTTCCAAACTATTAATCTCGTGAAAACTATATGCGACCGACCTGCCCCAGATCCGAGAGACGTGGAACCGAGCAGAAGTGTAACTGGGTAGGAACACTTGAAGCATTAAGAAAGAGAGATCAAAGCTGTGTGGATTAAATTATACAGCTATTGAAGAGAGGGAGCGGTGGAGAGGTGGAGGATTCCTCCATGTAAATAGGTAGCTCCTGTTCTCCTAATCTAAATCAATATTCTGATTCGCTGTCACTGGGGGCGGGGGAGAGCGGATAATTTCAGGCCAAGAAAGGCTTGCAAAACGTTAAGAAGAATTTAATCAGCCATTAAATGTGCCTTTTTATGTATTCCATTTCCTGTCCTTGGTTGAACAAGGCCTCAGTCCAAGGTCCCCGTCTCCTCCCAGTTCACGGCCCACTTTACACACCAGCCCGAGGGGCTCCCCATTAACCTCTACTGGAGCAGCTGTAATCACCAGGCAACTCCCCCCCCCCCCACCGCCCACCACCACCAACTCAACTGAGACAGAGGGGGCTAGGAATGGAACACACATGAAATGCATTCTCTATCTCTCTCTCTCTCTCACACTCAAACACACACACACTACACACACACACACACACACACACACACACACACACACAGACACAGACACAGACACAGACACAGACACAGACACACACACACACACACACACACACACACTCACACACACACACACACACACACACACACCCACACACACACACACACGTAAGTCAGCACTGTCTCATTCTGTGGGAACTTCTGGGCTTCTGTAGCTCTACTTTTGTTTATAATTAAAAGCACACTACCTGCTGTTATTCAAGTCACCAGATTTCCATTTTTGCAAAACAAAGAAGAAGAAAAGACATAGACTTATAATGACCAGACATGCCACACAGAAATATTCCAGTAAACAGAAGTTTTAAGTAACAAACTCGGTGGAAGAGCTGAATCAACATTCTGATGAGGATTAAGCTGACCGGAGCCGACATCATTGTAAGCAGAGGTGTCAAAAGTATTCACATTCATTACTCAAGTAGAAGTATAGATACTATGGTTTAAAAAGACTTCTGTAGAAGTTGAAGTATCAACTCAAGCTTTTTACTCAAGTAAAAGTATAAAAGTACTGGTTTCAAAACTACTTAAAGTATAAAAGTAAAAGTAATGTAAGGGGAAAAAAATGCCATTAAGGACAAAAGCTTAGGCCACGCCACAGGGGCCTATAGTGCACTACCCCACCTCCCCCCCAAAAAACATTTTTCTAAAGGCCATAATGACTATTATGTTATTATTAAAATGTTATTGTTGAAACATTTGGGATGCACTTGTTTCAGACGCATTTATGCCCATTGAAAATGAACACATTTTAGTACAATGCAAATACATTAAAGAACCATATATGTGTACTACTGAGCATTAACACTGAGCATTAACATGAACACGGAAGATATGATGACTAGTTGCCTAAGTATTGTAATGGTGCAAAAAGTCAAACGTCAAAAGTCAAAAGTCAATAGCCTTTATTGGAACTGTGAGGGCAAAACCATACAAACCATAACAAAGTAGTGATTCAATATTTCCTGAAAAAACACACACATACACACAATCTACATCAGCATCAGAGTTACCAATAAGCTTTGTTCAGCCGCAAAAGCAGCAGGTTCTCAAAGTTCTTTGAGCCAATGCATGCTCTTTTTGGCCTGAAGATCAGCCCTGCGACACTAAACAGTCTTTCACAGGCTGCTGAGGCAGGGAGTCCCGTATTAAGTTTGAGTGATAGCTGGCACACAGCTGGGAAGGTCTTCAGTACCTCTACTGTGTCTCCTGGGCACCCCAGGTACGCATCCAACTGCTGGGACGTTTCAAGAGGGCCGGTCTTCTTCAAGGAGGAAAAGAAGTCCTCTTCCTCAGACGATTGGGAGCCCTCACTGAAGTGTTTCTCGGCCTGACAGTCCAAGTGGCTTCTGATATAGTGAAGGCCTGTGGAATAAAAAACAAAAATCATGACAATTTAGACTATATGGCAGTATTGTAACTGTGTATTGGATAGTGTTGTGTCTTGTGTGTGTGTGTGTCATTAAATGTAATTTCAAACTAATTTCACTGTCTTCATAGAAATGACACATATTAAGCGGAAGTGAGACACTTACCAAGTTTGAGGATATTTTCGTCACTTGTCCAACAGGTCTTACATTTGGGAACTAGAATGGCTGCGGCTATCCGTTCTGGATCTGCAAGCATCTCTCCGAAGCGTTTCTCAAGGCCTGAAAGAAGTGCAGCAATCAAAGGCTCACAGAACTTGGAGGCGACTTGAAGGTGCTGTAGCTTGGTCCTTAGCAGAGTTATGGTGGGGACCAACCATCCCATCTGCACACTGGTTTCTCCCTGAAGAACATCCAGTGCCTTTGCAACTGGGCTCATTGTCTTCGCATATTCTGCAAGAAATGCAAGTTCCACTGGAGTAAACCTGTACAAAGAAGAAGAGAAAAACACAACATGGAACATTAAGTCTACTTGATGTAGCACTTTCAACTGGAGGAACTGATCATTAAAAAGGGAAAATATTGTCATCTGAGACTTTTAGAAATGAAGTTGTGTTGCTACAAATCACATTCATAGTAAATATGGGGACTGCATATTGGCATAGTGCATACGTGTTCTACAGTATTCCAAGTATAAAACTGTGACTTAATCTATTGTTAATCACTTCATTAACTGTAAGGCAGAAAAACAAGCACTTACTTGGGTGTATCTAGTTCACTGCAGACATCTGCAAGGGCTCCCTCGCCTTGTTCTCGTGTTATTCTCACTATTCTTTCTACGGCTGAGAAGAGTGAATTCCACCTTGTAGCAACAGGCCTTACGAGTTGGAGTTTTGCAGTGCTCTTCAATTACTTCAGATGCGGTGGTTGATCTTGAACTTTTATTCCACAGGCTAGAGCATTTGGCAAATGTGGACCTTGACACGCGCTTGTACAGTGGGTTGACCTCTGCTTTTGAAGCATCAACTGTGGACACTAAATTGAGGAGGTGGCAGGCGCAGCGATGGTGCTTGGGTAGCTGGTATTCTAAGTAGTCATCTTCTTCCAACAGGGCTCCGGCATCAACAAATTCAACACCCTCAAGGCTTTCCTCTTCTTCATCGTTATCATCATTTTGGCCACCATCATCCTCTTCTCCATCACCCTCTCCTACAGGTTCAGCATTGTTGTTCTCGTCAGTCTGCCCATAAACTCTGAAGGCTTTCAGGAAGTTTGATCCGTTGTCAGTTGTAGTGCGAACGATCTTCTCTCTGACATTGAATTCTGTGTGAATATCATTTAGGGCACCAGCCAGGGCAGAAAAGGTATGTGACCCTTTAAGTTGCTTGCATGCCAGGGCAGCACAGGATCTCTGCATGGTCTGGGGGTTAAACCAGTGCGCAGTGACACCAATGAAACCACGACGGTGTGCCGTCCAGCAGTCTGTTGTTGTTGCTATGAACTCAATTTCACTAAGGGCAGCTTTCAGTTTTCTTTTCATTTCAACAGAGGCCTTTGTGACTTTGTTAACAACAGTATTACGCGTCATGACATTTGTATTTGGCTGAAGATGTTGCACAAGCTCAATGAAGCCCTGTTGCTGAACAATGTGTGGTGGGTGCAAGCCTTGGACAATGAATTTGAGGACTACTTCATCCACACTTGCCTGGGACACTCTTCGAGCCTCCCACAGCTTGGTTTGTTTGGAGGGTGGGGTCAAAGAACCTTCAGTGGATGACTTCCTTTTGAGGGCTGTTGAAGAAAGTTGCGTGTACCTCTCTAGACGAGTGGGGTGTTTCTTCTGTGGAGAAAATGAATGCACAGGCACAGATTGAGATTCATATTATTTCTCTCAAACCACAAGCTGAGACTATCTAGGACTTCCGCTGTATTAAATGTCACGCTGGAAGTTCATGAATGGAGGTCAGACTACAAGTTAGGGAGCAGTTTCACTGGTCTATGCAATTATGTTGAGCAGACCAGAATATTGCCACTTAAAGCTGTTTTAGGACCACAAGCAGCTGCTGGCATGACTGAAAAGTAACATTATTGTTAATGGCACACACCGCGCACATTTCTTCTCCCGTGGGAACATAATTAACTCTTTACAGCAACAAACACGGTAAAACTCTGACCTCAACACATGAAGGATTACAAATGAAACATTGAATCATAGCCTACTGCTAGCAAGCAAACCATGGCATGTTCTTAGCCATAGCAAACATTGCAAATTTACCATTAGTACGTTACTAGGTTACTACAAAATGTCGACTGATAATAACAAACTTTCAGCTTACCTCAATATGCTTTTTCAAATTAGACGGTGAGTTTTTGAAGGCCATTAGCTCGTGGTACTTGGGTGCGCAGAGCTTGCAGCGCATTCGAAAGGAGTTGTTTTTGCATCCAACCATTTCAAAAAATTCTTCCGGGTACGGCCAGGGATGGAGAAGGGTTGGCTGATCTTCCTGGCTATCAACCTGGTTGATGCTGGTGCTTGGTTGGGACATTTCGTTGTTATTTTGAGTCTCTGGCACGGTCACGGACATCTTTGGCTACATACATCTGCTTTCCTTGCTGGAGTGTGATTTGTGTCATATGCAGCAGATGGAATGCATCTCGTACAAACCAATAGGGTGTCGGAATGGTATAATGTTTATACTTCTCATCCAACCACAATCAAATTCACTCTATCCGGATGGCGCGACTTATCTGGATAGGTTTTTTTTGTGTGTGTTTTTTTTTACGATGAAAAGCTGTAATGAAAACAAGCTGAAATGAAATAGGAGTAACGAGGCTATTTTTAAAATGTAAGGAGTAGAAAGTACAGATAATTGCGTGAAAATGTAAGGAGTAGAAGTAAAAAGTCAGCTGAAAAATAATTACTCCAGTAAAGTAAAGATACCCAAAATGTCTACTTAAGTAAGGTAACGAAGTATTTGTACTTCGTTACTTGACACCTCTGATTGTAAGTACACGAAACAATCACGCAGTGGTTAAGTCTGACTAGAAATAAAGTCTGCTCAACACAACACAATACAACACACCACAACACACCACATTCCACAACAACACACCACACCACAGCACACACCACAAGACACCACACCTCACAACAACACAACAGACCATGACACACCACAACACACTACAGCATGACACTCCACAGCAAAGCACAACACAACACACGACAGCACGAGTCACGACACACCATACAGATTGCTGTCTGCTTTAAGATTATCTAGTTAAGCTGTCTGTTTTCAAAACAAAGGCTTCAGAGTCATTCTGGTGAAACTAACCAGTTTCTGACCAAGTAGGTGTTAACTTGTAGTAGGAGGAGACTTCTAGCTCCCCTATATAGTGGATAGACCAAGGCCAGGGAGGTCATACAGGTGACTTGTGAGAACACCTGTCAGTCGTTGTCATTAGTGCTCGTTAGTGGGGAGTGGCTACAAGCCTGCTAGTGTCCATAAATATCTGGCCTGTCTGAGAGCGACAGCCTCCTGACACTAAGACTCGTGACAACAAGACAAGGGAGTATCTCTGGGAGTCAAGACTCGTGACAACAAGACAAGGGAGTATCTCTGGGAGTCAAGACTCGTGACAACAAGACAAGGGAGTCTATCTGTGGGAGTCCATCGAGGAAGGCCTGAGAGGAAGCCAGGGTACTTAGTACCTTCTCTTCCAGTGTTTGTAGTGTTGCTGTCTTCTCTTGGCACATCGGTCTACTGAGTGCACTTAGCTACCCCTACTTCTGTTGGTTCATTAGCCCTCTTCCCCTCTACGGACCTATATCCCAATGTGCTTTCTCCCTATTCCTGTTCTTCTGACACTCAGGAGGACACCTCGATGCTACACCCCCCCTCGCAACCCTTCCAATCTCATCTACCCACCTCTTTCTACTGACCATGACTTTATCGCCGCAGGCGGTCTCTGGAATTGCCAGTCGGCGGTCCGGAAAGCTGACGCTATCTCAGCTTATGCATCTCTTATGGCCCTCAATTTCCTTGCTCTCACTGAAACCTGGATCACACCAGAAAACACAGCTACACCGGCAGCCCTCTCTGCCGCCTACTCCTTTTCTCATTCCCCTAGACCCTCTGGTCGAGGGGGAGGCACAGGACTCCTCATCTCGCCCAAGTGGTCACATACTGTCCTTCCCCTGGCACACTTGTCTATATCCTCCTTTGAATTTCATGCTGCTTTCGTCAGCTCGGTGACTTCCTAGGCGAGATGGATGGCCTTCTCAGCTCCTTCCCTGATGATGGCACTCCGCTCGTACTACTAGGTGACTTCAATTTCCAATCTGAGAAGCTTCTCTCATCTGGAGTACTTGACCTTCTCCTCTCCTTCGGCCTTACCCTGTCCCCCTCTCCTCCGACTCATAAGGCAGGCAATCAGCTCGACCTTGTCTTCACCAGATCTTCCCACACTTCCAACCTTACCGTTACCCCTCTTCCAGTTTCTGATCACCACTTTATATCCTTCTCCCTTCCCCTCAAAACTTCCTCTTCCCTCTCAGCCTCTAACCACTTAAGACCCTCTCGTCGTAACCTACGTACCCTGTCCCCCATCACCCTCTCTTCTTCTGTCCTATCCTCCCTACCCTCTGTCGAATCCTTCTCCCTTCTATCCACTGATGCGGCATCCTCAACCCTCCTGTCCGCTCTCACCTCATCCTTCGACACCCTCTGTCCACTAACCCTGAAGCCAGCTCGATCCTCTCCTCGAGCTCCCTGGCTCTCTGAAACGCTACATGCTTGTAGACTAGAGCTCAGAGCAGCTGAGAGGAAATGGAGAAAAACTGGCCTTTCTGATGACCTTAACCTCTATCACTCTCTCCTTGCCAACTACGCCTCCTCGGCATCAGCTGCTAAAGCATCCTACTATCATTCCAAAATACATTATTCTGCCTCTAATCCTAGAAAACTGTTCTCCACTTTCTCTTCACTCCTTAATCCACCTCCTCCCCCTCCTCCTTCCTCCCTGTCCGCCGATGACTTTGTCACCTACTTTGAAAAAAAGGTGGACGACATCAGCAGCACCTTTTCCCCCCCACCCCTCCCTCCTCCCACTAACAATGCTAACACCCCTTCCAAACTCTCTCCTCGACACTCGGTCTCTGGATTGTCATCTTTTTCCCCCCTCTCCCCCGATGAGATTCTCACACTTATCACATCAAAGCGGGCAACCACATGCCCTCTTGATCCCATCCCCTCCCCCCTTCTCCAATCCATTTCCGCCGACATCCTTCCTTACCTTACCACCCTAATCAACTCCTCCCTATCCACAGGATCTGTCAGGATTAGCCAGAGTCAAGCCTCTCCTCAAGAAACCTACCCTTGACCCATCATCTGTCCACAATTACAGACCTGTATCCCTTCTCTCCTTCCCTTCCAAAACCCTTGAACGCGCGGCATCTAAACAACTGACTGACTATCTCCGGAAGGTGGATCACTTAGACCCCCACCAATCCGGCTTCAAGGCTGGGCATTCCACTGAGACTGCGCTCCTTGCTGTCACGGAAGCCCTCCACTCTGCCCAAGCTTCCTCCCTCTCCTCTGTTCTCATTCTCCTTGACCTGTCTGCTGCCTTCGACACAGTCAATCACCAGATCCTTCTCTCCATCCTCTCAGACCTGGGCATCTCTGGCACCGCACACTCCTGGTTTTCTTCCTACCTGGCGGGCCGCTCCTACCAGGTGACCTGGAGAGAATCGCTGTCTTCTCCACGAACCCTTTCCACTGGAGTACCCCAGGGTTCTGTCCTAGGGCCCCTACTTTTCTCCCACTACACCAAGTCTCTTGGCTCGGTAATCTCTTCACATGGGCTCTCCTACCACAGCTACGCAGACGACACTCAACTCTTCCTGTCCTTCCCCCCGTCTGATGTACACGTGGCAACCTGTATCTCAGCATGTCTCGCTGACATTTCAACTTGGATGGCTGACCACCATCTCAAGCTCAATCTTAACAAGACCGAGCTCCTCTTCATCCCCGGGAAAGCCTGCCCTCTCCAAGACTTCTCCATCACAGTGGAGAACTCTACTGTAACCCCCTCCCTGACAGCCAAGAACCTTGGAGTGATCCTGGATAACCGACTATCCTGTGCGGAGAACATTGCAGCAACGGCTCGCTCCTGCAGATTCTTCCTCTACAACATCAGAAAGATACGACCATTCCTTACCAGAGAGGCAGCGCAACTCTTGACCCAGGCACTGGTCATCTCCCGCCTGGATTACTGCAATGTACTCCTGGCTGGGCTCCCCGCTTCAGCCATTAGACCTCTGCAGCTCATCCAGAATGCTGCTGCCCGGCTGGTATTCAACCTCCCCAAATACTCGCATGTCACCCCTCTCCTTCGCACCCTGCACTGGCTCCCGATAGCAGCTCGCATCAGATTCAAGACCCTGGTGCTTGCATACCAGGCAGCTAAAGGGACAGCCCCTGCCTACCTGAAGGAAATGGTAACCCCCCAAACCCCTGCCCGCTCACTCCGCTCCTCCACCTCGGCTGGCCGACTGGCCCCACCTCCTCTACACAGCAGTCGGGCTGCCCGATCACGTCTCTTCACAACACTGGCTCCCCGCTGGTGGAATGAACTCCCCACGGCCGTCAGAACGGCTGAGTCACTACCCATCTTCCGTCGTAGACTGAAGACCCATCTCTTCAGGTTACGTCTTAACTGCTCCTCCTGAGACATCTTCTGACCCTCACCACTACGTCTCCTAAAGACACCCGCTTTCCCCTCTACTGTGTCCCTAAGAACTTCTATTGCCCCCCTTGTACTGTTTCTCAGTTTCTCCAGAAAAAAAAAAAAAAGTTTTAGTAGAAGGCCATAGGGAGAAGGTTTTTTCTTCTATCAGTGGCCCCGGGCCCGAGCTAGATTACTCTTCCTGCAACGAATGGTGGATTGCTGATTCACATGCTTAGTATTCAAATGTATTGATTGTAAGTCGCTTTGGAATAAGGCGTCTGCTAAATGCCAAAAATGTAAATGTAAATGTAAATACCACAACACAACCCACCACAGCACGACACACCATACCACAACACAACCCACCACAGCACGACACACCACACCACACCACAACACAACACACCACAGCACGACACACCACAGCACGACACACCACAACACAGCACACGGACCCTACATCTACAGCCAAAAAACAACAACTGGCAAAGTTTATCCTAAATGAATTCTCTGCCTGGGAAGGGTTTCATATTGCTTTATGTCTTGGCTTGACATGTAAATAATCACCTCTCAAAACTATTGCATTATTACGGCTGGGGGACTACTGTTTACAGTCAAATGATTGATTGCATCCGTGACCACTTCATTTAATTTCCCAAGAGGCAGTCCCAATTGATTCCGTTAACCCCCTGTTCATTTATTTATGTCGTTTAGGCTGTCTATAATAGGCCGAAGACTGCACGTTCTTTCGTTAAAGCGATTTCGCACCGCACCAAGTTTGCAGAGCGTAGCGTTTTGGATTACTTTGACACTTCTCATTCCTACAAGTCAGACACAAATCAAGTTTTCTATCCTCTCAAGAACAGATTAGGTGGAGCCGCCAATACAAATGAGCAATAAACCAGTTAACATGCCGCACACAATGCTCTGTGTGGAGGCGGGTGCTTTCATCTTTCATATTGTGGAGGGGCTGTTCTATAAAAACAGTATGACAAATCAAGT
>NC_137688.1:49648982-49691482 GCF_963989245.1 Nansenia antarctica | reverse complement strand
TCATAAGTATACTATTTTCCTGCACTATTGTCTTCAACAGTACAGTCCTGCGGAGTCTCTCTTCCACACGTATTCCCCATTAGTGTTCATTTGTCTGACGGCCTCCAGCATCACCTCCATCACACGCTGCCATTCTCACAGCCGAGCGCTCGATGCGCTCAATGTTACCTCAACGGTGTCCCGTGACAGAGAGACAGACCAGAGGTGGCTGGCTGGAGGTGAAAGCAGGGGGGTGCGGCTAATGAGACCCGAGAGATCGGGGTCACGGCGACGACGGCGGCGGTGGGTTTTTGTTTTTTTCCACGCCCACGCCAGTCATCCTCTCACCGCCAGAAGATAGGTCACGTCTGCGACGCGGCTGCGGAAGAACGATGATTGTCCCGAGGCATCGCTCCTATCTGGTTTGAGTAATGGCGTTGTAAAAGTGTTTTCTTGTAAAAGCTCGCCCCCTCTCAAACCCCCTCGATAACGGCACATCAGAGACACCGCACAAACCTTTCAAAACACGACCTTTAAAAACCCGATTCGGAGGGGTTGCTGCTTGCCTCTCCTTCCAGCGGATGCTCTCTGGATGACCCCAGAATGTCACAGTGAAACCGGCCTGACTGCGGTTCAGAGCCACAGGTCTCTCAGGCCGACGTGGGTTTTCTGTATTCAGACTGTACTGTCTGAATACACGATCAAGTAATTACTACTTGGGTCTGGCAGCAGTTTCTCAAACACACAGAACGATTGGGAACAGAGGCAAACACTCTGGCAAGACTGTGCTCATTATCTAAGCAAACATCGATCATCCCTGTAGAATGGCAGCACACTGGAATATCAAACTGGACGGCATTGGGTATGATTGAATAGCACATTAGCTTAATCACATTAGCTTCATCTGGCTTCATATTGGTTGTGTTGTGTGGCGTGAGTGTGACATAGTAGGCTCTGCCAGGACTGCGGGCGGGGGGGTGGAGGGGGGGGGGGGGGGGTGGACTCGTCACATTGATGTCCGTCGCATCGTGACCTCAGAGATACAAGGGTGAGTCTGTCACAGGAGACAAACGCGACACCACCGGGACATGTGTCACTCCTCATCAAACCACTGTAATAGAGGCCAGGGGAGAGGGCAAAGGGTGAGAAAGAGAGGGGGGGGGGCATGAGAGAGAGGCGGGGCAGCGAGGGAGAGAGAAAGGGAAAGTGGGAGGGCAGGGGGAGAGAGAGAGAGGGATGGAGGGGGAGAGAGAGACAGAGAACAAGGAGAGAGAGGGAGACATTATGTAATTAAGAGAGAAAGAAAGAGGGAGAGAGGGAGAGAGGAAGAGAGAGCGAGAGAAAAGAGAGGAAGAGAGATACTGCTAGAAATAAGATATAATTAAATAATGAAAGTAATGAAAGAAAGAGAGAACGAGGGAGTGAGAGAGGGGGATAGCGCAAGGAGAGAGAAGGAGACATGACATAATTAAGAGACAGAGAGAGCGAGAGAGAGAGAGAGGGAGGGTGGGGGAGAGAGGGATAAATGGAGTGCAGGGGAAAGAGAGAGGGATAGAGGGAGAGAAATAGAGAGAGAGAGAAAGAGAGAGAGACAGAGTGAAAGGGAAAGAGGAGAGGGGGAGAGAGGGAGAGAGAGAGAGGGAGAAAGGGAGTGCAGGGGAAAGAGAGAGGGATAGAGGGAGAGAAATAGAGAGAGAGAGAGAGAGACTGAGAGATGAGCAACAGAGGTAAATGATGTTCCAGCACTGTTCCACACTGCTGCTGCTGCTACTGCAGTTGTGGTGAAATATGCATCGCAGCGCCCCCGCGACTCGGGACTCACACGAACTAGAGACATAAGCAGAGAGATCTGAAGGGAGAGCGAGTTCTGACTCCGTCGCTAGTGGTCCCGTTGCCTCCGTACCGTCCATGCCGTCTCATCCTCAGTGTGCCTTGTTAGCCTAGCGTGACAGCCTCTGCCTGCGGCCCCCGCGGTGGCTCCCCCGAACGATGAGCTACAACCGACATCCACACCAGCCAGAGGGCTGACAATGAACAGGTGGTCAGGAGGAAAAAACACAGCTGGCTACGACCATAGCAGCACTTATGTTCTGGAACGTTCTTCTCAGGCCGTAAAATACACGAGATCTGATGTGTTGTGTTCGTTATTCCAATAAAGCATCCCGGATGGGCCCCTGAAGTGGCATCTCGGGAGACAAGGTCAAATGAATGAGTGTGTGTTGCCGCGTATGATGTGTGATGTATTCCTGTGGCGTCTTTCCAGGGTTGAGGAGAGGGGCGGTGCGGCCCGACGTGGTCTCGCCTGACGATCGTGGCTGAGCTGCTCTTGGGTTCACGAACTACCTGAACATCTGTTTTGAAATAGAATACACGGTGTTACCTATTGGAGCGTATAGGCAGCCGAGACAGTCAGGAGGCCGCTGGCCAAGGTTCACGTCGGCGGTATTGCAATATTTATTCAGGGGAATTGCCGTTCAGGTAACTCACTAACTAAAATGCAAATCAATCACCTCAGAAACACTGTAGTATACACAAACACTGCAGCTAGAGAATGACTAATTAGAGACCAATCTCCATCTGGGTAGGAATGTGCTTGAAGACAAACAACAACCAGTGAAGAATCATCAATATTTAATGTAATTTCTAACCCATTATCTAGACTTATTCTATCATATTTCTAAAGTTTAGTGGTGCAGTGTTCACAATGTTGAAAATAACCGCCTCAATGAATCGAACAACCACTTTCGTTGAGTCTTGCTGCAATTTTGCAAAACCATGCATGTCTGCAGGAAGGCAGATGACATTCCCCTGGGATTACCCTCTTCCTCCAGCAATGCTTTCAGACAACCACAAAGACTAGCAACCAGCTCTCCCTCCATATGTTCTCTGAACTGTGGAAGTAGTAGTATCGAAAAGCACATCTAATCTAAACACTGTAGATACTTCCGTCTGGGGATTAAAGTTAACACAAACAAATCAATGAATGATATAGAGAAAAAAAGTATGGTACTTCAAATATCTCTGAAAACAAACCAGGGGCAGATTAAAAAAGAAAAGACGATACAGAAAAACTCCACAAACACACCAGAGCTCAACCAGGGCCCAAATTACATGGCTGGATAGAATCCCATATGGTGCACCAGATGTCTTTAATAAATGATAATCGTTTCCTCTTGGTGTTTTCATGAATATAGAATTCAAGGCCACACTCAGACCTGTCAAGCCCAGGCCCCTTCTCCCTGTGGAAACATAGATTATTTCATTACATTATTGATTGGCTCTGCAGGCAGACCCTCATCTAGCCCAACATGCATTGCTTGCTGTATGGTACATGTTACATTTGATTTGTTTGTACAGCTAGGTATGTAACAGGGAAGTTACAGTGGGGGTTAGGGAAAGGAAAATGAATCAGGGTCAATCTGCAATGATTCTCTGTCTCAATTGGCTGGTCTAGAAAGAAATATACACATTCAATGGACACAAATTGAACCAAAACAGCAGCATATTCTGCCCCCCCTTTTGCTTGGGAGCTAGCTGCATCAATACACAGCACAGTTGAAAAAAGTTAAATATTGCCTCTCACACAACACCAACAGTTCTAATTTATTGAAAGAACTTTACTATGGTACTTGTGAGAGAAAATTATTATATGTGGGGAGACATTTTTCTACATTTAAGATTCAAACTTTGGATATCTAGGGCAAAGCTATAGGAACTGATTTCCTGTTGTAACCACACAATGAAACCGGTTTCTCTACTTGACATTGGCTAGACAACAGACACATTTAAATGATTACAAAGACCTGATTGCTCTCTTTTCTCCCGAGATGGACCAAGCCATCTAGAGCAGTTTTGGACTTTTGTGTTTCCCCAGACCCAGTACTCTAAGACCAGACTAAACCAGTTTGTGGCTATTGTGTTCCTTTTTCACCTTTGTGTAACTAGGAGAAAGTGGGGGCCGATTCCCCCTTAAACCTTCATCCCCCATCATCTTCCTCAGTGTACAAGTCCACACCCATTGCTCATGATTGGTCTAGACCCCACCCGAGGGCGGACCTCTTACCTGAGTGTACCTGAGTGTATATATACAGAGATGTGATGAATGATCTGGACTTTTACGAGGAACTTCGAATCGTTCAGATGCGTCTGACGAACCTGTAAACTTCCTCCTTCTGCAGAAGAATATTAAATATCTTTTCTTATACATCTTGAAACGAAACAGGCTGCCATTATTGAATTTTAGCTCTAACATACTCAATTAATTTGATACTCAAAAATAGGAAATGTCTAAGATTGAGATAGCCTTGCGTGCTATTGACCTCAAGAGGACATTTAATTAGCTGGGACTATGGTTTACAGCTGACTGTTGCAACAGTAATTGGTCCTTGCTGGTTCCTGGGCATCTGGTAGAGCTAGATAACTTTTCCCAGAAAAAAACAGCAACTATTGACCGAGAAACATTCTCACTTGTTGTCAATCAGGGATCCTGCAGCATAGCATACTGTGTAACGTCAAGGCGTCAAATTGCCAAATAACACTGTTGTTTTGTTTTTGTATGAAAACCCTTTGATGAACCCTTTTTGGTTCCACGTAGAACAAACAGCCCAGTAAACAAAGAGTCCAAAAGACATCCTCAGGGAAGCCGGACGTCTTTCTAGGACGTTCAGATGACGTCTTTCTAGGACGTCCAGAAGACGTCTTTAGGACATCTTATGGACTACAGAATCGTCCTAAAGACTTCATCTGGACGTCCTAGAAAGACGTCATCTGAACCCACATTCCGCCTTCCCTGAGGACATCTTTTGGACTTTTTGTTTACTGGGAGAGAACCCACTTTTTGTTCTTGGTAGAACCATTGTTTCTGTTTATGTGCCTTGCCTGGGCTGTGGTGGATGGGCTTTCACCGACTGGGACAGGCTCGTATCTCTGTTCCGCCCAGTACACTGTGATAGATACCTTTGTGAAACATGCCGTAGGGTGAATCTTGCTTTAATTGTATCTCTAACGCCAAGCTACGGTATACTCTGATTGTCTACGTCTGAGCTGGCAGCTTGTTGCAGAAGTTACTGTCTTTTTTAGTTTTTTTGTTTATAGTTCTTTTTTTATACTGTTTTTTGAAACTCATAACAAGCTTATTAGGAAAGCTGGTTCTGTCCTCTGTGTCACCCTGGACACAGTGGAGGAGGGAGCCAATAGGAGGATGAGGACCAAACTCCTGGCCATAATGGACAATCCCTCGCATCCCCTACATGGAAAAGCTCCTTTAGCTGCAGACTATTACAACCACGCTGCACTAAGGAGCTCTATAGGAGATTTTTTCTGCCTGCCACAATAAGACTGTAAAACTCCTCATCTAGCTGGCTCAGTCAGGCTGGGGGATGTTAAATCATACTGGATTGTTGTTACTGTATATAATATTTGTCTGTATATTGTCTATTATTATATATATCTATTATTCAATTGTGACTTTATTTTGTTGTTGTTTGTGGTGTGAGCTGCTATAACACCTTCAATTCCCCTCAGGGATCAATAAAGTACCTATCAATAAAGTGCCTACCTATCTATCTATACAGCATGCTTCTTTTAATTCTCTTTTTCGACAAAGGTACAAAATCCAATAACCACACAGAGATAAGGGTCTGAAAACCTGAGGCCAGTGTGAAACATCCAGCAGTCCTGAAGTCTATGACGCAATCTATCTTACCAGCAGCGCATCTCTGGTGCTAAGTAATCATCCCAGCTAGACATCTGTGGTGCCAGACACTTTGTCTCTGGTTCACAGCACCTGTGGCAGTGGGGCTGAGGCTGACATATCTTCCTCTTTATCTCTTTCTCTCTCTCCCAGCCCTGCCTCTATCCTCCCTTTTCTCTCTCCTGAGGCTGTCGGTTAATTTTCAGATGTCTACAATACATGTGAAAGTACTAAGTGTTTCCTTTGTGGGCACAGGAAATGCGATGCACCTTTTGAACTCCTTTGATGCTGACACAAGATGCTGAAAATATCTGGAATGAAATGATCATTTTCTTCACCCTTCACTGTCAGAAAGAGACACTTGGCGACAAAAGAGAACGGACGCAGAACATCAGGAGATGTGTGAAAATAAGGTGTGTCTACAATTGTGTTTATTCAGTGCATGGTGCTCTTTTACTACATTTCTCAGTGATGGCAAAGAAAGAGAGGGAGAGGGTGAGGGGGGAGAGAGAGGCAAGAGGGGGGGAGGGGGGGGGGTTCACTACAAAGAAACCAGAACTTAAAAATATAGGCCTGCTAGTTCCCTACTGTTGTCAAGACTAATGCAGAAGAAGAGGTGTCAGGATGAAGAGGACAACACACTGACAGAACTACAACCCATTGGTTTCTGTACACAATACTATTTGTACTAAAAAAAAGCATCATGTTTTAAAATAGACCCAACATTTACAAACTGACATGTGCTGTACTCTCTGCTTAAATACTGTATTGTTTATTAAGGGGACAGTGTGTAGCTGCACCTCGCGGATCGATTCAATTGAATTTCTCCAAATCTGATAAAGTCTTGGTAGTAAACACAAACACAAAATATATTAGAAATTGATAGATACATTTAAATAAATGTAATATTGTGCGGTTGTTGCTATTTCTAGAATGGGAGCAGTAATGAGAGTAGTCTGTGGGTACTACCTGAGGATTTGGTACATCCACTTATTGTGTGGCTTTCAGTTTTCTGCTAGCTCTTCTTCATGCAACACACGTTCCGCACATTCCAATTTGTTTATCACCAATCAACTTCCCTATATCTAATCAACGGCTTAATTTATCGCAATCTTGTTTACATTTGGCGTGAATTTTCTCTAACTGACTTCTAAATTGCTATGTACGGTTGTCTGTCTCTGTGGATGAGTGTACACTGCCCCCTTTGGTAGAAAAGTAGAAATACATGAAAATGACCGCAGGACATCAAGTTGCCTCTGCCATAACCAGTAAAAATGAAGACTTGTAGCTGGTGATTGGAATGCTCTGTGATTAACCTAATACAAAAACATGGAACTACAGACCTGCAATCCGAAAAGACCGGCCATCTAAATGCTGAATACATACACAAAAATAACATAAAATAAAATAAATATAAATAAAATAAATTTCAGTTTCAGTCTCAATTTCAATACACTGCTTTCCCAGCAGTCCTGTTCCGCCCCCCCTCCCAGTGTAACAAGGACTACTACAACAACAACAACAACAACATCAACAACTAAAACAATAAAATTATGTAAATATCATTTCACCAGATAGTCAAGTCATATCTTCAAAAGTGTAGAAAGACTCTCAATTGGCCCCCAGTTTTGATGAAATTATTATGCTTTTTAAACTTCTTAAATTGAAAAAATATTTTTCACATTGAGAGGGAAAATAAAATAAACTTTTACTGTACAAGAGAAGAAACCAAACTCAGTTGAATGTTTGATTCGTTGTAGAAGGATCCTCACTTCCCTGTGGCGATCGAAGAGTCCCTTATTTTTCCGCTTTCCAGAATGAGTCCCTAAAAACATGACCTCGAAGATAGAGATATCCAATTACAGCCGTACGAAAAGTCTTAGAAAAAGTCCCTGCAATCTCAACATGATTAAAAGACCAAATGCCCTTGAAAAAAATTCTTAAAATCTCCAGACAAATCAGAGAGGAAAAAAAGTCATAGAGTACTTTATTTCATTTCATTTTAGAAAAAGAATTTGGAGCAGTCCAGTTGTTTGGAGGGTTTTGGCAGTGAGAGGAAGAGAGGGGGATTGTGGGGAATCCTGGGAGATCCTTCTTGCCATCTCCTTCCATTGAGCTGGGAGGTTCAAAGTTCACAGTTCAGTTTAGTTAAGAGTTGTTCTCACTGGTAAGTCTGGTCTGGTCTGGTCTGGTCTGGTCTGGTCTGGTCTGGCCTGGTGTGGTGTGGTGTGGTGTGTATCTGGTGTCTCTCCAAGGCAGTGCAGTTGAGTGGGAGGGTGGGTGGGGGGCTCTGAGGTAAACGTGTACCAACGATGACACAAGCTTAAGAGAGGAGATGAGAGCTGTGTGTTCACGTTCCTCAGGCGCCGGCGTTTTCACCCCCGAGCTTTAAACAGTAAACAAAGAGACAGACTAAAACCTCTGTGGATTCAACAGACCCCCCCCTTTCCACATATTCAACATTCTTGATGAGAAAAGAGTAAAGGCAGAACACACGTGTTTTGGACTGAGTGCGGAACAGAGCCGCACCCATCTGTCAACACGGTGATGATGAACATATCTGAGGCCGGACACGGGACGCTAGGAACACTACGGGAGCTCAGTGGAGCATGCAGGGTGTTGGCAAGGCGAGGGAGCGAGGAAGGATGAGGTGGTGGTGAGGGAGGAGAGGGGAGGGGAGAGGGGAGGAGGAAGGGATGAGGGAAGAGGAGGTGGTGGGGGGAAGGGGGGGGTAGTAGGATTGTTGGGGGTGTTCTCAGACTTCACTTATGTAAACAGAGTGGCAGTTGATTGAATGCGTAAGTAAAACAGAGCGGCGCTTGCACGCAGGGTTCGGACATGGTGGGGAACTCTCCAGGAGGGCAGCACAGCACTCTCCCCCAGCGTCAAGACGGAGAGGGAGAGACCGGGGGGGGGAGAGGGAGGTACTCTGTGTATACATACCACCCTGGCAGCTGGCTAAACAGCCCCAGACTCCCTCCCAGTCTGCTGGACGATTTGACTCGTACAAACAGGGCCACAATGAAAGCCACATGGGGACCAGTGGACCAGTGTTTACAGACCTCCTGCAGTAACGCCTTGTTTCATGTTGGAACGCTCTTGAGCGAACCGTCGAGCGAACAAACTTCTAGTTTAAACTGTTTAACGGTGATGCCAAAAATCGCAAGGACGTGCAGTTTACCTTGAAATATTGCATGTCCCGTTATTGGCAGGACACTCCCCAGGGGCTGGGATTATATTGTAATCCGGCTGATCAGTGAACATGCTCCCCTCCCTTGATCATGTTACCGCCATGCTGTTTACATCACTCTGTTTAGTCTCTGTCGGAACACTTAGCCCGTCGTTTGGGTCCGTAATCACTGTTGTGTTGAGATTAGGGTGGCGACTGCTGCTACCATGACTACTTCATCTACTCTAAGCAGGCCCGGGTCGGTTTGGACATAGCTACAGAGTTTTTCGCGTGTTCAACCACTTTTTGCGAGCTCTTCATAAAAAAAAACACTGAGATTGCTCTATAAAGTGATCCCACTTGTGCTCTGTGGCATTTCCCTTGTAAAAAAAGAAAAGAAAAGGGGGGGATATCCAACCACATCAAAACACATGCTTGGCTGGTAAACCCTGGAGGAGCCCTTTGTGAGAGAGGGGAGCCAGCATGTGTTTGTGTGTGCCGTGCAGCAAGGGAGCCACAGCTCGTGGTTACTGACTGATTTACAGCACAGAGGAGGGCAGTAAATATTTCAATCCCTCTGGTATCCACCATTCCTATCTCCATACCTCGAAGAAGACAGGAGCAGGGCTGGAGGGGCGGGAGGGGCAGGAGGGGAGGGAGGGGAGGGGTGGGGTGGGAGGGGAGGGGTGGGGTGGGAGGGGTAGGGGGGGTAGCAGGGGCATCTCTCTGATGTATGGATATGTGTGTGAGTGACATGCACCTGGGGATGCAGGGTGAACGGACGAGGGAGGGGAAGCAGTTAACAATCAGAGAAGAGATACAGTAATGTGACATGAAGATAGGACACCCCATGAAAACCTTTGTCTTTTTCAACATAATAGACATTTGAGCTTCACTTTAACAATTATTCAGAGATGGAGGTACTATAACTAAACAAATAAAACAGACAAAATGTGTAAAATGTAATTAATACTACTTCTTTTGAGGAAAAAGTTAGGACACCCCACATTTACTACTACTTAAAATGCCTGAAATTAGAATCAAGTGCACCACATCAGGTGCAAATGATTAGAACGTTGTTAGAGAGGATTTTGGAGGAGCCTGTCCTGGATTTTGGTATCACCATGGCAAGATCAAGAGAGCTCTCTGAGGCCTTCAGAAAGAAGGTTGTAGATGTGTATTAGAATTCAGCCATTCCACTGTCCGGAAAATAATTGGAGAACATTGTAAAAAACAACTGCCAACATGGCCAGGTCTGGCCGTCCTAGCAACTTAGAGCAGACTGCAAGATGCTTAAAGAAGTGTCCAACAATCCTAAAATGTCATCACGGAACCTACAGGTAGCTCTTGCCATCAATTATTGATGTCAAAGTCTAGGACATCTACCATCAGAAAGAGACCACCAAGAGAAGACCAAGTTTGATTTTCATGGGAGGTGTGCAAGGAGGAAATCCCTGCTGTCAAAAACAAACAAATAAGACTAAAGTTTGCCAGAGAACACCTAGACAAACACCAGGACTTCTAGAACAATGTGCTTTGGACAGATGAATCCAAAGTTGAATTATTTGGCCACAGTAACAGAACATATGTTTGGCACAAACCCAAGACAGCATTTGAGCATAAGAACCCCAAACAAACTGTGAAGCATGGGGTTGGAAATGTTATGGGTTGGGGCTGCTTTGCTGCAGCAGGGCCTGGCCAGCTCACCATCATAGAATCCACTATGAATTATTTATTGTATCAGAGGGTGCCTGAGGAAAATGTGAGACCATCTGTCCAAAAATGTAAGCTTAAGCGGATGTGGACCATGCAACATGACATTGACCCAAAACATTCCAGTAAATCCACCAAGGAATGGCTCCAAAGAAAGAAATGGAGAGTTTTGGAATGGCCAAGTCAAAGCCCGGCTCTTAATCCTGTTAAAATGCTGTGGGTGATTTGAAACGGGCTGTGCATGCAAGACACCCCTCAAACATCACACAGCTGAAGGAATTCTGCTTGAATTATGGAGTGGGAAAACTTTCTCCCAGTCGATGTCAGAGACTTGTAGACAGTTATAGGAAACGTCTAATTGAGGTTATTTCAGTCAAAGGGGGCAATACCAGCTATGAAGGCACAGGGTGTCCTACATTTTTCCTCAGTAGAAATTGGCATCTGTGTTTATTTTTTTGTTAATAACAAAGTTAAACTTTCATTGTTTTTGGTTCAATTACATCAACTTTATCTACAGAAGAAAATGTCCATATTTCTTAAAAAATAACTAAATATTCCATGGGGTGTTCTAATTTTTTCACATGAGTGTGTAAGAGAAGAAGTCTCTCTCTCACACACACACACACACACACACACACACACACACAGCATTGTGACCAGAGGAAGGAGATCCGGCGGGTCTCACTTGCCTGGTAGGGGCGTGGGCGAGCCTGTCTTACTCTGGGGTGATCTCTGTTTCCTGGTGCACCACCACTTTGGTCACAGACATGTCAGGGTGCTGCTCCTTCGCCTCTTTTATGGCCTGGGCCAAAGCCTGGGGGGAGGCAGGGGGAGGAGGGAGGGTAGGGGGAGGAGTAAGGGAGATCAGGGAGGTAAATACAATGTAATTTATTATAGAAATAAAAAAGGTTAGCTACTACTGTAACACGGGGGAGATGTTCACTTGATATGCAAACATGGTCACCGAACAGACAAAACACAACCACACAATCAGAGTCGATTAACACAGATGAAAAGACCCAAAACAAGACTAATATCCTGACAGAAGTGCATATTATTATTAATATCAACAAACACAAACGACCTTTCTCATTCTGCTAGGCTTTATTCAAATAATAACATACCCCCGTAAGCTTGAGTGAGAGCTCTAAGGAATAGTCAGGTATTGGGTGTGACAGCTGCGGTGGTCACTAATAACTTTATTTATAGCACTTTACATCAAAGTGCTTTACAATAGGTAAGCCACAGTTTAAAACAATTTAAAACAACTATTTCAATTTAAAAACACACAATTTTGTGGCACAAATACAATAGGTAAAAACAACAATTTTAAACAATTTGAAAACAACTATTTCAATTTAAAAACACACATAATTACACAGCACAAATACACAGCCTATGACATATAGACAACAGAAAACAGGTGGGTCTTTAACTTAGTTTTGAACACTGTCACTGATTCAGCCTGTCTGATGTCTAATGGAAGACGGTTCCAGAGAGTTAGTGCACGGACAGAAAACGCACGCTCACCGATTTACTCTGGCCTGGGCCAGAGCCTGGGGGGAGGCTCACTAGCCAGGAGCGTACTGCAGCCCCAGCAGAGGATTAGCATTCCTCACCTTATCGTGATCGATCTCCGTGTCCCCGGTGATGACAATCCTCTTCTCAATGCGAGTCTCTGAAATCCCTCCTTTCACCGTCTGGAAGTAAGAGAGAGAGAGAGAGAGAGACGGAGAGAGAGAAAGACAGATATAATATATATGCGAGAGAGAGAGAGGGAGGGGGAGAGGGAGGGGGAGAGAGAGAAAGAGAGAGAGAACAAAGAGAGAGAGAGAGAGAGAGAGAGAGAGAGAGAGAGAGAGAGAGAGAGAGAGAGAGAGGGAGATATTATGTGAGAGAGAGATAGAGAGAAAGATTCAACCAAAAAAGTTGAGGATAAAGGGAATTAAATATCAAGAGGCAGGGGAAGGTACAATGAGAGTGTTCAGACAGCATGCTGAAGTAACCCTGTGAAGGCAGACAACAACAGCTCCAACTGAGACCAGACACCTCCCCATATACTGTAGCCCTCAGACCAGACACCTCCTCATTCTGTAGCTCAGACCAGACACCTCCCCACATCCTGTAGCCCTCAGACCAGACACCTCCTCATTCTGTAGCTCAGACCAGACACCTCCCCACATCCTGTAGCCCTCAGACCAGACACCTCCTCATCCTGTAGCCCTCAGACCAGACACTTCCTCATCCTGTAGCCCTCAGACCAGACACCTCCTCATCCTGTAGCCCAGACCAGACACCTCCTCATCCTGTAGCCCTCTACCAGACACCTCCTCATCCTGTAGCTCAGACCAGACACCTCCCCACATCCTGTAGCCCTCAGACCAGACACCTCCTCATCCTGTAGCTCAGACCAGACACCTCCCCACATCCTGTAGCTCAGACCAGACACCTCCTCATCCTGTAGCCCAGACCAGACACCTCCTCATCCTGTAGCCCTCTACCAGACACCTCCTCATCCTGTAGCCCTCAGACCAGACACCTCCTCATCCTGTAGCCCTCAGACCAGACACTTCCTCATCCTGTAGCCCTCAGACCAGACACCTCCTCATCCTGTAGCCCAGACCAGACACCTCCTCATCCTGTAGCCCTCAGACCGGACACCTCCTCATCCTGTAGCCCAGACCAGACACCTCCTCATCCTGTAGCCCTCAGACCAGACACTTCCTCATCCTGTAGCCCTCAGACCAGACACCTCCTCATCCTGTAGCCCTCAGACCAGACACCTCCTCATCCTGTAGCCCAGACCAGACACCTCCTCATCCTGTAGCTCAGACCAGACACCTCCCCACATCCTGTAGCTCAGACCAGACACCTCCTCATCCTGTAGCCCTCAGACCAGACACCTCCTCATCCTGTAGCCCAGACCAGACACCTCCTCATCCTGTAGCCCTCAGACCAGACACCTCCTCATTCTGTAGCTCAGACCAGACACCTCCTCATCCTGTAGCTCAGACCAGACACCTCCTCATCCTGTAGCCCTCAGACCAGACACCTCCTCATCCTGTAGCCCAGACCAGACACCTCCTCATCCTGTAGCCCTCAGACCAGACACCTCCTCATTCTGTAGCTCAGACCAGACACCTCCTCATCCTGTAGCCCTCAGACCAGACACCTCCTCATCCTGTAGCCCTCAGACCAGACACCTCCTCATCCTGTAGCCCTCAGACCAGACACCTCCTCATCCTGTAGCTCAGACCAGACACCTCCTCATCCTGTAGCCCAGACCAGACACCTCCTCATCCTGTAGCCCAGACCAGACACCTCCTCATCCTGTAGCCCTCTACCAGACACCTCCTCATCCTGTAGCCCTCAGACCAGACACCTCCTCATCCTGTAGCCCTCAGACCAGACACCTCCTCATCCTGTAGCCCTCAGACCAGACACCTCCTCATCCTGTAGCCCAGACCAGACACCTCCTCATCCTGTAGCCCAGACCAGACACCTCCTCATCCTGTAGCTCAGACCAGACACCTCCTCATCCTGTAGCTCAGACCAGACACCTCCTCATCCTGTAGCCCTCAGACCAGACACCTCCTCATCCTGTAGCCCTCAGACCAGACACCTCCTCATCCTGTAGCCCTCAGACCAGACACCTCCTCATTCTGTAGCTCAGACCAGACACCTCCCCACATCCTGTAGCTCAGACCAGACACCTCCTCATCCTGTAGCCCTCAGACCAGACACCTCCTCATCCTGTAGCCCTCAGACCAGACACCTCCTCATCCTGTAGCCCTCAGACCAGACACCTCCTCATTCTGTAGCTCAGACCAGACACCTCCTCATCCTGTAGCTCAGACCAGACACCTCCTCATCCTGTAGCCCTCAGACCAGACACCTCCTCATCCTGTAGCCCAGACCAGACACCTCCTCATCCTGTAGCCCTCTACCAGACACCTCCTCATCCTGTAGCTCAGACCAGACACCTCCTCATCCTGTAGCCCTCAGACCAGACACCTCCTCATCCTGTAGCCCTCAGACCAGTGGAGTTGACCTCGATTCAACTTCAGTTCAATACAATAAACTTTCAAATCATTATTACTCATAATTGTTCACCTAACACATAACCACGGACCCCCAAAAAGCAAGCCAAGATGGACCAAGACAGGAGGTAAGACGTACAAATAGCTCTATAACAGTGCCTCGTCATTCCCCCATCGGACTCTTAATTAAGTGCCTCACAAACCATCGTCAACGACAGGGTAATCAATAAGGAGAAGTCAATACAGCTAACGTCCTTGATGCCCGAGACAATCCATCACTGCCGCGTGATTAATATATATATAATAATATATATATATAATATACACACCTCATTACCATACTGTGGTCATTGGACGCTATCGATCGCTATTGGTCACTTTTAATTGTTGACCTGTTTGGGGAGGTGTGAGGATCAGTAAATGAAGATCCCAGCCCAGTGGGACTTGTGCCTCCCTCCCCAGTCTTCCAGTCTCTTCAGATAAAGGAGAGGTTTGTTGGAAATCTGCCACCTCTGGCCCCCGGCCGAAATTCAATTAGAAGTTCCTGAACAACAACAACATCCTCCCTAATTATAATATAACCCCCCCGTGAAATTATGGATTTTGAGGAGGAAGCCACCACAGACTGAAAGGCGAAAATCAGTGAGTCCATTCCCTTAGAACATACCTGGCAGGACACTCTGTTTTAGAAAGCGCTTTCCCCCCCCCCCCCCTCGGACCAAAACAGCGTTTCGTACATGAAACATCTCTTTCAAGGGATCTCATTCCCTGACCACTACCGATTAGACATAGTCATTACAACCAGTAGGAATCTTCTAGAAAGCTTGAATGTTTCAGTATATATGGTCCCAGCAGGTATCGAACCCACAACCTAAGCGTTGCTAGCACCATGCTATACCAACTGAACAGAACTGAACAGGACTCACCTTGGTGATCTGAGTGGTGGTGGTGGTGGTCTCTGACCAGGCTAGCAGGACTCACCTTGGTGATCTGAGTGGTGGTGGTGGTGCTGACGGTCTCTGAGGTGATGGTCTGGGCGCTGAGCAGAACTCCACAGTCCCTGTCTGCCAGGCCGTCTGCAGGCTGGGGAACACACACAACATCACACTGTTACACTAAGCCTGTTCAGGTCTCCTGGGCTCTTTCTCCTCAGACCTCTCCACCCCCTAACACTCTATTATACATTACCTGAACATACTTGTTTTTCTTACTTTCTCTAACACTGTGACTGCCGATAGCACTTGTTCTTATCGAAGGTTTTAGTTACGGCGATTGATGTATAGTTAATTCACTTTTTTTTCTTTTTTTTTCTTTCCTAACACCAGGGGAGCCACCCCTCCTAAATGTCGTTGTTTGGTACCTGTACTATAGCAATGACAATAAAGACCATTCATTCATTCATTCATTCATTCATTCATTCATTCATTACTTAGACAAATGTACTCATTGCAAGACGCTTTGGATAAAAGCATTTGGTAAATGACTTAAATGTAAAAATCACATTTTAAGGTTACATTTGGGACAACATTTCCCAGATTCCTCTCACCTGTCACTTTTCACTGTTAATGAAAGCAAAACATAGGCCGCCGTTCGTAAATTCGCTCTGAGAGCGTCGGAGCGTCCACGTGACTTCCTCTCGTCCAATCAAATTACTTGGTTCCCTTATGACGTTGAACCCAGTGTGCGCTCGGACGAATTTACGAACGCGGCCCTAGTATATTTATAAAATTGGGATTTTAGACTACAACTCCCAGGATTCCCCCCCTCACCTGCGCTGACTCGTACGTGATGGTCTTGGTCTCCGTGTGCACGACGGGGACCTCCTTGTTGGAGGCGTCGCCTCGCACGGTGTTGCTGACGTCAGAGATGGTGATTGTCTGCGTCTTCAACATGGGAGACTGTAAAGGAGGCATCGTGCAGATGATAGTCACAAAACAGGCTTTTTTCACAGTCCACTCTCTCTCACAACCCATCTATCAAACTGCACAACTATAAATCAAATAAATCAACCTGTCAGACCTCACTATAGTGGATGATGACATGTCAGTGAATGATCTGTGACTACATCCCCTGGCCTGTCAACCTATTCATTCTCCCATATGCTGTATGTAGCTGGGGTGTTTACCCTCAGGCCTCTCTCCCCAGCCCAGATACATCATCTCACTGAGTAGCGCTGTATCGCAGGCTAGGGAAACAGGGAAACTATTGCAATCGCTTGAAATACATTTCATAACAAAATGGTTTATGGGTATAAGTCTATGGCTTGTTCAAACAGAATGTTTACACTGTATCAAGAGCAAGCACACATTTTTCTTCGTCTATCAAACAGGGTGGGAGCGGGGGGGGGAGACAGGAAATTCCAGTGAATTGTTGTTTCGATAATACATTACAAACAATTAAGTTTAGGGAAGAAATCTTATCAAGAGAGAATAACTATAATTGAGTTGTATGAAAAACAAAAGGGAGGTTGGCGGTGCGGTGACGACGTGATCAATCACAGTAAACCAACTCCCCCTCGGGGGTGGAGCAGCGTGGTTTTCATAATAAGAGTCCTCTTCTGGGACGCTGAGATGAGGATCAAGCCCTATGCAGCCCCCGGCAACCAGGCACGCCAATTAGACACATACCAACGGCTCAGATATGCAGATTATGCAAATAATAGGCATCACAAATTACTTTAATTAGATTTTTAATCTTTCATCTCTGGGCTCTGTGCCAGAGAGAGACGTTTTAAAACAGCATTTGATTTAAGAGATTTAAGTTCACATATTTAATTGCAATATAGTTTTGAGCCATTGAAACAAGAGCTATATGAGGGTAGTCTCTACGGCAGAGTGCATGCTGGCTGAAAAGGGCAGTCTTCTTCAAAGACAAGCTCCTAAAGACAGCTAAATTAATTAGAAAGACCCCCGAGTTATTTTCCTTCCTGGAGTAAGAAATTAACTTAAAGGCAACATCAGAATGGAAGAGAAGGGGGAAAGTTCCTAATTAGTGAGCAAAAGAAATTCCTGATTCTCATAAACATTTATAGTAAACAGACAGACTTTGACCCAAAATGGCATTTGAAAAGAATACTTACCCTGAATCAATTACCCTTACAGATATATACTGTAGTACAAATACCCAAAGCACACATGCCTAATTAGATGCATTTATTTTTTTAAACTAACAACCTTTCGTTATGGCTTAAACAAATCCTTCAATCTGATTTCAATGACAATATACTAAGTAAAAGAGAGAAAAAATTATCCGTATTCTAAAGTGAGCGATGAAACTAATCAGGAGGGGAGGGAGTAAAGACCACTTGGTCGATACAGAGTAAATGACTTTCCTACGGGCAGTTTCACAGTGAACACTACACACCTTCAGCTTTCTAGTGACCCACATCTTTATAATAGTTTACTGATTCAGGTGTAAATCACACTCAAACACACTCACAAACACTCACACACACTCACACACACTCACACACGCACACTCACACACACACATTAATATAGATACAGTACATGTTCTTGCATGCACAGTCAATAGAAGTAGCCAAAGTATCATCAACTAGGACATACAGTAACAATTACAAACTCCAATCAGTGCAACTGTGCTACAGGGACACCAAGATACGGATTCCCAGAAACAGATTTCAAGTCTAGTCCTCAACTAAGTCACACTTCCAATGGAAAATCTGCATTGAGGATGCTTTATAGTGTAGGATAAGGCTTGATCTGTCTTAAACTCAATATGTGTCTGGGAACCCAGACACCAAGGTTGTAGATATCCCAGAAGACACTTGGAGAGTATATACTGTAGATAGATCAACAAGCATGTCAATGGCTATAGCCTATTATGGTCACACTTTACAACAAGCTGCCCTTACGCCTGTGTTATAACTCTGTAATTGGTATAATCGAAACAATGTGATGTTCCATAGTACATTTAGTAGTTGTATAATAATGGAGTGGAGCAGATTGTGTTGTTACACACGTGGTTCCTCATTCCACTGGTGTAATAATAACACAAACTGCTCAACGTCATATACTTGATTATGTAACTACTTTGTCCTATCATGTTAATACAGTGTTGTTGTTGTTACTACGGTAATTACAGGATTACTACACAGGTATTGGGGTACAGGTACTACACGTGTATTGGGGTGGTATTCTGTGTTCTTAGTTATTCCTTTGATACACAATCCAAATGCAGTCGTTGCATCAGCAGTAGTCAGTAGTTATTAAGCGTTGATAGGCTACATAAGACAGTTTAAAGTGACCCTGGAAGTATACTGTATTACATCTCTCACAGCCTAGATAGTACACGCTCAAAACATCTTTCTAAATCTCACACCTTTTACAACCTAACCCTCCTCCCCCCCTCTCTCTGTCCCACCCTCCCTCTCTCTCTCTCTCTCTCTCTCTCTCTCTCTCTCTCTCTCTCTCTCTCTCTCTCTCTCTCTCTCTCTCTTTCTCTCTCTCTCTCTCTCTCTCTCACTGGCTAGGGAGCGGGCAGTGATTGTTACAAGGAAAAAAGTTGATTCAAAGCAAGCAAAGGAAGTGGCCTAGCATCAACAGTAGTGCAACGCTTTAGCAACCAGTGTCCTTCTTTCTTTTTCTTTTCTTTTTTTTGGTAACCAGTGGTGATAACAGGTAAACAAGTACACCATGCCTTCAGAGTACAACAGCATCGAGTTTAAGGTCATTTCAGTTACATGAGAGATGAGGTGATAATCATAATTCATGGGTTCTTTTCTTAAACACGGCCTGAGAGTCCTCCCTGCTCATGCCTAGTGGAACATAAAAGACAGCGCCCGCTGGCTCGTGCGGTCCTTGTGGCAGTAGGCCCCTGCAATATCATGGAGGAATACAGTATATCTTAAGCTGCTTAAGAGTTATTAGTCAAACTGCTGACCATAGATAAAGTGTACTAGTGTACCGTGTATAAATCTTTTAGTTTTTTTTGCCATACAGTAAGAAGACTCTCCTGGAGTTACTGCACTGACAGAAAGACTCAAGAGAAGAAAGAGTCTTTGGATGGAGAGAAAATATCTACAGTGGTATATACAGGTAAGAACTGTATGCAAGCAGGTGAATATTCAGTGTGGTAGATAGAGTTGTTTGTGACACTTGTTGGCTTGGCTTTTCCCTGTGGAATATTGAAGTTTAAAGTTAGCTTACTTAATTAAAATCAAGACAGAAAGTCTCCAGTGAGCTGGAGCTCTGCCAAATATGCTTCAACATAAAAAAAAGAAGAGAAAAGTGCTGGCAGGGACAACGCTGCCATAGTCTTCGATTGAAAAACTGTCTCTAATGTTCAATAGGTGTTTGTGTTCATAGCGGTGTTTGTGTCTGTGTGTGTTGTTGGGGGAGAAGGCTGTGAAAAGAAAACTGGCAGAGGAACAGTGCATTTTGGAGGTAAAGAGAAAACAGCTTAAAATAAGCTGGGAAAATCTAGTCTCTCTCGTTACACAAGAGCACGTCCGCTGCTGTGGACAGTAGGGGGCGCTCTTTAGTTTTTGCCCTGGAGCCTCTCAAATGAACACTAGCCACCACAGAGTCAGAGCCAGCACCAGCAGGCCTGACAGGAAGAAGGAGAGGCGAGACTGCGGGAGCTTGACCGGGTACAGCTGGCAGGGGCTAGCCACGCCCCCCCTGTCCTCCTCTGGCATGTCGACAGAGACCCTCACAGTGTGTCCCCGAGCCTGCTCTTCCTCCTCCTCCTCCTCCTCATCATCATCACTCTCATCCTCCGTAATCTCCTCCTCCTCCTCCTCATCCTCCTCCTCCAGATAGTGGTGGCGGAGGAGTGGGGGTCCCCCCGGCGCCGTGGCCCCCCTCAGCTGCCTTACCTGGTATGCGAATAGAGGACGCTTCCCTCGCTGTGCTCAGCAAAAACGGGAGACCAAGAGAGACAGAGAACAATGAACAGACGTGTGGGGAATGGACAACAGACAGGGCAGGGCGGGGCAGGGCGGTTGGGAGTGGGAGTGGGAGTGGGAGTGGGAGTGGAGGGATAGGGGAGGGGGGAGTTGGGGGTGGAGGGAGGGGGAATGTAGTGGTAATGATGAAAACGTCTCTTGTTGTTGTTGTTGTTGTTGTTGTTGTTGTTGGAGGAGCGAGGGACAGTCTGGAGTGTTTTAAACACACTTGGCTCAGACCAACCTGACACTAGTTAAACAGGAGTTGAGCAGAGCCATACAGTACAGCCTTCCCTACTACACTCTACTACAGGACTCTGGTGTCGAGGGTCTGTCAGAAAGAGAGAGCTTCAGCTGACTCTCCATGCTCCTGGCACTGGGCAGTAGTGAGTGAGGAGGGTGTGCTCAGGTAGTGAGGGGTGGGGGGTGCCCTGGGTGGTCTAACCAGGCCGGCCTCCTGGGCAGCAGCCGTAGCAACGGAGGCTAGTTTTTTAATGAGATTCTTCTCCTCCACGGCTGAGATTGAAAGGCATTCTCTGGCAGGTAAAAACATTAACTAGTGCAAACTGTTTTTTGTTTTTTTGGCAGTGCAACATTTTTGAACATCGGGGCGGGGGGGGGGGGGGGGGGCGGCAGGCGGGACACACACACACAATAGAAACTGGCTCGGTACAGGTTGGCCAGACCACAGAGTGTGCGCCGCCGTCCTCACTGCCTCGTAGACGACACAGGAAGTCTGTCGACGAAACGTGTCCGTGAAGCGTCTCATAAAGATGACATCTCGGCTGTAAAAAAAAAGGTAATCGAATCCATTGAGATCTATCAAGAGGGTGGTACTTCTAGATATGGAATTGCTTGTGCCTGTGTTCACGGGGATAGAAAAGAGACACTTTGACAGTGTTTAACATGCGATATAAAGTCAAGTTAGACTGATTGGCAGTTCAGTTAGAGGGGATACCTCTTAGATCACTAGGTAGAGACACTTAGATGAAACTGCTTCTGTCTTCTCTTCGGGGGTGGGTTTATAAATCGCAGGTATCAAGGATAATCTCCATTCAGAGAAATTGTGCTGTAGGCCTATTAGCAAAAAAAAAAACTCATTGGAGATTAAGAATTTAAGAAATCATCATTGGGGAGATCTCAGTATTGTGCAAGGTGGGGGGGGGGGCCTCAGAGTAGATGGTGGTTGTGGGGGTTCTCCCAGGCAGCTAGAGGCATCTTAAGTCTGGGACAGAAACTGAGTTTTGAGCACCATGGTAGAGGAGGGGCGGGAGGCGGGGGCCAGCTGCTGATGGCCCCAGGCCTCACCACTTCTCTGGGCCTCGGTGACCTCCTCTGACTGCGGAAAGGGCGGTGGAGGTGGAGGAGGAGGAGGAGGAGGAGGAGGAGGAGGAGGAGGAGCGGGTGGAGGTGGTGAGAGTGGCGGTGGTGTGGACTGGGAGCCAGGGCAGGACTTTGAAAGGAGAGGAGGAGGAGGAGGAGGAGGAGGAGGAGGAGGAGGAGGAGGGAAAGGAGGAAAGGATAGAGACGGCACATGTGAGAGGGAGAGAGAAAAAGGAGAGATAGAGGGAGGAGAGACAGAGAGAACATAAAAACATAAGACAATCGGCGAGGAGGGGGGGGGGAAACAGGGAGGAGGGGAGGGGGGGGATAAGACAGTGACATGAAGAGGAGGGGGGTCAGTTTGTTGTTGTTGCTGCTGTTCATCCTTTTTTTTGGGGGGGGGGGGGGGTTTGCTTGTATTTTTTTTTTCTTTTCCAGTTGCTCTTATCACTAACTGAAGACATCACACGAGTCATGCAGCAGCTAGCTTCGCTATCGGGGGGGTCAAACCCAGCCATGCGATTGGCAGACCAAGCAGGACGACAAAGCTGGCAGCAACCAATGGTGGCGGCCGGCGGCGGTGGGTGGAGGGGGGCGGGGTTCGGGTTAAAGGGTGGGGGGGCTGGCGGCTTGGAAAGGGGCGGGGGGGGGGGGGACTGTTATAAGGTCACGGGAGACAAAGCGCAGTCCGAGAAGAGAAAAGGAAGGCAGCTGTTCCTCTTTGCCTACAGGCCACGGCCAGAAGCGTCCAGCAGCCAATCACACACTAGTATCCGTTCTTTAAAAGAAGCGCAGGCTAGTGTCACTCTGCTCTACTGCAGCCCCCCTGCCTGCTAGGACCAGATTAGAGTACCGTTACCTCGGTTACGCCACCCACTATTCTGTATGCCGGGGCGAGGGTGGCCGTCCTCACCTGCACGCACGCACACGCGCACACGCACACACACACACACACACACACACACACACACACACACACACAAACAGACACAGTCACAGACAGACACACACACACACACACACACAGAGACAGACAGACACATGCACGCGCACACACACACAGACACAGTCACAGTCACAGACAGACACATGCAAGCACACACACACACACACACACACACACACAGACAGACACATGAACGCGCACACACACACACACAGACGCAGACACAGACAGGCACACACACAGACACACACACACACACAATATACATATAGATATCCACATACATTTACTGTATGTTTACAGAGAGAAAGAGACTGCACTGCGCACACACTGACATACAGTAAGAGTATACTATACTGTACACACCCCATTAACTAACATTGAGTGCATCTCTCCTTGTAGTAATACATTGTTCTGTTCGGTCCATCAGTGTTTACATCACGTTTTACGCCCCTTGACAGGAGAAGTCTCACTCTAATAAAAGCCTTTAATGAATGCAATTACAGAGTGAGTCAGCTTTCTGCATCCTCTAGTGACTTCGACTGACTGGACATCGATCGAACCGTCAGAAAACAACTGAGTGGCGTGAGAAAGGACCAACAGCGCCACCAAGTGGACCGAATGACCATGTGCAGCCCAAACAGTACCAAATGTAAAAAAAAATATTAAAAAAAAGATATCGAAATCTCACTCTCAAAGAAGTTGAAAGACATCCTCCATGGAAAATGGAAGCACATTCTGCAGACAGGGAAGGGATACACGATACCCCCCCCCCCCCCCCCCAAAGAAAAGCCAAAAGGACCATCCTCAGCAGTTTTTCCAGCAATCCTGATGCAATAAAGTTGAGAAACTCTCTCTCTCTCTCTCCTCCCTCCCCCTCTTTCTCTCTCTCCCTCCCTCCCTCCCTCCCTCTCCCGTGCCTCCTGACTCACCCCGTCGGTGCCTGGCTGCAGTTGCCCGTTGATGCTGGCGGTGCGGAAGGGCGAGTGGGTGGACAGGCGCTTGTCCCACTCGCTCTGCCGAGGCTCCGGCACCTGCTCCATGAAGCTCCTCTTCAGCTCACTGATGCTGGTGTGGTGACGCATGATCCCTGTCTGGGTCTTATCCAGGTCCTGGGAGAGGGAGAGAGAGAGAGAGAGAGAGAGAGAGAGAGAGAGAGAGAGAGAGAGAGAGAGAGAGAGAGAGAGAGAGAGAGAGAGAGAGAGAGAGAGACGGACCGAGGGAGATGGAGAGAGGGAAGAAGAAGAGAGGAAAATAAAGAGAGAGAGAGATAGCAGAGAGAAGAGGGGACAAGGAGATAACCGAGAGAGAGAGAGAGGGAGAGGGAGAATAATGGGTAGAGCACAGAGAGGGGGAGGCAGGGGAGCGGAGAGAAACAGATAGCAAGGTAGAGCAAAAGGACCAAAGCACCAAGATTGGAGGAAAGGGGGGGGAGAAAAGGTTATGTCGTTATTTCGGTGTAACAGTGACTCATTTACCAAAAACAGTGAGATGCAACATGACTTCCTTCTTATCATATCGATCAAAAATGCTGTTGGACCAGACCTGCCCCTCCCCAGAGAGGGCACCAACACAGCCACTCATACCGGTAGGTCAAAGCAGGCCTCGATCCAAACCACAGGACGTCTCTATCGACAAACAAGACACTGCTCGGTTCTCCCCACCACCTCCATCCTCTCTCTCTCCCGCAGGCCGGAGATCCATCACGGTTCTCTCCCTTCTCATACATATTCATGACCAGGAGGAGTCATCGTGATTTTGAGTAATTGCCCATTACGAATCTTCTCCCGCATGAAGAAACGAGATTGGACAAAGGAAAGAAAAAGAAACAACAAGATGCATTGAACAGGGGGCTCCGCCGCCTCATGACTATTCATAAGCCAAGTCTGTTTTGCTAGCGAACGGGCGCGGTACCAGGCTCATTAGTCCTGGCTGGAAGCAGAGAGAGAGCTCTCGGAGGTAAACTATGGGTAGAACTTGGAAGTGCCTGGCTCGTCTAATCAACATCTGTGTGGCTCGCCGCCACCAGTGAAACGGTCTCATGGCACCTGGAGAAGCGTGACGCTTTTCGATAATGTCATCCTAAACCCAAACGTTGATAGGTAGCAGCTGTTTGTTTGTCCCCGTCGGTGGCAGTTAGCTGTAAACAAGTCAAAAGATTAAATCAAGTTCTCGACTCGAAACAGGGCGGTCCGGATAATTGTTGTGGGAGGTCTAGGCGGGCGATGAAATACTCTCCGCTAATGCTGCCTATACATAATTCAATCTAGCCTATACACGGGCAGCCCAGAGCGATAGGGTTGCTATATAAAGTATGATGAATATATCGGATAGGGTCCTGCCAGATGGTGAGGGGAAGAGTTTGGTTTTAGTTCAACATAATAACCCTGGGGTGGCCACGTGACCGCTTCACTGAGGGCAGGCTGACGTGCAGGCTGGTGTGGGCAAAGGGGTCCTCGTGTGCACAGGGCCTGGGAGAATCAACCATGCCAACTCATACGCACTCACGCAGGTACAGGTACACACACACACACACACACACAGGTACATACACACACACACACAGGCACGTTAACTTAAGGCAGGCAGACAGGGAGGCAGGCAGATGCACACACACACACACACACACACACACACACACACACATACACACATACACACACACACACACACACACATCTCATCAGTCAGCTCTCCAAGCAATGTGCCAGAGGATATTTAGTCGTGAGCCAGCAGTCATGACAGTCATGATAAGTAGAGAATAGTAAACCAGGCCAACACAGGAGATGAGGCCAGTTAGACACAGGAACAGGACCATGGATGAGTGGGACAAAGGCACAACACTGTACAGTGAAGGTTCACTCATATCATGTGACACAGTAAGTTACCATGGGGATGGTAGAATGTAGCCAGTCATACAATGAGAATGGCAATGGCAGCATCGTTAACCTGTCAATCACATCACTGAGATATATGAAGAATATATGACTGGGAAGGTCAGAGTTCAATGGAGAAAGTATTACTGGAAATGACTATCACCAATGCTGGCTACTGTGGCTAGTAACATGTCTAACCTGTATGTTTCCTGTTGAAACATTGTCTTTATATAATGTCTGTGCAGAACACTTTTGTAAAGGTCTGTATAGACCTTTGTGGATAAGAACAGCATTTATAAAAGCAGCCAAATGTGCATTCTTTCAATGGTGCAACAACAAAATAGAAGCAAGCTTAAATCAAAGTGAGAGATCATGCATATGGTCGCCAACCACTGTTGGTCTCTCTGCTTCAGTCCCAAAGGCCAAACTGTTGCACCCATTCAGACTTTTGCGTTTGGCTTTTACAGTAGGCGATGATAGTGGAGAGGGGCAACACTCCCAATCATATATTTAGTGAAATGCAAATAACAAAATGAAGATCTCAAATCCAAAACAAACATCAAAGAGAAGTGTGAGTACTTGCATTAGAATTAGTGAGGAAAATAGTGCATGCCAAGCCTTTAGGGTTAAGCTGAAAACAGGGTGGGTGTAGAAATGAAAGAGAAACAAGGAGTCAATGCAAACAGAAAAAAAACTCCCATGCAGAGAGAGAGAGAGACAGAGAGAGAGAGAGACAGACAGACAGAAAGCGAGTATGCAGCGAAACAGCAAACAGTCAAAGAGCAAGAGGACATTTCCAGAGTTTGATACAAACCTCCAACATTAAATTGCTATGTCTGATATAAATAGTTTCACCCTCAAGTTTCTTAGCTCTTTTCTGTAAAAAACAACAACAACAACAACAAAAAACAACAACAGCAAAAAGAACAGTTGGTTCGTTGTCAGGTGTGAAATTGCAGTTCATTCTCCTTTACTTGTACTTGGTTGACTTGCATGGATTGCATCCGGTGGGAAATGTGCATTACGGTCATGGGCGAGGTGGTGATGGATCAAATCAAAGGTATATGGGGGGTGCAGCGAAGCAGAGGAGTGCGGAGTGATTGCGCGGTCGCGGTCATACAGTGGTCATAAATAGTAGAGGCTGGTGGAGGTAGAAATCAGAGGACAGGGCTCATTGTAGTGCATGGAACGGGATGGTAGGGTATCGATCCCTATTCCGTTCCGTGATTTTACAATGAGCCCCGTCCTCCGATTTCTACCTCCACCAGCCTCTACTGGGTCATAGTAGTTGGAGGCGGAGGGGTGGTAAGACTCTGATCCTCTGTGTTTCAGGAGCTGCTGGGTGAGAGGGCCTATATAAGTATATAATGTCCTGCAGTGTAGATGCAGGGGCTGGGTGGTAGTGCATTATCTCAGTCATTACTGCCTCATTTGAGAGGCTTTTACTGAGACAGCAGACAACTGAGGGCTTTCATGAGGCTCATAAGGACAGAGTACACAGCTTAGGTCAACCCAGCTAAATTATTGCAATGTATCTTTATTGCTACTTGGGCTGGATGATAATGACTTATATACACAAGAGTAAAGCTTTTACTGCTGTGCCTCTTATGGAGGGAACATCGGGTCAATACTCGTTAGTAGCCTACGCTTCTTTGCTAAACAAAAAGGTTGAAGAGAAAGTTTGACTTTTCTCAGTTAAGATCCAAGATTGACCCAACAACACGTTAGATAGCTCCATAGCCAAACCACCGAGTATATTCTTGTATAGCCCTACAGCAGATATACAAGGCTAGACAGAAAAAACAAACAGCCAATAAACAAACGTTATGAACAAACAAAACAAAAACAATGGTGTTAACTTGTCTCTTACACAGTCAAATCAAAACATCAATCGTTAAACGAAGGAAGACAAATCAACTGAAAGGCGAGTGATGCGAGGATGAGGATGGTGACTCGATCCTCATGCCAAAAAACTAAAAGAAAAACCCCCCCACTGTAGACTACATAGAGACATCTAACCTTCCTCACTCGAACCATCTCCGTAACCGTTCTCTCTCGGGGCGAATGCTGCGCCCCCCGGTGGAGGGAAGAGAGAGAGGCAGGTACATGTTAGCGCCCGTCTGCTCTGTTCTTTTTTAAACACCGGCTCAGGTGATCAGATTATTGGGCACATAGATACAGTATTACTATTACATGCTTCTGACAAAGGGCCTCAGGCTGTGAAAAAACAAACCTGGCTCTTTCTCTCCCCGTTGGTGGCCGTCACGGCGGGGGCGTGCCTTCGCTCTCTCCTGGCCACCGTCTGTTCATAGCAGCACAGAGACAGCTCAGACACAGGGCACTGCCAGCAGGGCGGCTCCACTGAGCTCTTAACACTAGAACAGCCGAGCCAACCCTAACCCTCTTTACAATGCTCATGCTGCTATTTACACACAACGACCACTAGTGGGCCGCTTGAAAATGTGCCTTCTACCTACACAGAAAAACTGCTAAATATCTTTATATTAGCTTATCCTGATGTGATTTTATAGGATACTGGGTGGTAGAACGCACATATCTAGGAAAAGTCATGAAAGAAGGGTCCTGAAATTTGATTGAGTGCAAAGATATAACATTTTTCTTTACTCACATGGGTCAAATGTCCCCTGACCCCTCATGGCTGTTCTAGTGTTAACCAGAGCATGGTCATAGTAGTGCCCCTTACACAGCTAAAGCAGTACGTGTATGTACTGCATACCCCTGGCAAATAGTGATACACTGTATTCTACTGGATATACTGGATATATATGGGGAGGCTGGGGGAGGCGTACATCAGAGGATGGGCTCTATGGTATGCATGGAATGAAATGAGGAATGGTTTCATTTCATGTTTCATGCATTACAATGAGCCCCGTCCTCTGATTTCTACCTCCACCAGCCTCCCCTGATAGAAATGTCCAGTATGTGAAGTGCTATGATGCTGTAGACTGCAAGATAGCCTTGTTAGGGAGGACATTCGGTTCTGGGATCATAAAACGTTGGGAGCTGTGGCATTCAGTGATAAAACAAAGGTATGTGTTCCATAACCACTTGTCAAAACAGTGTCACACAATACTAGCATACCCTGTTCCAGGGAAAGCATGCCTGTCACATAAACAAGAAGGATCCAGTGTGTTCCTGTGGGAGTCCTGTATAACGTATTTGTGTATGAGTTTGTGTGTGTGTGTATATGTGTGTGTATGTGTGTATTATGGGTGCAATGGGTTCGGTTTCGGTATGTGTTTTGTGCGTAAGGAGAAAATAAATGCTACTATTTATTTACAAACTGTTGCTTTACTTTATTTTTCTTATACTTATGGAACTTTAACATTCAGACCCATTCCAGAATATGACTGGTATATTGTATAATATAAAACATATAAATATATCTAAACAAAAAGCACTTTCAAATATTAAAAAAATCAATAAACACTTTCAAATGTAAAAGTGCCTCTTAGCCTTGACTACTGGTATACTGTAGGAGAGGAAGAAATCAAAGTAAAAGTGCACTTTAGCCATGACAGTTGGTAGCCCGTTGGTAGCCCGCATTATGCGCATATACGACACCCGTGAAGCAATAAAGTCTCTGTTCACTGTTTTCGTTCCCTCATCCTTGTATTCGAATGACGCACCAACGCAGATTTGTAGCAATCATGGGCTTCCTCAAACTGTTGCCATGTTCTCAACTCCGCTCGCCATGAACAAACATTTGAACAAGAAGTAACTGCGTTCCAGACAAACTCCATCTCCGACTTTCAATGGAACGCAGCATAAACCTAAAAATTGACATTCACTAGTGTATTGAACTGTGGATGGGGAACCGTACGGTGAAAACCGAGAACCTTTGCACCCCTAGTGTTTATGAGTGTGTGAGAAAGGGTGTGTGTGTGTGTGTGTGTGTGTGTGTGTGTGTGTGTGTGTGTATATGAGAGTGCGTGTGTGTGTGTGTGTGTGTGTGTGTGTGTGCGTGTGTGCGTGTGTGTGTGTACTGTATGTGTGTGTATGAGTGAGTGTAATAATAATACCTTGATATCTGGAGTGGACTCTGGTCGGGGGCTGTGTGTTTTGGTGGTCTCCGCCACTCTGCTCTCCACCTTCGCCTCCCCCTTCCTCTCCCCCTTCGCCTCCCCCTTCCTCTCCCCCTTCGCCTCCCCCTTCCTCTCCACCGAGCGGGAGGCGCGGCCTGTGGGGGTGGACACCTCCCGGCGGGAGGCGCGGGGCAGGGCGGAGGTGATGGGGGACGGAGCCGCCTCCCCCGGAGACACGGGTGACATGATGGGAGCGCTGACCGGCCGACTGTTCTTGTCTGGAGTGGACGCCATGGCTGGAGGACGACAGTGGAGGGGGGGAGGAGGAGGAGGCAGGGGGAGAGGAGGAGGAAAGAGGAGGAAGCAGGCGGGGAGGAGGAGGCAGTAGGTTACAACCAAAATAAGGAAGAGGAAGAGGAAGAGGAGCCTAACTGCCAAAGACATATCACACACACGCTTGCACACACTACCTTAAACGAAGAGTACAAATTGCCCCATACCTTCCGCCTTCTGCATACTCACCCGTGCACACACACATGCATGCACACACACACACACACACACTTTCGAGGAAGTGTAAAAAGTGCCCCATAGTGCGCCGTCTAGGAAGCAGTTACTCCTGTGACCACCGGGGGGCAGCATAGTAGCGTAGGAGGCGGCAGTAGGCAGGCTACCTGCAGGAGTGGAAGAAGGTCCAACAGGCTCTGGTGGGGGCGAGCGCTCCAACAACTCAAACCAGTCGTCCGTCTCTGGCACTGGAGAGAACGAGAGCGGATCAGAGACAGACCCCTACCGTGTGATGATGTGGTGGTGTGACTGGTTTGACCAGTGTGAAAACAGGCACCAAACAGGCACCAAACAGGCACCAAACAGGCCCCAAACAGGCAGCGCAGAGCACACAGTGTACTGTCGTTAAAGTACACTTTCTTCTTCATAACACAGCGAGTACAGAAGCAAAGTGTGAGAGCTGTCATAAGCGGCCCTAGAAGGTGAGCTCCTTTGTCCTTTGTTAAGCAGACGAAGCAGAGAATGCAAGGCGGCGCGTGTAGGTGTACAGGGACTGTACAGTTTTCACTTGTAAAAGTTCAAGCCATTATTCTCTGCTTTTAGCGTTGAGTTATTTTAAGCCCTCTGGCTCCTTATTGGAAAAATGAAAGAGCACAGTACTGTAGCAGCGGGTGGGATAGGACTGATTGTCTCCACCAGGAAGAAGCTATTGATTTGTACGCAGCACACAGACGCCAGCGCTTGATCATAATTTAGGACGTTCTTCTCCGAATCCAAAGCAAAAAAATGCCAAATATCCCATCACGTCATCTAAATAAATAATTGCTGTCGTGGTTGTTTAGTCTGGTGCTGCTTTGACAAGCGTCAAGGACAGTTCCAGGGTCAGTAAGCAGCAGCGTGAGCCTTCCTTCAAGCTGTTGATTCCGGTGTACCTGGCGGTGGTGGGGTGAGCGGTGTGGGGGGGTCGTGGTCCAGCAAGGTGAACCATCGGTCCTCCTCCCTCCTCACGTACAGCTGCAGCTGCCTCATCCTCTCCCCCAGCCTCCCGGCCCTCCTCCTGGCCGCGCGGCCCTCCGCCTCCCCCTGACGCTGGAGCCCCTGGCCTCCTCCTCCAGCAAGGCCAGCCTCCGGGCGTCCAGGGGCCTCCCTCCCGCCCCCCTCCCCCTCCTCTCTCTCAGGCTGAGGCCCAGGGCCCGCCACTGCTGCTGCAGCTGGGTCACGCTCTGCCGGCCCGGCTCAGGTCCCTCAGGGTCTGCATCAGCAGCTCCTCTACAGGGTCGGACCCCGACCGGGTCTGAGGCCCGCAGCACCTGCTCCTCGTCACCTCCACTCCTCCTCTCTCCTTTCCTCCTCCTCCTCCTCCGCTGCTGTGGAACGCCACCTGCTCCGTGATGTCATCCTGACGTTCCCCGGTCTTGTCGGCGGTGGCGGGGAGAGCCGTGCTCGGGGAGGTCGGTTGTGGAGCTCGCCTCGGCGGCGGCGGTCCGGCTGAGAGGATGAAAGAGACCCTCGGAGGAGTAAGAGGAGAGCAGCTGGGGAGGGGAGGGGAGGGGAGGGGAGGGGAGGGAGGGAGGTGGTGGGGGTGGGGGTGAGGTAGGGTGGGAGCGGTCTCAAGGGAGATTAGACATTGTATATGATATGACTCATCAAAGGCTGCGGCGGAATCCACTCGTATGAAAAGAGCCTCACTGTTTCATTCATCTGTCAACGACACACTACAGTACGTCTCTCTGTATGAGAGTGACTGGCGTTTCGTTCATCTCTTTACACGCTCTAACTCTCTGAGTACAGGAGTTACAGCTGTAAGTGGAGTAAGAGGGAGGTAGAGGGGAGGTAGTAGTGGTAGAATAGGATGGCACAGAGAGAGAGCGAGAGAGAGAGAGAGAAAGAGAGAAGAGAGAGACAGAGAGAGAGAGAGACAGAGAGAGAGAGACAGAGAGAGAAAGAGACAGAGAGAGAGAGCGAGAGAGAAAGAGACAGAGAAAGAGACAGAGAGAGAGAGAAAGAGACAGAGAGAGAAAGAAAGAGAGAGGGAGAGAGAGAAAGAGAGAGAGAGACAGAGAGAGAGAGAGAAAGAGACAGAGAGAGAGAAAGAGAGAAAGAGAGAGAGAGAAAGAGAGAGAAAGGAGAGAGAAAGAGAGAGAAAGAGACAGAGAGAGCTGCTGAAGCTGAGCTGAGGAGGTTATATCAGGGGGTTTATGATCTCCTGTTGAAAGGATCGAGCAGCAACGCTTGGACGAACCGCCCTGTACCTGGTGGGGCTGAACAGACGCGGTCCAACAGCGAAAACCAATCGTCATCTCCCTCTGGGACCCGCGCCGCCCGCGGCTGTTTTGTCTGGACGTCCGCCACATATCTTACTCTCCTGATCGGTGGCCTCAGCTCCCCCCTCCTCAACACCACCCTGGGCGGAGAGCGTGTGGCGGCGGTGGAGTGAGACACTGGGACACGCCTGGACGGCGCAGCTGATGAGACAAATAAATCATTCAGAGACGCTAACAGCACAGCCAGGCCGCGGTAAATGGCAGGCAGGCGGGAAGACACCTTAACGTCAAGTAGGTGTTGGAGAGGGACGTGAGGGCGTGTGAAGTTCACTCAAAGAACATTAGTCAGTTGTGATGTGAGTGGATGAGCAGGGTTTGAATCATGAGGGGTCTTCCGCGGGGGGTGCTGTAACATATCAAAGCACCCCAAAATTCTGTAACATCAATATGGACATACATACTGTGTCATTGACAGTAATGCTGGTTCAGATAGCGATTTCACAGCACCATAAAGAGTCTATGCATAAGTGGAACCCTGACTATGAGAAAGCACGAGTGTGTTTTCTTTTTGGCTTGTTTGTACAGTATGTACTTTGAAGGAGAAGAGAGCTGAGCAGGCGGGGGGGGGGGGGTCGGTGGAGCTACCTCGGGACACCTGGACGTGACGCAAGGAAGTGCGTCCCATCAGCACAAACCAATCGTCGTCTCCTCCCTCCTCTGTTACGCCGACACGGCGCCTCTCTCTCCCCGTAACCCCGTTCTTCACCTGAGGGGGGCGCCGCTTGTCCGTGTATGAGACTACAGTACATAGAACCAGTCAAGAGTTCGGCTGTCAATTACAAAACAGTTACCGTGCTGCTGACCACATTTTTTTACATCTTTGGACCAAAAAAACGTAGCGGACACAGACATGTGTTGACTTACAAAAGTCTGAGGACTCATTTCGGGGCGTGCAGCTGGGTGAGGGAGGGCAGGGAGGGGTGGGCCAGCAGGACAAACCAGACATCTTCCTCCTCCTCCTTCTCCTCCTCCTCTCTGTCTCCCTGGGACCTCCTCCCCTCCATCTCACCAGGAACATCAATGGCTGTTGGAGGTGTTGTGATCGATCGTTACAGTCAGAGAGGTTGTGATTATAGACGCAGTAACTGAAGGACACAGAGACAGCCTTGTGCAGCCGAGGCCGGTCGCAGAGAGAAAGACGAGGACAGGATGTTTTGTTGGACGCCGACAGTTGAGAGCTGTGGCGAGGACACACACCAGCACTGCGGCACACCAACGACACACTAGCAATGCGAAGCAGTGAGCGGAAAGCCAGTTTCGTCTCGTAATCCCAAACGTACGGGGATCTCACAGTTCACACGCAGTTCAGGAGGATAAACAAGCTTCCCTCCCCCCTATCCCTCCCCCCATCTGAGAGATATGCCTCCCCCGGAGATTGCGCGGCCAAAAACAGCAGATAGTTATATCAAGACGTTGACAAGCACTGCAGGATTGTTTCTATGCTAACAGGGATCATTCTGTAGCCAAAGGCAGTCTTCCCATTACTCCAGAGTCCCATATGAAATGGGGAGGGTGGGAGGGGAGGGGGGGTGGGGGGGAGGGGGGGGTTCATACGGGTCATTTCCCTGGCAACCACGATGACACACACACTCCGGGGCTCTCGGCTGGGAAAAGCTTCAGTCCCAGATGTTCTGGCTTCCATGGATGTTTAAGCCGCCACCACCACCACCACCGCAATGTGTGTGTAGTTGACTGGGCTAACACTAACACACCACGCCGGAGGCCCTGGGACGAGAGGCTGGAACAGGACGTAATGATGCAGACAGACAGACAGACATGTCCCGTTTCCCATCAGCAGCAGCAGGGAAGGAGGGAGGGAATCATAGATAGATAGATAGATAGATAGATGATTCCCTCCCTCCTTCCCTGCTGCTGCTGCTTCTGGGAAACGGGACATGTCTGTCTGTCTGGTCTGTCTGGTCTGTCTGGTCTGTCTGGTCTGTCTGGTCTGTCTGGTCTGTCTGTCTGTCTGTCGGCAGACGCAGCGGCTGCTGAAGGCTAACATGTGTCTGTGACGGCCCTGCAGCTGGAATGTGTTCTATCTTTCCCCTGTCTCTCTCTCTCTCTCTCTGTCTGTCTGTCTCCCCCCTGCCCTCGCTCAATCACTCACTCTGCAATCATCTCTCTCCATCCATCCCTCCCTCCCTCCCTCTGTGTTTGTCTCCCCCCTGCACTCACTCACTCCGCAACCATCTCTCTCTCTCCTTCTCTCTCTTTCTCTCTCTCCCGCTCTCCCTCCCTCTCCCTCTGGCACAGATGAGAAGATGGTATGACCATAGTCGAGAGCGCCACTCTGTATTCCATGCATAATGCACTTGGTTCGATCTGGGACCGGTACTGTGAGGTAGGCCATGTCCCTTGACAGAAAAGAGGCACGCATCTAATAGCAAGCAGGTGTGCACTTGAGATTTGTGAAAAGTATTCATGGGTGCGGGGAGGAGGGCGGGGGTGGGGGGCAGGCACACTCTGTGGCTGATTGACTACCTGGTAATGCAGTGACTGCGGCTGATTGACTACCTGGTAATGCAGTGACTGCGGCTGATTGACTACCTGGTAATGCAGTGACTGCGGCTGATTGACTACCTGGTAATGCAGTGACTGCGGCTGATTGACTACCTGGTAATGCAGTGACTGCGGCTGATTGGCTACCTGGTAATGCAGTGACTGTGCGCTGTGTCACGATGAGGGGGGAAAAAACACTTAATTTACAGTGGAGAGATAAGGTACAAACACAAAGACGTTCTCTGTTGAGGATGGTGGCTCTGAAGCACCGCTGTGAAGGAGGGAATAAGAAAAGCAGCGACTGCTAGCGAAGCGACTCCGGGGTGACGGGAGTGAAGAGCGGGGGTTCTGCTGTGACCGCAGCCTCGGGACTGTCTCCGACCGTTCGCCGATAAAACGGAGCAGAGTGGAAAGTACGTGACACAGAGCATAGGAGAGAGCCCGGAGGTCAGGTGACCCGGATAAACTGCAGACAGACAGACAGACGGATGGACAGACGGAACCGTTTCATCTCCTCTGGGTATTGTGAGGTCAGCAAGCAGGGGAGGCGTGAAATCCTCAGGGTCAGTTGCGCGAGCTGAGTACACACTCCAGCCGGGGAGATGTTACCCGTCAGGGTTAAAGTGTTGACTTGAGAGAGAGAGAGAGAGAGAGAGGGGGGGGGGGTGGGGGGGATGGGGGGGGAGCAGCAGAAGGCAGATGGTCTGGAACCGCTGAGGGAGGGTGTTAGCGAAGCTGTTTTTGTGTGGTTATGCTTAACCAGTGACTTGTGCTCTCTGTTGTCAGCAGATATATTAAAAAAATAAATAAAAACAGATGTTATCTGGACCGGTTATGTAAGTGAGATGTCCCAGATGATGAAGCTGAGAGGCAGTGAGAGGAGGAGAGGAGAGAGAGAGAGAGTCTCTCAGAGCTTGAGAGGAGGCCAGTAGAGAAACAGCAACAACTGCCATGGACGAGGGGGAGGTTAGCGTTGTACCTGAGGGTACTACAGGGGTGGGTGGAAATGGTCCTGAATCCATCCAAAAGTACCAGTCGTCCACTTCTCTCCTCTCTTGGATTGGCTGAAGTAGGCGGAGATGTAGAGACTTACCTCTTGCTGGAGTAAACAGGGACGAGTCAGAAGTGTCGCAGCACATGCACACGCACTCTCTCTCTCTCACTGTCTCTCACTGTCTCTCACACACACACACACACACACACACACACACACACACACACACACAGGCGTGGTCACACACAGACACACACACACACACACACCTCTATCCAGGCTCTGTGAGTTCCTCACACACTCTCTCTCTCTCTCTCTCTCTCTCTCTCTCTCTCTCCCTCTCTCTCACTGACTCTCTCACACATACACACACACACACAGTCGGGGTCACACACACACACACACACACACACACACACACACCTCCATCCAGGCTCCGTGAGTTCCTCTTGCTGGACGAGCGTTGGAACAGGGGGGCTGGCCTGTCAATCATTGAGCTGGCTTGGCGGGTCTGGGCCTGGGTCCGCCCACTGTAGCGGAACTTGGAGCCCAGCGCCAGGAACTTCCTCGGGGTGGTGGCGACTTCAGTGGAGGTCAGTCTGCACACGGAGAAAGAGCATCCTTCGACTTACAATCACAGTAAACTAACATCGTAAACCACCTAAAATGACTGGAATAATCCAATATCAAACTACACCATCACGTTGTGTTATTAAGAGTCGTCACTCGGTCGACTTTGAGGAGGCGTCAAACGTTGTCGTCTCTTACCTGAAGAAGGTGTGATGCTCCACACACACTTTCCACAGCTTCTTAGAGGCCTTGTAGTTCGGTAGTTTGAAGCCAATTGCGCTTTCGTAATGTTCCAGCTGTCAAAAATCAAAGTCAGAAAGAACGCCATCGTTTTAGCAGCGCGTGCCAACAGTCAAAAACAAACAAACCGACTTTGGACTGTGTTCCCAAGGGTGCGGCTCTTGTGGATGTGTGACGCAGCCCCTCCCCCCCTCCCCCCAAGAGGCTTTTTTTGCCAGGCCGCCAATGCAAATAAGAATTAGTTATTATTGGCTTGCCTGGTTAAATAAAGGTTAAATAAATTAAATTAAATAAAAGGCTCCGTACCTCTGAGGGACGTATCTTGATGAAGAAGCTGCTGCGTTTGTAGGAGACCTTGAGGACTTTGGGCCAGGGGAAGCGGTTGATCCGCAGCTTGTCCTTATAGACCATCAGACCTCCGGAACACACCCCCAGCATGATGTCCACCCCATCTAGATCCTAGGGAGGGAAAGGAGGAGAGAGAGAGAGAGAGAGAGAGGGAAAGGAGGAGAGAAAGAGAGAAAGAGAGAGAAAGGAGGAGAGAAAGAGAGAAAGAGAGAGAAAGGAGGAGAGAAAGAGAGAAAGAGAGAGAGAGAGAGAGAGAGAATGGTTGCAGAGAAAGTGAGTTGTATGTGAGAAAGAGAAAGGGAGAAAGAGAGACCAAAAAGAGTGTAACTCCACCAGAGCTGCAGACATCGCCACGGATACGACACCATCGACAAGCAACGACGATAGCCATCCACAAGGGGGCAGCATACACCTCCCTTTCATGATAATGAAATCCATATTTTATTTAAATCCCTGGTTTGATGCAAACAGATTGACCTCATTTCTGCCATCAAATCTGGATTCTGACGTGGCTCTGCGTTTTTTTTCTCGCCGACTGCCGGTGTACAATGCATGGGCTGGGTGTTATAAGCAACACATGGCTTGGTATCGTCGCCTAAGGGCCCTCTCTCTCTCTCTCTCTCTCTCTCTCTCTCTCTCTCTCTCTCTCTCTCTCTCTCTCTCTCTCTCTCTCTCTCTCTCTCTCTCGCTCTCTCGCTCTCTCTGTGGTTAATAGGACACAGATGGGATAGCCAGTCTCCTGAGATCTGACATGAAGACACTGGAGAACTCAGTGTGCTAGATATGTCGTCTGGGATCATTTTGGGGAGTCTAATGATACAGGTGAAAAACAGCTAAAATAAAATGTGCACATATGCAGTCTCCCGACGACAGTGCTGATTTTGATATGCCGGGTCCTTGTCTTGACCTTTTATTACTAGTATAAATGTATGTCTGTTGAAACTAGATGTTCTGATCCAAATACCAAAGCTAAATGGTCAGATTCAGTTCTGGAATCTGGGGTTCTGGAATGATGGGTTCTCTGGTGTTCTCTGGTGTTCTCTGGTGTTCTCTGGTGTTCTCTGGTGTTCTCTAGTGTTCTCTAGTGTTCTCTGGTGTTCTCTGGTGTTCTCTAGTGTTCTCTAGTGTTCTCTAGTGTTCTCTGGTGTTCTCTAGTGTTCTCTGGTGTTCTCTGGTGTTCTCTGGTGTTCTCTAGTGTTCTCTGGTGTTCTCTGGTGTTCTCTGGTGTTCTCTGGTGTTCTCTTGTGTTCTACGGTGTTCTCTGGTGTTCTCTGGTGTTCTCTGGTGTTCTCTGGTGTTCTCTGGTGTTCTAAGGTGTTCTCTGGTGTTCTCTGGTGTTCTCTGGTGTTCTCTAGTGTTCTCTGGTGTTCCCTGGTGTTCTCTAGTGTTCTCTGGTGTTCTCTAGTGTTCTCTAGTGTTCTCTGGTGTTCTCTGGTGTTCTCTGGTGTTCTCTGGTGTTCTACGGTGTTCTCTGGTGTTCTCTAGTGTTCTCTGGTGTTCTCTGGTGTTCTCTAGTGTTCTTTGGTGTTCTCTAGTGTTCTCTAGTGTTCTCTGGTGTTCTCTGGTGTTCTCTGGTGTTCTACGGTGTTCTCTGGTGTTCTCTAGTGTTCTCTGGTGTTCTCTGGTGTTCTCTGGTGTTCTCTAGTGTTCTACGGTGTTCTCTGGTGTTCTCTGGTGTTCTCTGGTGTTCTCTGGTGTTCTCTGGTGTTCTCTGGTGTTCTCTGGTGTTCTCTGGTGTTCTCTGGTGTTCTCTGGTGTTCTCTAGTGTTCTCTGGTGTTCTCTAGTGTTCTCTAGTGTTATCTGGTGTTCTCTAGTGTTCTCTGGTGTTCTCAGGAGTTCTAAGGAGTTCTAAGGTGTTCTCTGGTGTTCTACGGTGTTCTCTAGTGTTCTAAGGTGTTCTAAGGTGTTCTCTGGTGTTCTACGGTGTTCTAAGGTGTTCTAAGGTGTTCTAAGGTGTTCTCTGGTGTTCTACGGTGTTCTAAGGTGTTCTAAGGTGTTCTAAGGTGTTCTCTGGTGTTCTCTGGTGTTCTCTGGTGTTCTCTGGTGTTCTCTGGTGTTCTCAGGAGTTCTCTGGGTTCTGAATGTGCTGTACCTTGGCTTGGTGAAGGTCCACTCCGTACATGGAGAGTTTCTTGGCGTTCTCCAGGAACATCATGTCTGCCTGTGCTGGACTCATGTTCCTGCGGTCAAAGCAGAGGAGGGTGTCATGAAGTAGCTGGAATAGTAATTACTGCTACTGTAGCTGGATGAAGAGCAACATATTATTACCGTAGTAACCAATGATATTCATCATAACACTACCAACGTGATGAGGATATTTAAACGATTCAAAGCATGCCTCATGTTTACACATGCCTGCGATTAGGACAGTGTGTGTGTGTGTGTGTGTGTGTGTGTGCGTGCGTGCGTGCGTGCGTGCGTGCGTGCGTGTGTGTGTGTGTGAGAGAGTGTGTGTGTGTGTGTGTGTGTGTGTGTGCGACTGTGCGTGCGTGCGTGTGTGTGTGTGTCTGTGTGTGAGAGGGTGTGTGTGTGTATGTGTGTGCTGCAAGAGAAACAGGGATTCTGCAAGTGTGAGTGTGCGTCTGGAGGTAAAGACCCACCTGTAGGTGTGGTGCAGCTCCATCACCTTCTCCTCCAGCTCCCTGGTCTGGCCCTGGGCCAGCTTCAGGTCCTTGCCGTAGTCCGTCCCGTGGACCTCCGGGTCGTACTCCCCCAGCTCCGACTGCAGGGCGTAGGACCCCAGCAGGGCCAGGGTCACGAAGGAGCAGGGCAGCCGGCCGCCCAGGATGTCCTTCCTCAGCTGCAGACACAGGTAGTACCTGCCGTGCAGACAGGGAGCGCGGGGGAGGGGGGGGGCAGGGGGGGAGTCAGGGCCAGGTCACCGCAGGTGAGTTCCAGGAAGAAGGGTACGCTCCGTGATGACAGTAATTAGGGCTTAAGGCCTGCTGTTTTAATCACAGAGGATGTGCAGGAGGCAGGGGGATGAAATGACTGATTTCAATGTATTAATGAATTCCCCTGTAGCAGGTGCGGATTAGACGGTAGGTGGGTGAGAGAGAGAGAGAGAGAGAGACATAGAGAGAGAGAGAGACATAGTGACATAGAGACAGAGAGAGAGAGAGAGAGACATAGCGACATAGAGACAGAGAGACAGAGAGAGAGAGAGAGAGAGAGAGAGAGATAGAGAGAGAGACATAGTGACATAGAGACAGAGAGAGAGAGAGAGAGAGAGACATAGCGACATAGAGACAGAGAGACAGAGAGAGAGAGAGACATAGCGACATAGAGTCAGAGAGAGAGAGAGAGAGAGAGAGAGACATAGCAACATAGAGACAGAGAGTGAGAGATAGAGAGAGAGAGAGACATAGCGACATAGAGACACAGAGAGAGAGAGAGAGAGAGAGAGACATATAGACATAGAGACAGATAGAGAGAGAGAGAGAGAGAGAGAGAGAGAGAGAGACATAGTGACAGAGAGAGAAGCCAGATGAGCTGGTAGAGGGTTACCTAGTGATATCTTCAGAGAGCTGGGCAGGATCAGGAGGGTAGAACTTCACATTGAAGGTGAAGTCATAATTGGTGCCTAGGTAAATAAACAAGCAAGCATGAAAACACTTTCTACCACGTCCAGAAAGGAGGGGTATATATAACAATAAGCAAAGCGCTAGAGTAAGTACAGGTATGCATGAGCAACGAGCACGGCGTCTCCACCAGCCTCCTCTGCTAGCTGCATACCTTGGCAGAGCTCACCTTGCACCTGTCTGCGGATCTCCTTGGTGAAGTCCATCCAGGTCTGTGAAGGTACCGCAGGGAAAATTAGCTGACACATTCAAAGGCAGGTGACACACAGAGACATGTTTGTGTACATCTATGGACTCAGACACTGCTCCCTTTAACACTAGAACAGCCATGGGTGAGTAAAAAATTATGTTATATCTTTGCACTCGATCACATTTCAGGACCCTTCTTTCAGGACTTTTCCTAGATATGTGCGTTCTACCAACCAGTATCCTTATATTTTCAAAATCACATCAGGATAAGCTAGTAGTATTACAAGACGGACAACTAGTGGTCGTTGTGTGTAAATAGAAGCTATCCATTCTAAAGACTATGGTCATTTGCCCCCCAGAGGCGGCTCTTATAGTAGGTAGAAAAGGCACGGCTGTTCCAGTGTAAAGACTGGAAACTTAAAACACAAGGGCTGTGTGGATAGTACATTATGTCCATGTGTGACCCTAACCCTAACCCTAACCCTAATGTCCGAAAGTGTGTCTGTGTTATGACCTATGACCCCCGTCTGGGTGATCTAGTGGAGAAGGAGGAGACGTGGATCAGCGGGGGAACCCACCTTCATGGAGGGCGTCTCCCAGATGGCCAGCCCATAGTAGTCCCTCTCCAGCAGGTTGAGGTGGTCACACACCTTGGTGAACAGCTCCTGGCCGTTGGCATGTTTCTATGGGAACACACACACACACACACACACAGATGTGATAAGAAGATTCCAGTAAACAGACATCTGCATATAACCCCTCCACACACACACACACACACACACACACACACACACACACACTTTCCTCCCGCACCCGTCAGTCGATGGTATACACTGAGAATATAACACACAGTAGAAGACCCGTCACAAACCAGCCATTAACGGTGTGCACATTAACACCGTTAACGAGCAAGAAAATTAATTAGGGTGAGGACAAATGATGAGAAGCATCCCACAGGGAGCGTCATGATGTCAGTGTGGTTCTCCTGTGGGGCCCTGGCAGGCTGTCAGGCCGCTGCACAGCCACAACAACAGCCCTGTCTGTCTGAGCGCTGGGTGATAGTGGTGTTATCTACGGCTGTACTGTACTGCACGTTTCCCAGGTTCACAAGCATTATTCCGTATTTTTATTCCCTTCTATTGAAGTTGTCATTGTAAAGCACTTGAAGGTGTATTTTTGTGTATGAAAGCCAAGGTCCTGTATAGATAAAGATCATTATCATTAACCTACATTAGTTATTAAATATTAAATATACATATTTTTATTATTTAATACATTTGTATTAGACGTTATCATGTATAAGTTATGATGATTGTGAAGTCTTAATGGACCTATCGCTAAGCCACGCCCCCTTTGAAAACTCGGACAAACAAACAACGCTTCACTGACAGTGACTGATTGACCGACCGTGACTGAATGACATTCAGTGACTTACAATGGCGGGAGTTGGCAAATTTCTGATTTCTGATTTACCACAGCAAGTAGCCTAATAAACAATGTTTTTTAAAGATGACAAGAACATTTTGTCTAGAAGCTTTTCACCATCAGA
>NC_137688.1:49598982-49638982 GCF_963989245.1 Nansenia antarctica | reverse complement strand
CCAAACGCTTGGTAGTTTGTAACTGGGTGCTGAAAGTGAGCTTAAGGATTGAAAGCGGCTTTAAAATTAATCGGGGCCCTGCGTGGGATTAGAGACGGCTCTGTGTGCTGATGTGGAGGGCAAAGGCAGCTGGATATGTCGATCAGTCACACTGGCCCTCCCCTCCCTCCCTCTCTCCATCTCTCCCTCCCTGTATACGCCCTGCTCTTACTCCAGTTCCCCCCTGATAGAGCCTGTGAAAGTGACCCAAAAAGTGAAGGTTGTGCCTGACCCAAATGATTCTAAACTAACGTCTGGGGGGTGTCTACTGTAACGAGCGACACCAAAACAAACAAACATGTGTGATGTGTAGGCTAGCTGATGAAGAGTCCAGACATGCCACCTGCGGTTTCCAAAAGGACAAAATGGGTTAAAGCCTACTGTCTCAGAAGAGCCTGGAGGCCCAAGGCTCTGGGAGGATGAAGGACAGCGATCGAAGCAGCAATCAATGACCGCATGGGCGTTTCAAATCTCCCAAATACAGCTTGTCACACCAGACACCTGCAGGACACACACAGATGTGTGCCTGCGTGATTGTGTGTGTGTGTGTGTTCATAATCAAATTAGGATTGAACAGGGATAGAGCAGGGATAGTCTTTACATTATTAAAGATGTCTTGCATATTTGCATACGGTTGTGTGTGTGTGTGTGTGTGTGTGTGTGTGTGTGTGTGTGTGTGTGTGTGTGTGTGTGTGTGTGTGTGTGTGTGTGTAAGAGCGATGTGTGTAGTGTGTAAGTGAGATGTGTGTAAGAGACAGAGAGAGAGAGGAAGGGAGAGGAGAGGAGAGGAAGAAACAGAAAAAGAAAGCGATAGAAAGAAACAGAGAAAGAGCGTGAGCTAGAGAGAGCATGATCAGAGGAAGGGCTGATAGAGAGAGAGAGAGAGAGAGAGAGAGAGAGAGAGAAAGGAGAGTAGAAGAAGACTCATACTCTGAGACTGTGGAAGTGATAAAAGCAACCTAAACAGCACACAGCGCCCGCTTACATACGTTTATCCGCTTCTCTGCACTGATGTCACCCACGCATGAGGACATGATCTGGAGGGACGGGGTTGCTACGGCTACAGATGTAGGTTAAGATTGGAAATGTCACACGTATAAGCAGTAGGCTAAACCATGTCTCTGTAGAGAGAAGGCTAGAATATTACCCTTGGGTGCAATGAATACACACAGACACAGACACACACACACACACTTTCACATTCTTCTTGCATCCAAATTAATGGAGCATAAGAATTGAGTGACAAGACACTATAAATATGACATTTGGATGTGATGACTGGTACACTGGAGAGTTCATCACATAGGCTACACTGGTTACATCACTTAGCCTACACTTAGTAAAGCACACATGCTAAAGCACACATGCATGTTCAAGGGAGCACAGGGACCAAAGCACTGTGTTTCTTGTAACTCTTACTGCTCATTATATTCCAAATGATTGCAAATCAACAACGAACACAAAATGTTGTTGGGGTTTTTAATAACTTTCCTGAGAAACAGAGAGATAGAGACAGCGTCCATCCCTCCCATCTGCTTGTTAAGGTTGACTAGTAGGGTGACTGTGTTTCCTTGATTAAAGGTGAGTGGCTAAACCAAAGTGAATAACAATTAATGTAGAATTATTGTTATAATTGTTCTGTCCCCAGCTTACTATGATTATGTTCCATTGTAAATGGTCCTTAGTGAAGTATTTTACAACACAGGACATAGGCCTACTACATTTCTGATAAACAGGTTAGGTAACACAGAGCTAGTTTCAGTGACATGTTTTAAAAAAAAATGTATATATATATATAGATTTAAAAACGTGATGGTTATCCTTTTTCAGTACTTTTTGAGCAAAAATAATTGAACATGAATCTCAAATAGAAACAACGACTAGCTTTATTGTGGTGACATTGATTTAGTCTGATATGTAAGCTAATAATATCACTGGGGTCTATTCATATCCGCCTTTGATTTCATTAAATAGCTAAATCAGCCGCCGTACCTATTATAGCCTACCTAATATCCACAATTACAACATTCTCAGTAAATGTTTGAGTTGTATAACGGTGTCATATTTGTGAACTCCAGTAGCAACTACCCTGCCACAATGTATCCCAAGGCAGCCCCCATAACAGCCCTTTCCAGACTATTCCATAAGTCAGTGATTATTGAAAGCCGGTCAAATGACCTATTTTCTCACACCTTAGAATGAATTAAACCGTTTAACAAAACTATAAATAGTTGGAATGGAACATTACGTGAATGAATTCGGGACTTTATGTGATGAACGGACGGCAGGTGTTTAAAGGGTCTGTCTGAAAATGGCGCCGAATGTGAAAAAAAAAAAACGTCAACAGATTTCTTCCCTCGTGAGCATCCCCATCACAATACCTCGGCTACCCTGAGGTTTCACATAGCACTTACCTTTTCTCGCTATTTCATAAAGGGGAAAAAATGTCCTCAATAAAAATAGGTTGGTTGACAATATTCCTTTTACGCACCGGACAAATTGAGTGGCAATTCCATGTGTGTTATTATCCACCTATCTTTGATATATAAAAAGAAAGAAATGTGTTTAGGGTCTAGTAAAAAGGGGTGGGGCTCCGTAAGCAATGAGGTAAGTGTATTTATATAAGTGGCCAATTGGCGACGTGCAAGGACCAGCCTAATCCAATCACAGTGTGCGGGGGGCGGGTACCCGATGGCAAGCGCCAAGGCTGCGCCGTAACCAAGGATACAGAAAATGTGTTCATTTGCAAAGAAAATCAATCTACCACAAGGAGTAAATTAAGCACATCGCATAAAATAAGCAAAAGAATAGTATCCTATATTGATCACCTGTCACCAACAACGATTGAATACGGGTCATGGGAATTCATATTAATCAACTGAATGCCAGAGGAACATTTTCATAACGCAGTCTGGCTGCAAATAGAAGGAATGGTGGCATGGTCTATAACAAGACAAGCAAGGCGTCCACATTGTGAGATGATGATATTGTCTAGCACTTCTAGACTAGATTCGTGCCTTTAGAAACAGGGGGTGGTGAACGTCTCACCTAATCCCTCTCGCCCGCACCCATCACTGTTCTTTAATAATGAATACAATTCAATAATAAATACAATTTAATAATGAATACTACACAGGGTCAGGCACGACAAAAGCATTGTAGGGGGGTGCAAACCATTACAACACAGTCTGGCGTATGGCCGACATTTCCACAAATCTTCTGGTCTAAAAGCTTTATCTTTAATATAAAATACCACATTCCACATCATCACTAAGAAGTACACGCACGGCTAAACACATTCAGTCAAATAGTTCGTCGGTTAGAGGAGCTCTGAAATCAGATGCTGTCTCCAAGGATGTACTAGGGCTGTAATTGGCGTATCTAAGCCACTTTTAACTACGTGCTCTGGGGAGTCCTAGTTTGCTCAACTCAATAGCACAATGGTCACTTGGTTCAATGTATGTGCGCTCAGCAGTTTTAACGCTGCGCTGCGCTGTGCCAAATCGCGCAGGACTACTGTAATAATCTCACACATACTGTGAAGATTTTGTTTGGATTTAAATGCCCCCCCCCCCCCCCCGCCACCACCCACCCCCCTTCTCCATCGCACCACCATTCCCGATGACCCCGCCCCCCCTAATGTAAGGAGCAGGTGCTCAGCCAGACCGTCTGGTGATGCGAAATGACAGCACAAACCAGACGGGGTCCCCAGGGAGGAACAAGGGCAGCAGAAGGCGCGTGCACACACACACACACACACACACACACACACACACACACTCTCTCTCTCTCTCTCCCTTTCTCACACACACACACACACACACACACACACACACACACTCCTGCCACTCCTCCCCCCTCCCACCACCCCAACCCTTCCAGAACATTCCCTCCCAGACAACCTCCCCTAACACGCACACACTCACTTTCTCTCCCTCTCTCTCTTTGCACACACAGTGCCACCCCTCCCCTCTCCTACCAAGACCAAGAACACCCCCATTAAGATCCTCAGTCCTCCAACATACACACACACACCCCCACCTCCACTGACATCTGTGATTGTGGACTCCAGCTGAGCATGTGGTCTTTAATTACCTCCACTTCCACTCAATCACCACACTGCCATCACCTTCCTTGCCCAAACACACCCCTACACTAACAAGGTTGATATAAACCTCTTCGTCTCTCTACTGGTTATAATAAAGTTGTGGTAGAATCGAAAAATAATACTATTATTTATCTATAAGAGTTGGAATTTGTAGACTAGTATCGGTAAATACTACCTAGGTATTGTAGTGGGGGGTTGCCAGCCTACTGAGATTTCTATTTTGTTATTGTAATATTTGACACTTTCTTTCACTCGTAATGCTCAATAAGGCTCTCTCAATCATGCAACACTGAATGACGCAAGTCAAGACAAACAAAAGACTCATCTCGAACAACACAGAAAGGTTATGTACGAAGTGACGAGAGAACCAGGTCGAATGATTTCTGATCTTAACGTAGATGACAGAGACATGACCTGATGTAAGGCAGTGTTTTCATAGGAGTGTTGACAACCGGGGGGGGTATCAGTGTTGCAGCCCCTTGGGCTCTAATTAGTGTGTCTCCCCTCTCTCAGGAGAAAGCTGCCCCCTCTGCCGTAGGCACAATGAACTGCTCCAGAACTAGTATGCGTGAAGGCTTTGTTTGGGCTTTTCCTTTATCTACAGTTAGAGAACAGTTCAATGGCTGCACATGTTCTGAAGGGGTTGATGCAGATGAGATAAATAGGGTGTCAAAGCGTGGATAACAGTGTGTGTGTGTGTGTGTGTGTGTGTGTGTGTGTGTGTGTGTGTGTGTGTGTGTGTGTGTGTGTGTGTGGTGTGTGTGTGTGTGTGTGTGTGTGTGTGTGTGTGTGTGTGCGTGTGTGGTGTGTGTGTGTGTGTGTGTGTGTGTATGTGTGTGTATAAGAGCGATGTGTGTAGTGTGTAAGAGAGATGTGTGTAAGAGACAGAGAGGGAGAGGAAGGGAGAGGAGGGGAAGAAACAGAAAAACAAAGACACAGAAAGAAACAGAGAAAGAACGTGAGCTAGAGAGAGAATGACCAGAGGAAGGGAGGAGAGAGAGAGAGAGACAGGAGAGTAGAAGCAGACTGTGGAAGTGATAGAAGCAACCAGCCCAGTAATCTGTTGGCATCAGAGCGTCTGAGGAGACCTAAACAACACCCACCGCCCGCTTACAGACTCTATGACTCTACGTGTGGCTGGCTGGCTGCCTGGCTGTCTGTTTGTGTCTACAGTTACTGTATGTACAGAACATAAGCAGGCAATTGAAAAAAAGTTTAATTTTGTTCCAGACAGTGTTGTGACTGCAGCAGAATTAGCCCATCTGCTCTCCTGCCCTACCTTCCTACTTAGAAGATTGAGTCTAGAATGGAAAGAGGCTGACCAGCAAACCAATGCTGAATTTCTAAATTGCTAAAATAATAATAATAAAGTTATGCTTATGGTTAGGGTTAGTGTTAAAGGGTTTTGATTATGATTTATGATTTTGATTACTGTGTGTGTGTGTGTGTGTGTGTGTGTGTGTGTGTGTGTGTGTGTGTGTGTGTGTGTATGTGTGTGTGTGTGTGTGTGTGTGTGTGTGTGTGTGTGTGTGTGTGTGTGTGTGTGTGCGCGTGTGCGTGCATGTGTGTGCGTGTGTGCGTGGGTGTGGGTGTGTGAGTGATCATCCCTTTCCTTCACCACCCACATAAAGCACCTGCAGACAAAAGTCAAAGCTCGCCTAAGCTTTTTATACCGGAACAAGGCCTCCTTCACCCGTGCAGCTAAACATACCCTTGTCAAGATGACCATCCTGCCCATATTTGACTATGGCGATACCATCTATAGGATGGCATCTCAGTCTGCCCTCAGGAAACTCGACACACTCCATCACTCCGCCATTCGTTTTGCCACTAGTGCGCCTTTCACAACTCACCATTGTGTTCTGTACACCCTTGTAGACTGGACATCTCTTCACAGCAGACGGCTCTGTCACTGGCTTCATATTAACTACAAATCCATACTTTGCAAAACACCTTTCTACCTCTCATCCCTTCTGCACCTCTCTCACCGCCCCGTCATCGTTTTAAGATCCAGTGATCTTGTCCGACTCACCATCCCCAAAGCCCGTACCGTAGTCGGGCGCAGCGCTTTCCGGTTCGCTGCAGCACACGACTGGAACACCTTACAAAACACCCTCAAACTCACCGCCCTCACCTCACTCACTGCTTTCAAACAAATCCTGCAGCGAACCATAGTCGATCAATGCACCTGTTGATCACCGTCTCTCACCCATCCCATACCCATCACTGCCTCATTTTAAGTACCCCTGCTCCACTACCCCCGCTATCCCTCACCTCCGCTCTTCCTCACCCCTACCTCCTCCGTCTCTCCCCCCTCTCTCTGACTGTTAGTATTTTTATACATCTGTATTTGCCAGTGTTTTATTGTTTTATTGTTTTATTGTTTTATTGTTTTATTGTTTATTGTATTACTTAACCTTGTTTTATTTCTAGCTTCCCCCCCCCCCCCCCCCCAGAGCCATTGCTTTTTGGTCAGGCTACATTTGCAAATAAGAATTTGTTCTTACATGTTTGCCTGGTTAAATAAAGGTTAAAATATATATATATATATATATATATATATATATATATATATATATAATTTAAGATTGAACAGCGGAGATAGTCTTTGCCTTATTAAAGACATTTGCATGGACCATTGTGCACAAATATGTTCACCGACGTATGGGATTCCTACTTGCATCAGCCGGAGATATCATAAATATCATAATCATAAATATTTATGATTGCAGCATCACTAAATAAAGTATTCATGCTGCTGGAAAGATTTATTTGGTTGTTCCTAAACATGCTCTATTTCTTCCTGCTCTGTGCCTTTATGTCTGCTGAATAATGCCCCGTCTCACCAGCAAAAAGATGGTGCTGCTGTTCCCAGCATATTTAGATGTTTACATGACAAGTGCAATTAAAAAACATCCAGATGGCTTCTAGATCTTGTGGTAGAATGTTGCTATTCTTCTGTAACAACAATAGTATGCTACTATTATGTACTGTACTGTACTGTTCATTACAACTGTACTGTTCATTACAACACTGAATCATTACAACACTGAATGGTCTCATCTGGGAGACAGTCTATACTATCTCCAGTGAGAGAGGCAGGTGTATGATAAATTACTGTATTTCAGGGTTACATAAACAATCCCGTGTGTCTTTATTTAGTTTTGGATCTTCTGCTGCATGAGTGTTTTTTTTTTTTTTTTTAAACCCCACTCCTCTCTCCAGGGATGATCTTCTCTCTGATCTTATCTCACTGCTCGGTTTCCATGTTGACGTTCTGTGTGGTTAATCCCATATCAGAGTCACCGACCACCTGTTCATCCGTTTTCCCTGGATGACTCTCTGCTGCCCCCTGGTGACCAAATGGAGCGCTACAAATGTTTTCGTCTTTCGTCTTTTTTTTTTTTTATCTTTTTTTCCCATGCTAACAGTTGCAGAGCTGAACATTTCGGTGGCTGTCACATAGCTTGATTATTAGGTGCCTGGATGTGAGAGAGGATATTTAATATTGTTACGCTTGGGGCGTGTTTGCCCTGTGGAACGTTTGGTTGTCCCTGGCTGTTGTGATGTTATGATGCAGAGCCAGAGGAAGAGGCCTGCTTTGGGGAGATAAAGACCCCCTTCAGTGGGTCTCAGGCTCTGACATCATCACTTCCTGGGACTCCACATTACTGTCAGCAGTGTGTCTTGTATTGAACGTATTGTATTGAACATTACAATCACCTCAGCTATCACCATAGCTCTGACTGTAGACAATCACCTGACCACTGAAATATCACACTGTCCAACAGTAGACACTTTTCATGAATAATGCAGTGTTCCCTATTCCACAAACAATGATCAATCAGTCCATCAGTAGACCATTATGAGGCAATTGCTTAGGCCTATACAATGCTGTAACTAGAGTAAGTACAGCATCACTGAACAGCAGTGGAGGCTGGTGGAGGTAGAAATCGGAGGTAATGGATGGAATAAAGTGAAGAAATGTGTGTTTGATAGCATCCCTCACTCCTTTCCAGCATTCCTCACTCCTGCATTACAATGAGCCCACTGCTAGGTAGACTATTAAAAACCCAAAATGTGCAACACTTATCTCCCTCAGCTCCATCTCTCCCAACTGCACAACACAATAAAGAACTGTCTGAACAATCTTGACGGTGAATCTTATCCACCACCATCACTGGTATTCTTTCAAAAAACATCCACACATCAGAAAGACCTCTCCCTTGTACAGCCTCGTTTCTACAACTCCTATCACATTTTGCAGCTGTCTCAGCCAGCGCTATTTTCGGTTGGGCCCAACTGCGTAAAATAAGAACACCTGATGTGCCTTTTGTGATAACCTTTGGCTCCGTATCTGCGTGGTGCCTCTGTGTCCCACTTCTGAACACTGACAGGAGAGATAAGGACACCGAATCCTGAGAAGGTCGCTGTCGGTGTCTCGGCCCAGGCTGTCTTGTGAAGGTAACGTTCCCCAGCAGGGCTGGCATGCGTTTCTGGAGCCAGCCATCACAACAGGGCAGAGAGGGTTCGATTCACAGTGACAGGACAACCTGATCTTTATCTTTCTTGACCACCAGGGGGCAGTGTGTATGTTCAGGCTTTGGTCAAGAAGATGTGGGGATCTGAAATCTGTGTGACAGCTTTGATTCAGCCAATGGCAATGAAAAGACTGGCACATCAGAGCACGAATATATTTTGAGTGTGAGGAGGATATTCTAAAAGAAGAAAGCAACATCTCTCTGGTCTCATGAAACATAAATGTTCTATCTTTAACTATCACAGTTTAAGAGTGAAAATATAACCCAGAAGTAGGGTAGAATAGTCGTATACTATACTGACACATTAAACTGAAATGTTCACAGTGCCATGTTAGGGAAAGGTCTAGCTCAGCGGTTTTGAACAGAACATTACCTCTTGTGTTAATAGGCTCTTTAATATCCGCAATGTTTCCTGAAACAGCATGCATTATTATACAAATCAATGGAAAGCATGTGCTCTCCCTTTGCATATATTGTTAAATAGAAACAATATAATTTAACGACAGTATCAATAAAATACACACACACATGCACGCACACACAAACACACACACGCAAACGCACATACACACACACACACACACACACACACACACACACACACAGACAAAACACAATGTTCTGCTGAGCTTTCCTCTCATAAGAACTTCCAGCAGATTAAATAGTAAAAGTGAAATACTCACCACATATCAGATACACAGTTTCCAAGGACATGGACAGCCATTGGAGGGCATTACAGGGCACAGGTCCAGGGAGTGTAAGAAGAAGAGGACAAAACATTAGTCAGCACATCTTCACTCATACAGCGTGCATGATGCTCTTAGTACACAATGACATTGCACAGTATATTTTTACCATCAAGCAAAATAATAAGCCAAAGCAAGAGTAACCTATCTTGCGATGTTGACTATTGTTACTCACTGACACTGTTATACTTGATCGACAATATTTACTGGAGCTTTTTCAATAGCAGGAGTACCCAAACAGACATAATGAATCATCCATAACAGCTCGCTGCTAAGACTATGTTTCTCCTATAAATTCTTTATATCGCCGCCCCACTGTAATTCTGGGAAGAGGGTGCTACCCAGATCTTGAGAAGCCATACAGTATTCTCCATTATTATTGACTCATACTTCTCTCTTCATTACATGCCAGTGACTGTGCAACTTAAAAAGATGACGTCATCCAAGAGGGATTTAATTGAATACAGGCAGTGCAGGATGGGTCGTTCACTCCGTTGTAGTTAACTATCCAATATACTTGGCTGTCTGAGAGGGATTACAGGGAAAGATTTGTCCTCTTAATGAGATACGGTCCTGTCTCAAAACGCAAAAGGCGAAAAGAACTCCCAACTCATTAGAGGAGCTAACTTTAACCTGATTAATCACGGAACAGGACAAGGAGCAGGTCAGTCCAACTATAAATACTTTCACTTTGCTCTTATCACACCGGGCCAGTGTTCAATAGTTAATGTCCCCGGGAATGGAATCTAAGTCCTATTAGGTTAAAGACAGGTGGCTCATGTTTCATCATGTCAGTGGCAAATCGTCATACGGTCTCTCCACCTCAGACAGAAGAACTCGTTTCCTCAGTTCGCTCATGGGGAACAAGAAACGATGTGTTGTGACATCATCGTTGGAGTGGGTGTGTCTGGGAGAGGAAGATAGCAGCTCCATACACCAGAAAGAAAAGTTCTGATGAACACCAGAGGCTTCAAAGTTTTGAGAAGTTGATGACACATCGCAGTAAGTGAACTACTTCTATTGCAGACTGGTCTCAGATGTCTGCTCAAACTAAGCAAGAGAAAGAATAGAATGAACTGCCGATGAACCCTTTCCTATGAGTGTACCCTTGCTTGCTTTTCAAATCAGAAGTAGTGATGTGATGGCATTATGGTCCCCAGTCCCCCAACACACACACACACACACACACACACACACACACACACACACACACACACACACACGCACACATACACGCACACAGAACACGCACAAGCATACTGTATATACACGCATGCACACACACACACACACACACACACACACACACACAGACACACGCACATGCATATACACACCCATGCACGCACACACACACGTGCACAAATGCGCACACACACACACACACGTGCACACATCATGCACACACAGACAAACAGACACAGACACAGACACCGACACACACACACATACGCACACACAGACACACACACATGCATATACACACCCATGCACGCACACACACACACGCACACATGCACACAGAATGCAGATGGGTTGCAGGGACAACAGTTGTGCCTATATAGAGATTTACAGGCAAGCTGTATCTAAACTAACCTGTTGAGACCAGGCTCTCCTAGTTCTGAAACAACATGTCAAACCAATCAAATACCTTGTTTAGGTGAGCAACATTTCTTCAATGTTGCAAGCGAGCCTAGGCAACAACTTTTCAAATAGTCCTACCTGGTCAACAAAAGAACAATAAGTGACCATTATACAGGCATGTGGGGGGAGGGTTCTTGAAATGTAACATCCAATGAGGTTGCACACACTATCTCCCATCGCTCCGTCCAGTTCAATCCAAGTCAGATCGGTTCATCTAAAACTCTCCAGACCTCCACAGGAGACCTGAGAACAAGATGATTTTGAGGTATGGCTATGTGAGACTATATAGAAACTAACTGCCTCAAACAATCTGTGCACTTTTGAAAACAGAAGAGTTTCATGTAGCAGCTTGCCTATTAAGGCATGGAAGAAGTATCTGTCTATGATCATACATATATATATATATATATACACAGGTCTATGATCATGCATACAGGCTACTTCATGCACAGCGTGTTACCATCTAAATGCTGTAGGCTAGTATGTGAGGTACAGCATGTAGCTATGTAGATTTGAGTACAGCAGATCAGAGAGCATGGAACTCATATTATCAGTGGGAGGTGCCTAGATGTTGAGCGCCCTTTGGGATAATTTTTTATAACAATATGATGTTTGTCCATCATCTAAAATATGACAGGTAGCCTATGGTGGTGGTGAGGACCCCCCTTACTGTATTGGGTATAGATGGATACCAAATAAAGCAAATTTCCCACACCCACCTCCGAGTCCTGATGAGCGCAAGAGCAGCCGGCTGCCAAAATAACAGAGACGCTGATCGAAGATAAGGGGTGCGGAGGGAGAGTCGTCATTTCTCCCTGCTGCTGTCAGTCTACACCGGGATACTAAGTGCCATCTCCGTGCACAGGGGAATTTACTTGAGTGGAATTATTACGAACACATCGTAGACTAGTTGTGTTCCGTCTAACAGGCTCTGACTGATCGCCAGAGAGAGAGAGAGAGAGAGAGAGAGAGAGAGAGAGAGAGAGAGAGAGAGAGAGAGAGAGAGAGAGAGAGAGAGAGAGGGGGGGGGGGGAAATCTTGCGTTCGCACAAAACTGACACTATAGGAACTCACAGCAGCCCTTCGTACTGACACTGTCAGTATCATCTATGCAGCAGCCCAGAGGAAAACATTATAAACAATGAATGTGCAATAATAACGTATCCTCGCACTGACCGTGTGTGGGAACCACCATAGGACGATGAACCAGTATTGCACATTTAGTCAAGCCACATAGCCTTACTGTATACAGTATGGCCCTCGTAAGACAACAGCGGACACACTCGGTTCAAACTGACAGCTGTCATTCAAAGTAACACGGAACATGCGTGACAGTCAAAGTGGCTCATCCCCATCTCTCATCCCAGTGGTGACTTTAAAGGCTAATCCCACCGACAATCCTCTTCGCTTTGATGTAGGCTATTTAGCTCCTTCTAAATAGCCTTTAAAGTAACCACTGGTCCACCTGACTGTCGCCTACTGTACACCTACTGTAGTCATCGGTAGCTGCCCATCTAGAGCAAACTGTGACCGAAAGGGAGAGGACTGACACTATAAAAGTGCATGTGTCAAAAACAGCCTACACACCCTATTTAAATTACGGGTAAATTAATGAAATATCTGGCCGGTAAACCTATCGTTGTAACTGTAATATATGTGTGATAATTGCATTTGTACCAACCCACTGCAGCACAGCTTCACATTTCAGGATGAAATTGACTAGCATTTGAACACATTGACAGTCATAATTAAGACCCCCCCCCCCCCCCCCCCCCCCAGAACATTTTTTAAATAAAACGTGCCGCTGCCAGACAAGTGGTATGGAATAAAATATGTTTACCTCCGAAGATGAAGAAGCGTTGTCTTCGCAATCTTGGGGGTCTGTGTAATTGACCCTTTTGTGCAGTAGGGGCTTCTCTGGCGTTTCTCATCAACACTAGGCTTCCTTCGTCAAAATCGTCACTGTGAAGAGGAAGGGGGGTTTCTCTCGCTGTAGCTACACTCCTGCTGCGTTCGTAAATTTGCTATGAGAGCGCTGGAGCACACACTGCGTTCAACGTCATAAAGGGACCAAATCATTTGATTGGACAAGAGGCATTCCATGAGTGCTGATCAGTTTTCCAGAGCGTATTTACGAACGCAGCCTGCTTTTGGACAGTTGGGCGCGCGGCATTCACAGCGGTAGAGACAGCGGTAGGGGCAGCGGTAGAGACAGCGGTAGGGGCAGCGGTAGAGACAGCGGTAGAGACAGCGGTAGTGACAGCGATAGAGACAGCGGTAGGGACAGCGGTAGTGACAGCGGTAGAGACAGCGGTAGGGACAGCGGTAGGGATAGCGGTAGAGACAGCGGTAGGGACAGCGGTAGAGACAGTGGTTTGATTGATTGAAAACTTTATTAGTAGGTTTGCAGAAGTAGGTACATGAAAGTACATATTACATACAAGGTCAACTAAAAAGGATAAAAACCCAAGAAAGCCACTGGCTTATTTCAATTGGGGTCCTTGATTCTCAATTCATCGTTACATGTAAGACAGACTAAAAAAAAAAAAAAAAAAAAAAGACTAGTACTATCTACAAGATAATACAGACAAATAACTATTACTATCTACAAGATAAACATACATCCATCATGGGAAGAACAATACAACAAAACATAAGTTATGTACAGCGGGTAGGACAGGTGGGGACATACACCACAGGTGGGGGCGGGGGACATAACACAAAGTATGTACAGTGGGTAGTTCGGGTCTTTTAATCTGATTTTTGATTTAGAGGGTCCAGTTACGGATTGCAGCCTCCTGTAAATGTTTTTTGAGAGTGGTTTTGAAGGTGGGCAGTGTTTTGCACTCCTTTAAGATTATAGGAAGGGCGTTCCACATTTTTACTGCATAGTTTGCAAACGAGTTTAACCCCTTGTTTGTGGTGCAACGCGGTTGAACGTGGTTCGTGGAGCTTCCTCTGGTGTTGTATGTGTGGACGTTGTTCACTTTTTGGAAGTATGTTGACAGGTACTTGGGTGTCTTTGTGGTGAAGCGTATCTTGAAGACCAGGCCCAGTGCAAGCTGCTGGTAGAGACAGCGGTAGGGATAGCGGTAGAGACAGCGGTAGGGACAGCGATAGAGACAGCGGTAGGGAAAGCGGTAGAGACAGCGGTAGGGACAGCGGTAGTGACAGCGGTAGGGATAGCGGTAGAGACAGCGGTAGGGACAGCGATAGAGACAGCGGTAGGGGCAGCGGTAGAGACAGCGGTAGGGACAGCGGTAGTGACAGCGGTAGAGACAGCGGTAGAGACAGCGGTAGGGGCAGCGGTAGAGACAGCGGTAGAGACAGCGGTAGAGACAGCGGTAGAGACAGCGGTAGTGACAGCGGTAGTGACAGCGGTAGAGACAGCGGTAGAGACAGCGGTAGGGGCAGCGGTAGAGACAGCGGTAGAGACAGCGGTAGTGACAGCGGTAGAGACAGCGGTAGAGACAGCGGTAGAGACAGCGGTAGAGACAGCGGTAGGGGCAGCGGTAGAGACAGCGGTAGAGACAGCGGTAGAGACAGCGGTAGGGCAGCGGTAGAGACAGCGGTAGAGACAGCGGTAGGGGCAGCGGTAGAGACAGCGGTAGGGGCAGCGGTAGAGACAGCGGTAGGGACAGCGGTAGAGACAGCGGTAGGGATAGCGGTAGAGACAGCGGTAGGGACAGCGGTAGAGACAGCGGTAGGGACAGCGGTAGAGACAGCGGTAGGGATAGCGGTAGAGACAGCGGTAGGGACAGCGATAGAGACAGCGGTAGAGACAGCGGTAGGGACAGTGGTAGAGACAGTGGTAGAGACAGCGGTAGAGACAGCGGTAGGGGCAGCGGTAGAGACAGCGGTAGAGACAGCGGTAGTGACAGCGGTAGAGACAGCGGTAGAGACAGCGGTAGGGGCAGCGGTAGAGACAGCGGTAGGGACAGCGGTAGAGACAGCGGTAGAGACAGCGGTAGTGACAGCGGTAGTGACAGCGATAGAGACAGCGGTAGGGACAGCGGTAGTGACAGCGGTAGAGACAGCGGTAGAGACAGCGGTAGGGACAGCGGTAGAGACAGCGGTAGGGACAGCGATAGGGACAGCGGTAGGGACAACGATAGGGACAGCGATAGGGACAGCGATAGAGACATCGGTAGGGGCAGCGGTAGTGACAGCGGTAGGGACAGCGGTAGAGACAGCGGTAGGGGCAGCGGTAGAGACAGCGGTAGTGACAGCGGTAGGGACAGCGGTAGAGACAGCGGTAGAGACAGCGGTAGTGACAGCGGTAGTGACAGCGATAGAGACAGCGGTAGGGACAGCGGTAGTGACAGCGGTAGAGACAGCGGTAGAGACAGCGGTAGGGACAGCGGTAGAGACAGCGGTAGGGACAGCGATAGGGACAGCGGTAGGGACAGCGGTAGAGACAGTGGTAGGGACAGCGGTAGAGACAGCGGTAGGGACAGCGATAGGGACAGCGGTAGGGACAACGATAGGGACAGCGATAGGGACAGCGATAGAGACATCGGTAGGGGCAGCGGTAGTGACAGCGGTAGGGACAGCGGTAGAGACAGCGGTAGGGGCAGCGGTAGAGACAGCGGTAGTGACAGCGGTAGGGACAGCGGTAGAGACAGCGGTAGGGACAGCGGTAGAGACAGCGGTAGGGATAGCGGTAGAGACAGCGGTAGGGGCAGCGATAGAGACAGCGGTAGGGGCAGCGGTAGAGACAGCGGTAGAGACAGCGGTAGGGACAGCGGTAGTGACAGCGGTAGGGACAGCGGTAGAGACAGCGGTAGGGATAGCGGTAGAGACAGCGGTAGGGGCAGCGGTAGAGACAGCGATAGAGACAGCGGTAGGGGCAGCGGTAGAGACAGCGGTAGGGACAGCGGTAGAGACAGCGGTAGAGACAGCGGTAGAGACAGCGGTAGAGACAGCGGTAGGGGCAGCGGTAGAGACAGCGGTAGGGACAGCGGTAGAGACAGCGGTAGGGATAGCGGTAGAGACAGCGGTAGAGACAGCGGTAGGGACAGCGGTAGAGACAGCGGTAGGGACAGCGGTAGAGACAGCGGTAGGGATAGCGGTAGAGACAGCGGTAGGGGCAGCGGTAGAGACAGCGGTAGAGACAGCGGTAGGGACAGCGGTAGTGACAGCGGTAGAGACAGCGGTAGAGACAGCGGTAGGGACAGCGGTAGAGACAGCGGTAGGGACAGCGATAGGGACAGCGGTAGGGACAACGATAGGGAAAGCGGTAGGGACAGCGATAGGGACAGCGATAGAGACATCGGTAGGGGCAGCGGTAGTGACAGCGGTAGGGGCAGCGGTTGAGACAGCGGTAGGGGCAGCGGTAGAGACAGCGGTAGAGACAGCGGTAGTGACAGCGGTAGAGACAGCGGTAGTGACAGCGGTAGAGACATCGGTAGAGACAGCGGTAGTGACAGCGGTAGGGGCAGCGGTAGAGACAGCGGTAGGGGCAGCGGTAGAGACAGCGGTAGAGACAGCGGTAGAGACAGTGGTAGAGACAGCGGTAGTGACAGCGGTAGAGACAGCGGTAGGGGCAGCGGTAGAGACAGCGGTAAGGACAGCGGTAGAGACAGCGGTAGTGACAGCGGTAGGGACAGTGGTAGGGACAACAACCGCTTCCTTGCACTGGCTGGTGTGTCGTTTTCAGCACAACGTTCATTTGAAAATGGTGACACTAATTCAGTGTATAACAGTACTTTTGCAAATAAACTGAAAGTGCGCAAAATGCTGACATCTGATTATTGATATTAGATGAGATGCACTTTGGCGGGAAAGCTAGATCAAACTATAACTCAGTCAAATGGTGAAATAAGATCTAACCTACAGTATAGGCCCATAGACAGATCGATCTTCATTGTAGCCTAATTGTATTTCAGAGTCACCTCCTAGAACATATTTGTGCATAAGTCTATTTGTTCTGTATTGAGCCTAAAGGGGCCTATCCTTAGGCCTATATGATCGGTTGGAGCTCATGGCAGCTACACGTTATTTATTGCAGTGGACATTTACATTATTGTGCTCCATTATTGTTGGTTCCCAGTACAATAGTAGGTCTAGATCTGTGGAGGTTAGTGGAGGTAGAAATCGGAGGACGGATGCATTACAATGAGCCCATCCTCAAATTTCTGCCTCCCCTGGCCGAGATCGTCCTTATGGAGTAGGCTTGACTTACTTCGGGACTTTCAAGTGAAATGCACCCAGCCCCTCACTGGAGAACATCTGTAGGCAGATATGATAGATATCCCAAATGTCGTGGGATGCAGTGAGGATGACAGAATCCCCAGTCCTACCCTGAGGCTACAGACGCCATTTGCTTGCCATTTACAGTGAGCAAAGTTTTCAAACCAATTTAGGCTCTTTGTGCTTTTGTTCGCTGCAGTATTCAAGCATTGTCCTCTTTGTTATTGTTTTACTTCAGGTTGTCATGACATTTGGGGGGACATTTTTAGATGCCCACACTTTCCGCCTACATGGATATTTACACTCCATGGTTAATCTCCATCCCTGGTTAATCTTCATCATATTGCTAAAGTGCCTCTCTTCAAACCTATGAGCTGTGCTTGAGTTTGGGCTTTTTGTGTAGTAATTACAAGCAGAATGATGTATTACCACTCACAGACAACACTCCATGTCTCCCACCCACTAACAAGGTCAGTGTCTACTCTAATGCTCATTCCCTGTCATAGCAACACGTTCCTTCTACAATTCCAAACACAAGGTGCCAGGTGCATGAAAGTAGGCCACCCTGTGTTTGTCTGTGTGTGTGTGTGTGTGTGTGTGTGTGTGTGTGTGTGTGTGTGTGTGTGTGTGTGTGTGTGTGTGTGTGTGCGTGCATGCCTGTCTGTGTGTGTGTGTGTGTGTGTGTGTGTGTGTGTGTGTGTGTGTGCGTGCGAGCCTGTCTGTGTGTGTGTGTCTGTGTGTGTGTGTGTGTGTGTGTGTGTGTGTGTACGTGCATGTGTGTGCAGAGAGGACACATAAAAGCATAACAATGTAGAATGTAGAAAATACAAAAAACCCATGAAAAAAAGTCCCTGCCCCCAAGCACTGACTAGGTCCTCCTCCTTGACGTCCCGTCATCTAAAAATGCTGCATTGCACTGTGTAGAGTACATCTAACACCACACACACACACACACACACACACACACACACACACACCGTACGCAAGCATGCATGCAGTACGTCTATCACATTATGCATACAGAGTTAGACACACCATGCTCAAACAGCCAGTAGCTGTGCTGTGGGGTTCCCAGGTGCACCCCCCTGCTTGTGATTATCTGCTGCATGAGATAGGGTCTTGAGCTGCAGAGATACACCCACTCTGCAGATTAGCCCCCCCAGAACTGGCTGGCTGCCTGCCTGCAAGCCAGCGTCACTGATAAGGCTTGAGCTGCAGCAACACTGGCGTGGCGGTGTGCATCCCCAACGCAGCCATGGATGTGAGCTTCACTGAGCAGCATAATAAGCTGTTTTTCATGGGCGGTTTAATAATTAGGCTAACCCACCACCACGCTTCATGAGGAAGGTTTAATTCTTGTTCTGACATCAGCATTGCAAACATCCAATCCTCTTTAACGGCCCCCACGTCATTGCCACTAACACTAACACTCACATTCTCACAGTCATCCAGTGCTGTGGCTGAGTGAAATCCAGTCATATTTTGTCTTGTCATTCGGGAAGTATGCAAATGGATTCTACCATATGTTCTATGAATCCAGAGACAGAGGTGATGGATGTTGTAGTTTATCATAATGGCTTTCATTTCCTGGTCATTTGTCTCTCAGCTGAGATGGCTGCTACTGTATTATTCCATTAGAATTCTACAGTATTGTATCTTTAGAACAGTGACGGAACTGGCCACACCCACTGTACTGTACAGTACGATTTTCTTCTGTAAGAAATACAGGATAAAGGACGAACAACCAAAATATGTATAAAAAATATAATTTCTTTATTGGAAATAGACAAAAGTGCAACAAATAGGAACTCACTTGTATCTTGGCCAGGTGGTTACAGTGAAAAACAGTATGATACAGTACAAATACAACTACAACATGGTGTTAATTAAACGACAGTTACATAAATTATAGTACAAAACTGTACACAGTCTTTTACAGTATTTACACAAGGTGTATTCGTCATATGTCGAATGTCTTTCTTTCCTTCTTTTTAAATAATCAGTAAACAATATACTAATTGGCTGTAATTCTTCAGCTAAGCCACATTGTTTTTGTTTTTGGATCAATTCTTTATTCTTCATTTACGTCTACTTGGTAGGTCTGAGAGGATGCAATCAGGGTCGGAGAGAGCAAATTTAAGAGAGACCCAAACTCTGACCCAATTGTACCCCTCAAACTACACTGAACATCTGTCAGTGGTCAGCAATTCACCTTCAAACAATTAAGTGATTAAAAAAGGTGAAAGATTCAGGTAACGTCCATGTTGAAAAGTTTAAAAAACTAAATCAGCATAAACATTCCAATAGTTTTTTTGTCAGGTGTGTATTTACACCAACTCAATATTACACAGATGTTGAGGCATGTCTTAAACATATCCTAAATATTTATGTCTCAACTGATGAAAAAAATACATTTTAAATGTCATTTTCTATCATTCCATGTCAAGATGTGACATTTGGTTTAGTAAGTGCCTCAGTGCGCCCCCTATCTACTGCTGTATGCTACAATATTATCTTCCTATGGCACTAAAGCAGTGAGTGTGAATAAACCTTCCAGAAAGATCTGCTAAGTGTCTCTTATTGAGTCCTCAGTGCGTCAGGTCCACCATACAGCATCTCTCTGTATACATACGGGCAGACCAGTCAAAGAGCCGGGTGACTTTAAAGCTGCGCGTTAAACTAAAAACAAACAAACAAAAAAGAAAGAAAACCTAAAAGTATCGTTCTCATGCTTTTCGTCTTCATATATTCAAATCACACATTCTTTTTGCAGTCTCACAACTAGGTTGACCTGCCTATAGGTGGTAGGGTCAGGTGGGGTTACCAGAAATTCAAACAGCTGCCTATGAGTGTGTGAGTGCATTGAGAGGGGTAGGGATGCATGATCCTGTGTGTGTGTGTGTGTGTGTGTGTGTGTGTGTGTGTGTGTGTGTGTGTGTGTGTGTGTGTGTGTGTGTGTGTGTGCGTGCGTGCGTGCGTGTGCATGTGTGTATGTGTGTTCATATGTATGTGTGTGTGTGTTTGTGTATTTGTGTATGCGTGTGTGTATTCATGTGTTCGTGTATGTCTTCATGTGTGTGTGTTCATGTGTGTGTGTTTGTGTGTTCATGTATGTGTGTGTGTTTGTGTGTTTGTGTATGTGTTCGTGTGTTCGTGTATGTGTGTGTGTTTATGTGTGTTCATGTGTTCGTGTGTTCGTCTGTGTGTGTTCATGTGTGCAACACATGTGTCTCAGCCGCCGCGGCCGCTCACATGTCATTGTCATAGTCCCCGATCATCCTGCGGGTGTTGGACGCCAGGAAGATGTCGTTGTCTCGTGGACAGTCGTGGTGGCAGGAGCAGGTCTTGATGAACATCATCTTCCGCCTGAAGGTGTCTCCCTCGGGGCAGTGGAACTCCACCTCGGCGGTGACGGTGGAGTGAGGGGTGCAGCAGCGGCCGTCCGTACACACCCCGCAGAACTTGGGCTTGTAGACCCTCGTGCTGCTGCAGCCCGACAGCTCGAAGTGCATGCCGCGCTGGGTCTTAGGGGTCCGGACGCACTTCTTCCCCCTCTGTGGAACCAAGACCAAGTATGGACGTTTAGCTTGTGATTCTCTTTACGAGAGCTCTGCAGCTGTTTACCTTCGTCCAACAAAACGTCTTTGAGTGTCTTGGAATACCTCATTCATATGTGTGGTGCTCAAAAGCATATAGTGTAACGGCACTCACTTATCAATGGTGAGAAATGGCATGGAAGATCATGTCATGCAGGGGAGGGCTGGTGGAGGTAGAAATCGATCGGAGGATGGAATGCATAGAATGGAATGAGGAGGAGTGGCATGGAACGGAACACACCATGTAACAATGAGCCGCCGTCCTCCGATTTCTACCTCCACCAGCCTCCGCTGCTGGCATGTCATACCATAATATAGCCCTAGTGCAATACTCAATAGTGTGTTACTCTATGCTGCTACAGTAGGGGTGGCTAGGGCCAAGGGGGCGGGGGGGGGCTAGGGTACCAACCTTGATGTCCTTCTCTTGTTCGACATGGCAGGGTCTGATCATACAGACACGGGTCTGCCTCTCCAGCTGGCACTGCTCGTTGTCATTGGTGACCCGGGAGGAGACCCCCATGCCGCAGGTGGCGGAGCACTCGCTCCACTCGGTGGTCTGGACGATGCAGTTGTCCCTAGGGCTCTCCAGGACGGGCCCGTGGGCTGACACCTCCCGGTAGACTGACAGAGGGGAAGAGGAGACCAAGGGGTGAATTTCAGAGCCTGACAGGGCCAAGGGAGGGGAGGGGGGGGGGAGGAGATCAGTGGTGAAACAGAAGGAATGAGAGGGGGGAGAAGGAGAGAGAGGGAGGGAGGGTGTGAGGTTAGGGGTTTTTTTGTTGGAGAGAGAGACATAGGAGATAGAGACAGGAGAGAGAGAGAGGGAGAGAGAGAGACATAGGAGAGAGAGACAGGAGAGAGAGAGAGAGAGAGTAGGAGATGGATCAGGTGTAAAGAGAGAGATGTTGAAGAGGTTCAGCTTTGAGAGAGAGAGAGAGAGAGAGAGAGAGAGAGAGAGAGAGAGAGAGAGAGAGATACGTATCATATGTATAAAGAGAAATATAGACAGAGAGAAATAGAAAGGATCAGTTTGTTGTTGCAGAGGAGAACTCACCAGCCATGGCTGACTGGAAGGGGTGGTCCTGGGGACTCTGGTCACACACCCACTCCTCGCAACACTTGCCAGGGATCTGGATGCGGCGTGGGTACGGGCAGTCGGGGGAGGGCAGCCGCACGTCACTGGCACAGGTGGGCACACAGCCGATCTCGCCGTTCATGCAGACACACTGGTGCTTGCAGCTGGGCTGGAAGGTCTCCCCACTGCGGTAGATGACCCCGCCTAGGTCACATGTCTGTCCCTCCTGGGCTGAATACAGAGAGAGGAGACACCGAGCTCAATTACTAATGTAATTACGTTAGGCTACAAGCTTTTTTATAATCAGCATTATAATGTTGCAAAAACATGATTCATGGTTGGGGTTTTTCACTACATTGGCCTTACGTTGCTCATCAAAATGAAATGAAATAAAACAAAACACCCAGCTTGTTGGTTTATTTATCTCTTACACTGGTGTGCTCAGAACTGCAGTCATTACCCATCTTCCATCGGACACTGAAGACCCATCTCTTCAGGTTACACCTTAACTGCTCCTCCTGAGACTACCCCCCAGCACTGCGTCTCCTGAGACACCCGCTTTTCCCCTTTACTGTGTCCCACATGACTTCTACTGCCCCCCTTGTACTGTTTCTCTGTTCTCCAATGTCTATATATTTTTTTAAAGGCGTTTTCCTTCTATCACTGAGACTGCCAATGGCCCCGGGCCTGAGCTAGATTACTCTTCCTGCTACGACTGGTGGATTGATGATTCACTTGCTTAGTCAAATTTATTAATTGTAAGTCTCTTTGGAATAAGGCGTCTGCTAAATGCCAAAAATGTAAAATGTAAATGTTAAAAACTGCTACATTGACTGTATAAATAACTCACCCATGCAGATGCCAGTCTCAGTGTCGCTGAGCAGAGCGTAGTCACAGTACAGCTCCTTGTGGTGGTCGCAGGGCTCCAGGAGGGTGCAGGGCTCGCCTGCCTGCCTGGCACACACCTTGCAGCAGCCACAGCCATCCAGGACCAGGCTGGTGCCAAAGGGGCAGGGAGGGGGGTTGGAGGGGCAGTCACAGGCCTGAGAACAGTCTTGGGCCATTGTCTGCAGACAGGAAACAAGCAGTCAGTTTAGTTGTAGCATAGTGTGAATGAATAAAAACCATAGCGTGCTTAAAATGTGTAGTGAGCATAGCGGCTGTTGTCAGGATTCATTTAAAGGGGAGATTTGGTGTGAAAAACAAATACCACTCCCCTTTCAGCTAGACAACTTGTTTTCTTTGTCTAGCACTAACATCGAACAACTTGTTGTTCATCGAATGTTTTACGTACGATGACTGTGATGTATAGTTGATTCACGCACTTCAGGGTTAGGGTTGTGTACTTATCGTAGGTCGATTTGGATAAAAGCGTCTGCTAAATGTCTATAACGTCAAATGGAAAATGATTCTCCTTTTGTGTACAATAAATGTAATACCCTTTGCGACCACAAGAGGGGGAGCTTACACTAGATTTAAGTAAAATAGGTCTCTTCTATTTGGCTGGGTCTGTTTAGGCTGCGGAGGTAGACAGCATTGTTGCATATGACGCTTTGTATGTTAGACGAGATAAAGTTCAAGATCAATCTTTGTGGTTTTATCTAATTAAATGTACAATCATTCTATTCAAGAACTGATGTTTTATGAAGTTTAGTAATAAGACATTGACATTACCTGAATGTAAATCAGAAAGCCATGGCATTGATTATTTGCATACAGTTAAACTGTCATTATATCTTATTATACCATTTATTGTTGGGTACCTTCCCCGTATTAGTTGACATAGTATTATGTCTTCATTCTCTTTACATTTCTGTAAACATTGTAGAAATGACCAAATTAACAAACCCCAATAACATTTCTGAATTCCAATAAAGTCAGTATAGCCTACCCGAACTAAAACAACCACACTTCTCCATCACATTGCATTGACAGACTCCACCCCCATGGAATGTTTTTCAGCTGCTCAGTGCATATTGCGTTCCAAAAAGTGTAGGCTATAGCTATTCTTCATTTTGGTAAATTATAACAAATAGCTACCAACGCATACACCAACAGTCCGTTAAATGAGAGAGAGAGAGAGAGAGAGAGAGAGAGAGAGAGAGAGAGAGAGAGAGAGAGAGAGAGAGAGAGAGAGAGAGAGAGAGAGAGAGAGAGAGAGAGAGAGAGAGAGAGAGAGAGAGAGAGAGAATACATATGAATAATTATAATTTCATGTCTCAAATTATTTAGAATAATTAAAAGAAATCCAAATTCAACACATCATTGTGTTACTAATATGAAAGAGTTGTCATATTGGATGGCAGGTAAGCACTCACCGACGAGATGATGAGCAGGAGAAGGCAGATTCTGCTGGTAATTTCCTCAGACATGATGCGTTATTTCAGCAGCGTGCGTTTGTTTTCCTTCAGTCAGAAAGGAGTTAAAGGAGTTTCCTTTTTCGCGCTCTGTTCCGTTCCGTTCACTCGTTGCTGTAAAGCTTGAGGGCTAGACTGAGGCATGGAGAGGAGAACCCCTAGTTTAAATACTCCGCCAGTGGGGTGTAGCCCAGGAAACAAAAGTTATGCCACGCGACCCGAAGGGGTGAAAATATTCAAGTTCCAGATGGCTTTCCTAATTCCTCAGAGGAGACAAGTCCTTACAGACAGCCCGCTCAATCAACCCACTGTTTCAAATTTCACCTTTTGAGACAGACGTCCAGCCAGGTGGAATGTTTGTGTATTCTCTAAGCGGGAACTGACAATGATGTCTGTGAGTTTAATTTGACACAGTCTGCTGGAGAACATTTTAGCCTATTTGGCCGCAATTTAGACTAAAGTACATCATTAAAGTTTTACATTGGCATGTGGTAATAGGCTATGCATGGCAAGGGTAATGAAATTGATTAAAAAGGGGTGGTGGTGTGTGTGTGTGGGGGGGGGGGGCTCTGGTTAACCTTATTATGTGCAATGTGGTCTCATGATACAGGTATTACATAATAAACTCTGACCAGTCTGATAGTCACATGTACCCAGGTAATTACAGGTGATATGTACAGACACAACAGGTGGTGGTCGCTCATTTCACAGTGGGCCTCACTGTCTGCCAATGTTGGATCTGTACTCTAAATGACTGTCATTTGTCCTTCATTCCCACACACTCTGACCCTCTTGTACCTTTCCTATAAGTACATGTACATTCCATATATAGTGGAGCCTCTGAGGTATTTTGTCTTGCAGGAGGTGAAGCTCTAATTCAACCAAGGCAGCTTTTAGTGATCCATCAGACACTCTACTTAGCAGCTCAGACAAGCGGAGCATCAAAATAATATCCCATAGAGTAATATTATGCAACAGACAGGTTGAGACTTCTGTTACAAAACGATTCTACAGAAGCTTACAACATGGGATGAGAAAAGATGTCCAGGTCCCTGATTAAAAGGGAGGTGATTTTCTTTGTAATTTAAGCTGAATATAATTAAAAAGTATTGTTGTTATGTGTTTTGTGATGCTCACAAAAAAAACAAGGCTGTGAGCATTGCTGACTTTTATTTGTTTTTTTATTTGTGTTAATGGATGCTATGTATGTTACTGCTTTTCTTCTTTGTTATATGTTGTGATGATTTCTTGTTCTGTGTGGACCCCAGGAAGAGTAGCTAATGCTTTGCATCCTAATAAATCAAAAATACATTTTAAAAATTGCACAATGCACATGAATGAAAATGTCTTGGGGGATATGCCTGTCATGTCAGTACAGAGAAGAAAAAACAGGATAATTGAATGTCAAGAACAGCCTGTTCACTCACTGTCAGGTGTTAAATAGGAAACACATATGGGGGAAAAACAAAAAATGTCCTCCTCTTGCCCGGCAGGCAGCTATTTCCTGAGGCATGCCAAACGCATGAAGCTGTGTGTGTGTACCTACAAAGTCAAGAGGTTCTGTTTGCCCAAACGCCACAGAGAGCACAATCACACAAGGGGTCGTATTTGCCAACATAATGAACAAGCTCCTCTGTAACTCTCTCACTCCTTCGCTCGCTCTTGCTCTCTCTCTCTCTCTCTCTCTCTCTCTCTCTCTCTCTCTCTCTCTCTCTCTCTCTCTCTCTCGCTCTCTCGCTCTCTCTCTCGCTCTCTTTCTCATTCTGCAATGGCCCTCTCCACTGTATTTTCACTGTATTTTCCCTGCGGTTGGTTTTCTCTTCTTGGTTGGGAACCAGAGGAGCCGGAATGTGACAGCAGGCAGAGTGCCTCCTGCTCCCCGGAGCTGGCTGAAGGAAATCGTGCCTTGGCAACGCAGGGCCCAGAGCTCCAAGCTCAGAGAGCTGAAACATGTACATAAGTTCAAAACACAACCGTAACTAAGGAGTGCCCTAAATTTTCAAAAAACTGCGAAAGCTGCGGAGCGAGCGCCTTGACTCTCACTCCGCGAGAGACGTCCCTGCTCTGAGCTGACTACAGGCTGATGGCTACAATGTGTGAATTCAGACCAGCTTCAGTGAAGAGACTACAGAGTGTTGGGAAGGACACCTCATTTAGTTGGCCCCTGGATGCTGGGCAAGCATCCAGGGGCCATTTGTGGGAGGATTCAGTGTTCACAAGATAACTGAATTACCTAAAGCAGTGTTTACGGAAATGTTTGGAGAATTGCTTTCATTGCAAATCATTGACCACATCCATCCACATGCCACAGTGGACTTACTTGTTGTTGTGATGCCTTGCATGGCCACTGGGGGGCCAGTCCCCACAATGCTGATTTAAAGCAGAGGAAGGGAGGAAGACATTTATATGGCATGTGTGATTTGTTGTCATATTGTTAAATGCAATATGAGTTTATTCTTCCAAGGCATTGGAACTGTAAAGGTGATTCTAGACAGGCAGTCAGGGGTTTGACGGGTGTGTTTAGGTGACTACTACCGTGACCTCAGCCCCTGTCAGGTCAACCTCAAGTCATAACAAGTCATTTGACTCAAAGGACGGTTAGTCACAGCAGGACATGCAGAGTTGATTGCATCCTGTATTGGTGCAAATGACTAAAGGTGTTCGGCTGGCTTTTCTCCCCGCCTGATGCTTTTGGCCACTACTGTATGATGACTCACTCCAGCCAACAGCGAGAGCCATGAATGCACTGACCGCAACCAAGCTCTTAGCTGCCTGGAACTAAATCTTCATCACAAAGTCAACACATTTCAAATCCTTTGGAAATCATATGTTTGCTGCAGAGGAGTCTCCGAAGACCCAACTGTAACACACTCTGGTTCCAGAGGCAAAAAAACAACAACATTCTTTCCCTCATCACAGCGATGTCAGACATCAACATCCTCCGAGAGATTCAGCCTGGGTCGTCCCCTCCCTTGTCTCGTATCGCAGACAGGCTACGTGTGAGGGCCACAACAAGCTTATCGTCCGCTTCCTGGATCTCCCGCCGAGGAGGGAGATGGAGTGGGGGGGTCACAACCTCACACAGTCAACCATCCTTTCACACCACGGAGCGCGCTCTTTTATCTCAGCTGACTCCCATTTCCTGCCCCGATGACCTCACCTGTCAATGCGCTGACCAGCGTTATTAGAGCAGGATTAGCGGGCTGGGTGGAGCCCTCCGTCGAAGCGGTGTGTGATCAGGGCAGACAAACTGATTACGTTGGGTAACTTTCCTGCTGAGATTTCAGAAAGTGAAGGTGGGCCTTGACTGTGGGTTTCCTTCACGCCAGTTGTCCCTAGATCAGATGATGTCTGTGATATTCATGGCAGAGTGCTGAACTTTGACTTTGACGTTTCACCTTACCAAACCGTGTAATTAGTGTCGACAGTGTTTGGTGCATCGTGTCAATCAGAGCCAGTATCTATATGTTTCAGAGGGGAAAACAAAACAACGTTCCTACTGTTCCTACTTGTACTGATATCTGGTTGAGTTTATTTTTGTTTAAATTCTGATCGAAGGTTGCTGCGCTTGCATTAACTGCCACTTTATCCCTTTTAACAACCTTAATGTTAAAGAGGAGATCAAAAAACAAAAGAGTATGGAACAACCAGACCACAACAAGACCACGGTCATGCTGAGGCCCCTATCTTGACCCCTGACCCCCAGCCCCCACCCAACCTCTACTCCCCAGGGGAGAAAAACATCTACTTCAGCATGGGAGAGAAAGCCTCGCTTGTCGCCTCCCAGCAACAGACAAATCCTTTGAACTTGAACACCAAATGTATGTCAATATTATCATGTTTGGGTTTGAACTGTACAAGGCTGCAAACACAGGACTCAATTGAAAAATACAGTGTTCGGGAACAGAAATAAAAAAATGTTGTGTCGGGGATTAAGTTCCTGCTGAGGTGATATAAGAGAGACTCTTTCACACAGTGTAAGGTCGGGCTCCCGCTCGTCAGCCAAACCTTATTTCAATACTTTAATCGTACACGTTATCCTCCTATTTATTATTTTCCCATTTTTCCTGCGGGATAGTTGCCCTGTGAACCCCCTTGCACTCAAGTCCTCTGGTTCAGCATTATACCTTACACCTCATATCCTCTTACATCAAAGTGGGAGCTCTGGCATGGGGCTTTGCCGCTGTTTTTGTGCCATAATGGCTTCCATAGGCGTCTCCCTGCAAGTTTGATCCTCCTGTGAGAATGTTGTTGATGACTGTGCTGTTCCCATATCGCACCGCCATCACAAAGAACACGGGAATGACGACAGGCACTTACTTAATCTTTGGGAGACACGTTCTTAAGGCCCACGCTTGGCAGAAACAGACCCAGAGTCTTGTCGAGTCCCACATCTCTCTACCACATCGCCCCAGAAGAGCCTTGTTCTCATCAATAGCAGGGCTGTCTGACCTACTCAAGTCCCACCTCAGTTTAATGAGAGTTACTCATAAAGTGTGGACCCAAATGTATAGTTTGGATGAATGAAAGGGTGGATCATAGAAATCCTAGAAATAAAGATTGTGCTATGTGCTATATTGTCTCACTTATGGGCCCCTGTTGCTGGAAGCGGAGGTTGAACGAAGACATTGAAGACTTTAAAGGGTAGATCTGAGTGAGATTCAGTACTGGTTTTAATTCATGGACATTACCGTGGCCCAGTTTGCTGCTACCATGTAAATTCCTAGTAGTAATCATGCGTCTGGTCAAAGTTGACTTCAAATAGAGAAAGTGAAAAAACATAGAAGTTATGAAATGTAATGTTGTTTTATAATTTGGGCTAGGGAGTGTGAGCAGCTCAAGAGAGAGGACCGCAGAGAATTTCGGTTCCCGAAAAAAAGACTAATGGGGAATAAGGTCCACCTTTTCCTGAGCCTGAAAACCTGAAAAAACGCCAATGCCTACATTGCATAATTTGTGTCATGCGGGCAGAGACTCAAAGAGGGCCGAAACAGAGATGAGTTTCAGACCCTCTCTGTCTGATGTGGCTCTAGCTTATCCTCAGGCATTGGTTATTTTGCCCAAAATAATGGCCTCAAGGAGACCTGCTGGGGTTACAAAAGCACCCCCTCTTTTAATGAGGTGAGGGTTTGGAGCTAAAAATAGCCCGGGCTCCTGGACGGAGCCTGGCTGCTGCGTTCCGTCTCTGTTCCCTCAGGATGTTGTTGAAGTCTGGTACATTCCTCACACGCTTGGCTAGCCTGCGTTTTTGCCTCTTCCCCTTCAACCCCCCGCCCCCTCCCCCCTCTGTTTTCCCCCCCACCTTCTCCTTCGCCTTAAGAATTTTTGAGAAGGACGCTTTGTCCCATAGCTGTGGTGAGTTGGTGTTCTGAAGCATCGTCTGGTAATGTTGGGGAGCAGGTATTCTTGAAGACAGCTCACTCAATTTCACTCTTTTCGTTGCCAGCTTTCTGTCCCTTCGTCGATGCTTACACTGTACAGCATCTGTAGCTTTTCGCCCAGGTTAGCATGCAGGTAAACAACACCTGAATTCTTACACTTCATCACATCATGGGGGGAAAGCCAAATTCTGCTTCATCAATTCATACGCACATACCAGTGAAATACAATATCCAAAAATTTTTCTTGTCTGTGGGTTCGGTTCTCTGCTCTTTGAATTACGATGGTGGTTTAGGGTCAAGCCTTTTGGTCCTTCCAAAGGGGAAATAGAATTTCGGGGTGATGTCCGTTCATTCCAGAACATCTGCCTGTCCTTCCGCGCAACCCTGTGTCACAGGATGGAGGAATGACAGACAAGGGCTCCGGTCTGCAGCACAGATGTTACACTTCGAGATGGTCCCTAAAACACACAGACACACATACACATGCACGCACGCACGCACACACACACACACACACACACACACACACACACACACACACACACACACACACACACACACATACAGGTTGTTCCCACACCTGCCCAGCAGCCCACCCCCCAAAGCTGATGGCGTTCCATCCATATTACAAGCCAGTGAACCATATCCTGCCCTTTCCTTCGGTTCGGAGACCATGATATCCCTAGCTGACCTCCTGTTCTATACTTATCCCCCTCTGTTTAACTGGGCATTGACCCGTACTCCAGGATGGCCCAAACACATTTTAGCTTTCCTTCTTCAGTGAAAAATTCCGATCCTTTGCTCTGTCCCACATTCCCAGGCCTGCGATTCCAGTAAACCTGTGTTTCATCAGCTGGATCCGACCACTTTGTTAAAACACAAATCAGTGAATACCGGATTGTCACCAACACAAATGGCCTGAATTAGTCATTTACTCCTCTCCCATTCTGCATTTCTGTGGCAATTCAAAACCAACTGTACCATTTAAAAAATCCATCTGTAATGTACTGTGCCCTAAATAGTTGTCCTTGCTTTGTGTACTATCTATACTGTGTATTCCATATAGCTTGCTTTTTTATCCAAAGAAACTTACAGTTCAGTGATAACATACTCCTTTATTGTATATATGGTCTCAGCAGGAATTGATCCCTCAAACATGAACCAGTTCTTCAAACCGTTGGGAGTCACACATGAGGGATGTTGCATAATGGCATTTGGGCTTTGCATTGAATACAGTATGTACTACAAGCAGATGATAATTGTGTGACAGTCATGATAAACTCTTGTTCCCTTCAGAGATCATATATTTATGTTACTGTCGTTCCAATTCACAGACGTCTCTGTGTGGGAGGCGAAGGGAACGCCCGCAAAGCTTTTAATTGGAAAAAAAAGATATCAGTGAATTATGGAGCTTAAAATTCATGTTCTATTCCTGAGAGGGAAACCCCACCAAAGCTCTGGGGTGGTCCTGTTGGTTTCGGGCCCTGCAGAATCATGCAATATGATGTCAGCCACACCGATGACTGTGGTTTAGAGTTCTAGGCTCTTTGGGGTCCTCCCTATACTCCCCAGTTTGTGAGCTTTGCCTCGACTCTATGTGTTTGCCACGGACCTCTCATACAGGCCATGGAAAGACCTGGGTTGGTCTGATTTATAGGACGTTCTCCATCCATTCACGAGAGGAAATGGATGACATTTTCTGGGTGTGTCCGCCTTGGAGGAAAGTGATAGAAGAGGAGGAACATAACTCAGAGTCGGTCGACCTGAGATTGACTTGGCTTCTAATGACAATCAGATTCGGTTTGGTTTGGAACACTTATGCTTTTCACTCTCTCTCACTTGCCTTCTGGGTTGCATGCATGTCTCCTCCCTGCTTCTGGAATGCTACCTCGCTCTGTCTAATCCTCCATCTTTCCCAATTTTCCCTTTAATCCCAACAGGCTTGGAAAGCCTGTGCTGACTCAAAGCGTGAAAGCTGGTGGTCTGTATTTACGGTATCTACTCGCTGCGGTGCTTTGGTGGTGGAGGAGGAGGAGGAGGAGGAGGTGAAAACAGAGAGATTTAATCAGTTGAGATACCGGCGATGTTTTGTGACTCAGACCTGTGGCTGCATCATCAGATCGTAAACGTCTGCGTGGCCCATCCGAGGGCAGTTCATTTCAGTGGAGAGATCAGAGATTCCCACTGGGAATAGGGACAGTTACACGACAGTGAGCAGCAGTCTCGTCATGTTGCATGATCCAACATCAGTCCAACAGAGCCAAGAGGAGAAAGGTCAACGAACGAACTGTAGTTGAGAGAGAAGAGAGACAACTCTTGGGAGGCAGAGAGACATGATGTCTGTGGTCTGCTGTGGTCTTGTAAACTTTCATAGCCATACGTGAATGTTTCAGGGTCATTCTGGGCAAGAGGGAAACATTACTAGTTATAATCTGTAAGGTGAGGGGCCTGTATGATATGGAAAATACACCCCTTGAGGTATTGAGGAATTTTGTATTTCTTGGCGTGCTGCATTCGCTGTCATTAATATATGTGGGAATTCCATTCGAAACATACGTTACAATCGTTATTATATCAGGGCTGTTATTCACGAGATATTAGTTACAGGAAAGATGAACTTGGTTTAGTGGTTGAGAGAGTTAAAGACTGGATGTTCCACCGTCTGAAGGGCTGAAGGCCCGGTGGTGAAGCCAGGAGGGCACACACAGTGTTGCAGGGTTACACGTAAGTGAACAAACCCACGTGGTACAGAGGTCGGAGCTGCAGGGGACAGCTGCATCAGGTCAATGAGTTTAAACCATAGAGGAGACGTACAGGAACTCTCCTGACTCCTCCCACTGAGCCTCTTCACCTTGCGTGCCCTGATGGAAAATAACTACGCTAGGTTTGTTGTTAATGTAGCTTATGTAAGGCTGCAAGAGAGAGTGAGAGCCCCCCAGCTGAGTAGACTACATCCCACAGACAAATCCCAACAGGCATGAAACAACACCACCGCCCAAGGCTGGTCAACCTTGGGTCTGGAGACGGGGTAATTTGGCGTGGAGGAAAGGCTGGTGAGGGGCATTCTGTAGCAACAAATGGGCCTGAATGGGCCTACAGTCATGTGAAAAAGATAGGACACATCATGAAAACCTTATTTAAACCTATGGACATTTGATCTTCATTTGAACAATATTGAGAGATGGAGGTACTATAACTAAACAAATAAAACTGAAAACATTTCTTTTAGAAATGGTTTGTAAGATGTAATTCAAGAAACGTCCTTGTGAGGAAAAGGTTAGGACACCCCCACATGTATTACTACTTAAAATGCCTAAAATTAGAATCAAGTGCTCCACATCAGATGCAAATGATTAGAACATCGTAAGAGAGGATTTTGGAGGAGCCTGTCTTATTTAAACCTCAGATATTTTGTTTGGTTTGCTCTTGATTGTTGAAGTGAAGTGGTATCACCATGGCAAGATCAAAATAGCTCTCTGAGGCCTTGAGAAAGAAGGTTGTAGATGTGTATCTGGGAAGCGATTTTTAAAAAGATCTCCAAACAATTATAAATCAGCCATTCCATTGTCCGGAAAATCATTTACAAGTGGAGAACATTTAAAACGACTGCCAACATGGCCAGGTCTGGCTGTCCTAGCAAGTTCAAACCAAGAGCAGACCACAAGATGTTTAAAGAAGTCCCCAGCAATCCTAAAATGTAATCAAGGGACCTACAGGTAGCTCTTGCCACAGTTGATGTCAAAGTACATCTACCATCAGAAAGAGACCGCACGTCAAGTTTGAGTTTCATAGGAGGTGTGCAAGGAGGAAACCCTTGCTGTAAAAAAAACATCAGGGCAAGACTAAAGTTTACCTTAGAACACCTAGACAAACACCAGGACCTCCGGAACAATGTGCTTGGGACAGATGAATCATTTGAGCACAAGAACCTCATACCAACTGTAAAGCATGGGGTTGGAAATGTTATGGTTTGGGGATGCTTTGCTGCAGCAGGGCCTGGCCAGCTCACCATCATAGAATCCACTATGAATTCTTTATTGTATCAGAGGGTGCTTGAGGAAAATGTGAGACCATCTGTCCAAAAATGTAAGCTGAAGCGGATGTGGACCATGCAACATGACAATGTCCCAAAACATTCCAGTGAATAGACCAAGGAATGGCTCTAAAAGAAAAAAATTGAGAGTTCTGGAAAGGCCAAGTCAAAGCCCGGATCTTAATGCTATTGAGATGGTGTGGGGTGATTTGAAATGGGCTGTGCATGCAAGAAACCCCTAAAAAAATCACACAGCTGAAATAATTCTGCATGGAGGAGTGGGAAAAGCTTTCTCCCAATCCATGTCAGAGACTGGCAGACAGTTATAGGAAACGTCTAATTGAGGTGATTTCAGCCAAAGGGGGCAATACCAGCTATTAGGGCATAGGGTGTCCTACATTTTCCTCAGTAGGAATTGGCATCTTTGTTATTTTCTTGTTAAATAAATGATCAAAGTAAAGATTATTTATTATTATTATTATTTCTTATATAATAATGATAAATAACTAAATATGTCATGGGGTGTCCTGCATTTCTCACATGACTGTATATGAGGCATCCGGGTCTTATGACTTCAACACAGACACACACAGACACACACACAGACACACACACACACACACACACACACACACACACACGCACACTCGTACGCACACACACACACACACACACACACACACACACACACAGACACACACACCATTGCCTTCCTTGCCATACACACTACAGGCCCCCCAAGACACCCGCTAAGCCAGACCAGGCAGAAAATTAAATATGAAAGGTTATACAGTCACCGAAAACTTCTAGGAACTAGGAACACCTGTACACCTTATCATTCATGTGTAGTGTAATAGTGTGGGGAATGTTTTCTTGGAATACTTTGGGCCCGTTAATACCAATCAATCATCGCTTGAATGCCACAGCCTCTTTGAGTATTGTTACTGACCATGTGCATCCCTTCATGGCCACAATTTACCCATCTTCTAATGGCTACTTCCAGCATGATAATGCACCACGTCACAAAGAAAAAGTAATCGCAAACTGGTTTCATGAACATTGGACAATGAGTTCAGTGTTCTTCGGTGGCCTTCCCAGTCACCTGAAAAAATCAGCAGGAACTGCGTGATGCAATCATCCATCATCATGGACCAGAATCTCAAAGGAATGTTTCGAACATCTTGTGGAAGTCAATGTCACGAAGAATTGAAGCTATTTTGAGAGCTAAGGGAGGAGTATTAATATAGTGTTCCTAATAAAGTGTTCCGTGAGCGTATATATTCATATGAAGATGAATCTGTTTGAATCCAAGGGCGGGGTGGACTGGAGGTTGTAACAGTCTGACCCAGCTGCCCACGCGAACTGACCCACTCAGGAGGCTAGAATAACACAAGCAGGCAGGAGGGTTGACTTGTCTGGCTTTTTTCCACTTGCAGACTATTCGTCACTTGTTTTTCATTCTTGAATATAAAAAAGGAGACCGGATTAACGTCAGAGTTTACACCTGCTTACGGTATTAGCGGAGGAGGGGGGCGAAGTGGCCCTGACCTGATCCTCAGCTGCACTGTGTGTGTCTGTCTGTGTGTTTGTGTGTGTGTGTGTGTGTGTGTGTGTGTGTGTGTGTGTGTGTGTGTGTGTGTATGTGCATGTGTCATGTGAGTACGCGTGTGTGTGAGGGCAATGTAAACAGCTGAAGCAATGGTCATAATCATCGTCATCATCATCATCATCATCATCATCATTCGACATGGTTGATTGGTTAGCCAGTCCTGTCTGAGCTTCAGTGTTGAGAAGAAGACTGACAGCTCCAGTAGTGACTAGTTTCCACTGTGATTAAAACCTCAATGTTAATAGAGGATAGTGTATCAGAAATCCTGTACTCTCTCTGGCAGTGGGAACACATTGTTCAATCGACCGCTGCACAGGTGGTAATCATTGGGAGAGAGTGAGGCTAAATGAGTAGAAGTGTTAACTCAATTCAAAGTTATGGCAGCTGGCTTAAATCTATTGGTGGGTTCGCTCCTCATTGTTGTTGACGGTTTGTTTTTTATTCAAGAAGCCCTGGGCTTTCTAAATTTAGCGGTTCTGAATGGCCCTGCACAATGACTGCCTGTCTCCAAAAAGATCAGTTGGTATAACGCACAGCTGTTGTGCCTTCTCTAAAAACCTCCAGCTGTATAAATGGATGACAGAGGGTGGGTGTATGTTTGCAGTGGAAAAAGGGCAACCAGTAAGTCAGGAACAAAGCAGGGTTTACAGGCAGGTGCATAACAAACACGAAACGGAAAAAGAGAGCAATTATCACCTTCTGAGCTGCTTCCTGACACTGTTACAGACTTTGACTTTGTTGTGAATCATCCCACCGTTTCAGTCTATGTCGAGTAACTCTACTGTGAAGAACCTTGGTTAACATTACCTGTCTGTATGTGTGTGTGTGTGTGTGTGTGTGTGTGTGTGTGTGTGTGTGTGTGTGTGTGTGGTGGTGTGTGTGTGCATGTGTGTGTGCACATGTACACACGTGTGTGTGTGTGTGTGTGTGTGTGTGTGTGTGTGTGTTTCTGTGTGTGTCTGTGTCTGTTTGTGAATGTGTGCATACCCACGTGTGAGCCAGTGTAGCCTTGTGGTTGTACTGTACTTCATGTACATCCATTGGAATTGGGTTTGTGGGTAGGTACTATTACCCGCCTCATTCATTCTGTGAGTCATTCCATATAAAAGGTAGCTGGAGTCTACAATTAGGCAGGGAAGGCTATTATTCCTGTGACAAAACAACACCTATTTAAACCTTGTTAAAAATGTAAATACATGGGAGACGCTTAAAGAGCCTAATGTTTTTTCGGTTAACAAAGACAAACTGAACTAATAAAAAAAAAGAAGAAAAAATTCTACAAGACTTGAGGAATGTTCTTTACTGCAGCCGTGCTTCTCGTTCACGGCAGGAAGTGCCAGTCAAACCGCAGGAATGCGAAGCACTACAGCAGACATGGTTTTCCACATGAGAAAAGAGAGGGAGAGAGGGAGAGAGAGAGAGAGAGAGAGAGAGAGAGAGAGAGAGAGAGAGAGAGAGAGAGGGAGTGTGTCTGTGTGAGAAAAGAGAGAGAGGGGATAAAGAGACAGACAGACAGACAGACAGACAGACAGACAGACAGACAGACAGACAGACAGACGGACAGAGACGTGGTTGGTGTGAGAAAATTGCAGCAGCATTAATCATGGAGAAAACGGAGATAAGGATATGGTCAAACGTGTACTTCACTTCCAGACACTCGTGCCCACCTGAGACAATAGACTGATTATATCCAACAGCCATAGGCGGTCATGCTTGGCTGAATGTGGCTTTGGACTACATAGAGTATACAGTATGTTTATACTGTATGTTATGTTATGTATGTATGATGTATGTTTGTCCCCCCCCTTTTTTACCCGTCTTGTGCTAGTGTGCCAACAAAAAATGTCCGTTCTTCATCTTAATCTAAATTCTGTAGATTAATGTCTCTGTGTTTCAGAGGATCCAGTGTATTACTAGGAGAGACATTGGCCGAATTGTGCATGATGTGTGTCAGTCGTTTATAGAATATAATTTTTATTGCGGCATATAGTGAGTGAGCTTTATAAGAATGTAGTTTCATATGGAGTTACCCCTATGCCTGTGAAACAACTCTGTAGACACTCTAGTAACAACACTGCATTAATATGCTTTCCACATAGTACAGTTGTTATTGCATAAGAATGGAATTGAGCTTATGTCTCTATTCCACTTGTGTAATAGCACAAACCCCTCAAGTCCACACAATCACCTCATTAGTTACTATAGTGTAACTATACAGGTATAGCAGCCACCTCCTAAATGAATGAATGGATGAATGAATGAATGAATGAACTTTTTTGTCATTGCTACAGTACAGGTACCAAACAACGAAATTTAGGAGGGGTGGCTCCCCTGGTGTTAGGAAAGGGGAAAAAAAAAAAAACTTTTAGAAAAAGAATAAAATCACAAGAAGGTAAGGAGCTGGTTTACATAAATAAAGGCTATGTACACAATCCACTGTACTATACTGCACAGATAGTCTAAAGTATTTTTTCACGTTATTTAAAGTGTCACAGTTTGCAGGCTTGAAATGTACATGTTTGTGCCTCAGCACTAGCTGCCATACAATCCGTCCAGACTGTCCTGGGCCCAGAACTTAGGCCTTTGCTGTGTTCAGGGCCTTGACGGCCCTGTGGTAGAAGCAGTTCTTCAGTCTGTTTGTCTTAGCGGCCGGGGTCCTGTACCTCCTTTTCGAGGGCAGCCTGATAAAGTGTACGTGCCCAGGGTGGGTCGGGTCCCTGGAGATCTTGGAGGTCTTCCTGAGACAGCGTGTGTTGTACAGCTCTTCCAGAGAGGGGAGGGGGGCGCCGGTGATCTTCTGTGCTGTTCTCACGACTCTCTGTAGCGCATTTCCCTCCGCTGTTGTGCAGCTGTAGAACCAGTTGCAGATGCCGTAGGTGAGGATGCTCTCCACTGCGCCGCGGTAGAAGGCCACCAGTATCTCCTGCTTGTTGTGTTCTTTCCTGAGGCATCTCAGGGTGTCTCTCTGTTGTGCCCTCTTGATGGTGCCTTTTGTGTTGTCCTTCCAGGCCAGGTCATCCCGCATGTGATGTCCCAGGAATCGGAGGGTGAGACTCTCTCCAAAGCTTTAACTAATTGAGAAATGTGACGCTTTGATGAGAATTAGATCTTGATTCCATCCTTATTTGGCAAGGGATGGTAACCAAAGAATGATAACCAAGAAGATATGTCTTTCTGACACATCTGAACGACCTGCTTTGAGACCTCAGTAAATATAAAAACTGCCCATCTTTCTTAGATTTACAAAGGGAGCCTTCTGCGTCATGGTAGAGACCCCCTGCGGAGATGCTAATCACAAGCATACTAACTTACACAAGGCGCACACGCTCTGTGAAACTAGAAGATGTGTGGCCCACAGTGAAGAGAAGTTCAACACATCGAGATCCAACACTTTGAAGCGATTGCTTAGGTCTTTGGCTGTACGTATGAACAGTCACTGTGGTACTCTAGCCCAGTCAGAGGCAAAACATTCCAACGTTCAGCTTCAAACACGTCCTCCATGTCCTCCAGCTCAAAATGCTGATATGAAACAGTTTCTCAGCGCTTGGTGTGGACTTCTAGCGTCTAATAGGGACGGCATGCTCTGAAAAGGCCCGAAACAGAGATGATCCCCAAAGACCCGCCGCAGGCCTGCCAGGACTGAGTGACTTCTTGACGGTGGCTGGAGTGGAGGGCTGTTTTGACTGCTTGGTGCTGGCAGAGGCAGCGGTGTCCCCTTGGGTTTAAGCTGGAGCAACTCAGAGAGGAAATACCGCTGGCAGAGAGAGAGGGCAGGCTCGGGGGGTGGGCCTCAATTGAGCCGGTGGGATAAAACGCTACAGAACTGCGCTAGAGAGAAGGGGTGGGATGGAGAAGGGGCGGGGGGGGGGTGGCTGGGGCGGTGTGGGGTGGTAGCGGACAGCGTGTGCTGCAAGCTTGACAGCCCTCAAGGACGAAAGAGGGGATTTTTCGAAGCAAATCCCACAGGTGCTCCGTGGAGGCTGGGGTGGCATATCACATTGCCCCCCCCTTCCTCCCCCCTTCCCCACACCAATCTCTCCCCCTTCCCCTCCTCTCCCTTCTAAGCCATCTCACAGTTTCCTCCGAGTGCATTCACACACCCAGACAGGAGAGGCCCTTGAAGGCCTTCCAGCTTCAACATTTGGCCCGTCTGGAAGGAATTAAGAGGGGAAAAAGGTGGATGAGGTGGTCCGACCAATTTTCCCAGAGTCAGGGAGACACACCCAAATACTGCACCATCCATACCCGTAAGTTCTCTGCTCCCGCAATTCCCCAATGACGACCCTTCCCACCACCTCCAGTCCCACTTTTCTACCGTCACGCCATCTTCCATTCTCATCCTACATACGAAAACATCTCACACCATGCTGTCTAATCCCCCAGGTCTCCTCCTACTGTATACAGTAGTCTACTCTAACCTCAGCCCCCATTCTTTCCAGTGTCACCAGAGGCCCCTCTCCCTCGGAGGGCTAGGTCTGCTGGTAGGAGCTGAGGTTCAGTGGCTCCCACTCCATTACGGTAAGCCGGTCTGAGTCTCAGGGGAGCCCCGGCCTGCCGGAGTAAGAATATCACACAGAGATGCCAGCTGGCTCCGAATCAATCACCCACACTGCCAGATAAGATCAAGAACATTTTATGTATGCATTTCAGCAAGGCCTTTTTTTTTTTACCCTCCTGTA
>NC_137688.1:49437625-49598782 GCF_963989245.1 Nansenia antarctica | reverse complement strand
TTGTGCTTCTTGGCCAGGCTGTTTGGGGGCTTTTCAGAAGGACTGCCACCCTGTGGTCGTATCTGGGCGAGGCCACCAGAATAGTTGACACCAGCTGTGAGGGGCTGGGGGTGGCGCTGGAGTAATGATGGCTTATTGACATGAGCCGCCTGACCATAAGTGAACGCTGCTGTTGTTTGGAAAAGAGCAACCGCAGAGCTTTTTTCAGCCTGACGAGCTTCGGGGGCAGGAGGTGAGAGTACATGTGCTGGAGTGTGGTGCAGGCACCTATAGCACCACCACTGCTGCTGCTGCCTCACATCACCTCACTGTGGCCCAGGGCAGGCAGGGTTGGAATGCTGCCCACGCCACACTTTCCCCTCTCTATCTCTAACCCTAACCCTCTGACTGTACAGTATCCATTTTCTCGATAACTTCTATCCGTCTAAAAATTTTTTTTTAAATGATGTAAAGGAGTGTGGATGAGGTTCACTCTCCTAAAGAATACAAAGAAGAGAAGGTGAGTGCATACATGGCTGGAGGGGAAACAGTGAAACCTGTGATAAGCCTTTAAATGACGTTTACTGTACATTACATTGTTGGCATTTAGTGGCCTTTTTCCAAAGAGACTTACAACAAATGCAAGTAAGTGAATCATCTATCCACCAGTCATAGCAGGAAAATGTAATCAATGCTCAGGCCAGGGGCCATTGGCAGTCGTCGTGCTAGAAGGACACAAAATTATGGAGAAACTGTACAGGGGGGTAGAGGGGAAGTAGAATTCACAACATGGAGTCATATGAGCCATAGAGATGGAACTATATTATTATTATTATATATTATTGTACTATATGTATGCTATGAGTAGCCATACTGTGTACTATATAGACACAGAGTGTGAATGTCACATGTTACTGCTTAGGATGCAAAAGAAATCACCATTCTAAATTAGATTATCATGATGGATGAAGACACAGTCAGAAGTAGATTATCATGATGGATGACGGCACAGTCAGAAGTAGAGACAGAGGTCTACTAAGAAGACGTTAAAGTCTGCCAGAGAGCTTTACAAGAAGCATGATAGCATCTCTGCTTCCATCAGCTGCAAACCTCTTTATAAAGCCTGAAGATTGTCTTGAACGTGTGCAATGATATCACTCACACTCTGTACTGCATATCCTTCAGTATTTCATGAACATTTGCTTTATCAATCAATCAATCAATCAATCAATCAAATGTATTTATATAGCACATTTAAAGATGACACTTGTCAACCAAAGTGCTTTACAGTAAAAGTACACCTAAAGTGTAAATAAACAACCAACAGAACAACACGTCAAAACAAAGTCAGGGAACGCTAAAGAATACAAGTGGGTTTTGAGTTTAGATTTAAAGGACTCGATAGAAGGGGCAAGTTAGATGGGGAGATGCTGTTCCAGAGGTCAGGGGCTGCGACAGCAAAAGCACGCCCCCCCCCCCCTAGACTTGAGGTTGAATTTAGGGGTGGTTAGGAGACCCTTTATGTCATGATATAAGAATCATTTCAAACCTAGGGAGTGATACATGACCTGACTCAAAGGCAGGTTGACGGACCAGGGAGGAACACGTGACATAAAAACACGGGTTCTTCCTTCCCGGTTAATATGTAGATGGGGAGTCTTAAAGAAAAGGAAGTGGATTCTCCCCCTGTGCCTCTGAGGATGGTGTTTCTGTCAGCACACAGATGAGCAACCATGCCCTTTCACCTTTTGATCTATTCTGGGAGGAGAAACAGGCTTATTTCGGGAATTCTCTGCCTCATTGCTTGCCCTTCTTGGGATCCCAAATACACCGGGACCAGAGGTAACTTCCCGTTACCAGAGGGAGGCCTCGAGGATCAAGGGGAAGGAGGAAGGAATGGGCACGGAGAATGTTAAGCGCATCCACATGTGACACTAGCGTGCCACTCAAAACTAAACAACACACAAAACAAATTCACAAAACAATATAGATTGTGTACTCTGTGTTTTAGTAGGCCTCACTCATAACCTGTTTTAGGTTACACATTGTATAGGACATTCAGAATACAATACATGCAGTGGGGGCTGTTTCTGTCCCCCATCCTGCCCACCCGCCCCCCGCACCTTCTCTGGAAAAGCCAAAGTCTGTTATACTTTTTTTTTGCTTCATATTTAATGTCACATTATTCTTCCTTCTGTTGCCTCCCCGGGGGCTGTCATGATGGATGAATGCCGGTCCTGGGTTTCAGTCTGACAATAGGGGGTCTGAGAGACATGGACCTGGGGCCTGAGGATCATGTTCAGTTCAACAGAAACACATTCGCACTGCGTCCATCACCCATGTGGTGCGATCATGCAGCCTCTCGGGCAAAAAGCATGTCTGACTCTCAAGAGCGCTTGGACCGGAGCCCAGGTGCGTCTCCGTCCGTTCTCTGACAAAGGAGAGATTTTCCTACGGACGTTCCGGAGATGATGGGGAGAGGATCCTATGTGAGCGGCACGTGTTGTTAAGGCCGACACCACACAGCAGTCGTTACGTAGACTGCTGTACCAGCCGTGCAAAAACAAATCCCTCTCCGCTCGGCTTCAGGGCCACAAATGATTTAGCAGGTTGAGAAAACACATTAGTGTTACTCGGTCCCACTCCCTAAGCACTCGTGTGAGTGTGTGTATTTGTGTGTGTTTGCATGTGTGTGTGTGTGTGTGTGTGTGTGCGCGTGTGTGTGTGTGTGTGTACGTGCGTGCGTGTGTTTTCATAGCAAACGAATACAGTATAATAACAGTAGGGGGTTGATGGAAGACGGGGTTGAGGGATATGTTAAGACGCGTGGGTGGGAGCGGGGTCGAATGTCATGTACACATGGTGTAGGTCTAGGACATTACATAACATCGACTCCATATATCCATATAGCAGCTTGGAGGAGAGGAAGAGAGAGGAAGAGGAGGAAGAGGAGGAGGGGGGCGCAAAGGAACAATGAAGAAGCCCCTGTGAGTCTTAACTAACTCCTCTGTTTCCTCTCATGTCGGCTTTCCCATCACCTCCTGCCAGTGAGAGATGGATAGTGTTCCACGGCGGCTCTGAGATCTGCTTCCTCACGGGGGGAATCCTGGCATCTGGATCATGTTAGGGTGAATCTACGTTGATCCGGCATGGAGAAAGAGGCGGAAAAACAGTCCAACTGACCGCCAGACGGACGAGCTGGTTGGACCAGGGTGCTGATGTGGGGTGGTGGAGGGTGAGATGGTGGGGGTGGAGGTGGAGGGCGTGGGGGGGTGGAGGGCGAGGGGGTGGGGGTGGAGGGCGAGGGGGTGGGGGTGGGGGTGGAGGGCGAGGGGGTGGGGGTGGAGGGCGAGGGTGAGGGGGTGGGGCTGGAGGGCGAGAGGGTGGGGGTGGAGGGCGAGAGGGTGGGGGTGGAGGGCGAGGGGGTGGGGGTAGGGGGGGGTGAGACGGTTGGGGAATCCTTCTCTTCTCCGTCTCCTCTGCCAAGTGTTCTTAAAAAGCCGAACATTTTTTCCATCCAGAGTGGTGTGAGAAAACGCGGGGGCGGAGGCCAGAGGAACGGGTCTGGGCAGGCGGGGTGGCGGATCAGCGGACCAGCGTCCAGGTTGTAAGGGCGATGTGGGGGGGGTGGAGGGCCGAGGGGGTGGGGGTGGTGTGGGAGACCATTTGGGGAATCCTTCCCTTCTCCGTCTCCTCTGCCAAGTGTTCTTAAAAAGCTGAACAATTTTTCCAGAGTGGTGTGAGAAAACGTGGGGGCGGAGGCCAGAGGAATACGGGGTCAGGGCAGGCTTGTGTTGGAGGAGGAGACGGTGAAAACATCGGCACCACCACCCGGCGCTGGGAAGCAGGGGAGGATTGGGTCTAAGCCTGGTAGCCGGGTACAGTTGATCTCTCGTCAGTGTCACTCTCTGGAAACACTGACGCTGTTGGTCAATCTGGCTGGAACAAGAGAGCTGCTGATATGGGGTGAGGGTTAGACGTGCCAGACGTCAAAATGTTTCTCTTCCATGTTTTGTTAACCTGTTTCACAATGCTGTTTCCATTGTGGTGGTTTCAAAGAGAACACAAGAGCCCACAGATGTCAATGCTTTCGACTGTGTTATCCCCTGACCACGCCATGTTTATGGTTAGAGATATTTCATTATTGGAGGAGGCGTACTCATGTTGCGAGGTGAAGATTTACAATCATCTGCGCTGAAAGAAGCAATGATAGTTTTTAATCAGAAAGATGCAAAAAAAAGTAGCGTGGAGAGTGATAAAACGAGTCAGGGAGTTGAAGTAGACAGAGGTTGGTTTTCGTCCAGTTCTGCAGAATCTCTCTTGAGAGAGCTGGGTGGAGCTGCTGACAGAACTTCATGCAAAATTGTAAAATGAAACATTTCTCCCTCATTCCCTCAGGAAGAGAAGCAATCTGTTCTTATTGTCATTTAGAAAGTAGCCAGAGAGAGAGAGAGAGACAGAGAGAGAGAGAGAGAGAGAGAGAGTGGAAACCTATAAAGCACTATCTAGGGCTGGTCTCGGGTGTGTGCATGTCAGCAATGAAGTAAGGGCGTCTAGTTTAAAGGGGATGTTGAGTTTTTTTCTCTCTCTCTCTCTCTCTCTCTCTCTCTCTCTCTTAGGCTTCAGGCCCTAGGCATCGCGTGAGCATGAGTGGAGGGGTGGTAGTGCATTTGAGTGGTGGGGCCAGGGCGTTGTCTAATTCACTTGATGCCTTGTTAAGTCTTCAGCAGCCAAGTCTGCACTGATCCGGGACCCTGTAGCCGACTCTGACACGGGGCACCCAGGGACTCAGGCCCAGGGCCATTGCCCCTACTCGCCATCACCAACCATGACCAACATCTGCAACCCATTGCACCCCCTAATTATCCTCGGGTGAACCTCATGGAAAATGCGACACAAGCCGTTGGAATGTAAACACAACCCTATGGTAACTCCCTCTTATGTTCTTGCTCTTGTGAGCTCTAAAGGGCAACAACATTTTTTTTTCTTTTTTGGTGTATCTTGAACGGGACCCTGCACGCCACTTAGTTTGCATGTCTTACTGTTATAAACATGTTTTTGGCAACATGATTCTGCAAGCGGTGCTTTATGGTATATGGTTCCTCTACGATGCTGCGTGTATTGATTGCCTTGGCTTGTCATTACATTTACAAGCCAACGCTAAATGCCAAAAATATTTTTCTAAATAAATAAAAACAGAAAAGGCTGGTCATGCAAAGGGGGGTAGAAGCATATTGTTCTCAGATTTTGTGAACTGTTTATGTTTACGGTACACTGACTGTAAAATAACAAGTCACCTCAAAAGCAAACACAGGCATAAGCACACATGGGCACAATGGGACAATTCGGCAAGCCTGCAGGACAGCTGGCGGTTTTGTTGGTGAAGTCCCCACCCCCTCACTGCCTGCAAAAAGCTACTGATTTCCAAACCACTGCCAGAATCTTTCCGGCATCCAAAACAAGCCATTCTACAGGAATGTGCACCACACAACAATTCCAAATGCTGAAGCAATTATGGTGAGTCAACATGGCTGGAAAAGCCATCATTCGAGCCTGTGTGCCTAGGCCAATCATTAGAGCCTGTATGGCTAGGCCAATCATTAGAGCCTGTATGGCTAGGCCAATCATTACAGCCTGTATGGCTAGGCCAATCACTAGAGCCTGTATGGCTAGGCCAATCATTAGAGCCTGTATGACTAGGCCAATCATTAAAACCAAGTGTGGCTAGGCCAATCATTAGAGCCTGTATGGCTAGGCCAATCATTAGAGCCTGTGTGCCTAGGCCAATCATTAGAGCCTGTATGGCTAGGCCAATCATTAGAGCCAAGTGTGGCTAGGCCAATCATTAGAGCCAAGTGTGGCTAGGCCAATCATTAGAGCCTGTATGGCTAGGCCAATCATTAGAGCCTGTGTGCCTAGGCCAATCATTAGAGCCTGTATGGCCAGGCCAATCATTAGAGCCAAGTGTGCCTTATCCAATAATTAGAGCCTGTATGGCTAGGCCAATCACTAGAGCCTGTATGGCTAGGCCAATCATTAGAGCATGTATGGCTAGGCCTATCATTAGAGCCTGTATGGCTAGGCCAATCATTAGAGCCTGTGTGCCTAGGCCAATCATTAGAGCCTGTATGAGTCACTAGGCCAATCATTAGAGTCTGTATGGCTAGGCCAATCATTAGAGCCTGTGTGCCTAGGCCAATCATTAGAGCCTGTATGGCTAGGCCAATCACTAGAGCCTGTATGGCTAGGCCAATCATTAGAGCCTGTGTGCCTAGGCCAATCATTAGAGCCAAGTGTGCCTTATCCAATAATTAGAGCCTGTATGGCTAGGCCAATCACTAGAGCCTGTATGGCTAGGCCAATCATTAGAGCCAAGTGTGCCTTATCCAATAATTAGAGCCTGTATGGCTAGGCCAATCACTAGAGCCTGTATGGCTAGGCCAATCATTAGAGCCAAGTGTGGCTAGGCCAATCATTAGAGCCAAGTGTGGCTAGGCCAGTGGTAAAACCTGCTCATGCATTCAGCCAATGATGGGAGGGTGCAGTAGTGGTGCACCTCTAAATGCGTGCCAGTCAAAAAGTACCAACCACCACATGTGCATAAACTGCAGACACTGATAACGTGCCACACAGGTGGTAAAAAAAGGTGCCATAGTAATAGTATGGTGATGTGAGTCCCAAGGCCATGTCTTGGTGCGAAAGACCTTCTAAGCACTTGAAGGTTTTGCCATTAGAAATCTCTTAGTGGAAATCTAAATGTGTAAGCTTGCATTGTAAGAGAAATTTAGCTTTTTGTCTTTTTGCAAACTTCAGAAAACTGATGAAGTTTTGATGAAATAGAGCCCGGGGTCTCTACTTACGTAGGTTAGTTTGGAACCAACAGGAAAAAAAGATAGCTGACATTACCATTTTGCAATGGTTGATTGAATGACTCAAAGTAAGTTAATATAACTTTGAAAAATTAGCAAAGATAGAATAAGTATGCCCAAATCAAAAACATCGACGTTAATAATGATCATGGGGATGATTATTCATAATAGTGTTTTTATATTAACTATTTAATGTGTAACAGACATATCAAAACATTGAACTCCTTGCTCCAAAAAAGCTGAACTGACAGCTTTTCTGTTATATTTGATGTTTTACATTTATGTGTATGTAATGTTTTAGTTCCAGATTTTTAACTGGTGAGGTGGGATTGGGTCAGCAGCTGGATCTAATTCAAGCCTGGACTTTTGAAGAGAGCTTTGCGTTGCCACCCCTCCTGTGTTCTACTACGTCCGTGGAAACCTGTCTTTGGCGAGCCTCCACTCTGTTCTGAGTCAACCATCTACCCGGGTAAGTGAACAAGACATCGGCCAAGAAAAGGCACCAAAACGCAGGACACCAGAAACGTGTGCGACTCACAGCCAAGACATGTGAGCTCCCTAGAGGAATAAAGGACTGGAGGTTTCTTTCTTTCCACTCTCTTTTATCTTCCTTCTCACGCACCCCTTGTGTGAGAGAGAGAGAGAAATGGATTATTAAAACTGGCAGCAATAAGAGGCCCATTAGCTAGTCTGTGCACTGGCCAGAAGAGAGGGAAGTCAGACTAATGTGTGAAAAAATTCTGACAACAAACAGTAGATAGATTCATCTGTAGTTCTTACATAACGGGTGGTGAGTTTGCAGAGACTGGTGACTTTGCAATACGTAGCATAACACAAGCGTCTTGTCTACTCTGGACAGTGAAGTCCATTCAAAGACCCAAATGAAGAAGACATTTCAGAGAGTCATAATGACATGAGAAAACCAGCTTGTCCAGTAGTATTGTACAGTTTTGTACTGTAGTACTGAGGCATGATAAACACAATGCAAAAAAGTCAAACCTAGGCCAACAGGGAGACACTGGCAATTGTTTTAGCTTTACAAAACACACCAATAAAAGTTCTTAATTTCATTGTGCTGCATGTTTGCGATGGGTAACGACCCTACCCTTGACCATGAGATATGGTTGCTTATCGTCAGTTGAGGACGCATAAAAACCGCAGGGTTCCAGGGTTGCAGGGTTGCAATTCGTCACTGCAATAAAAAATGACGTGCATCAAAATGACACCTCTGACAACAGCGGGTGTAAAAACATGATGTGACACCTCCACAGAGAGCTAAATGACTCCCAGACCAGGATGTGACATAATGCAGCAATACCACTGAGTACGATGGCAACGCCCCGGCTGTTTCCCCTCGGCCGTTCACACACCTTCCTCGAGAAAAAAGGGGATGTGGGCCAGGGGGGGAGAGTAATAGGACCCTGTCCTAATTAGAGGAAACCAAGCATCGTTCACAGCAGTAGGCCTCACATACACACCACAACGGATTGAAGAGGGCCTCCAATCCAGCTCACACTAAATGGCTTTGGGTTAGACAGGGGGTAGACTCTTTGGGTTAGACAGGGGGTAGACTCTGAAATTGGGTCTTACATGTTTCAGCCATTGACATACTTCCTCTTAGACATCTCATTCTGATGACTTGACGAAGGACCGGTCTGCGCATGCTCACAGAATTTGTGGAGAGAGACCTGGATGTAAAGGGTTGAAGTCTGGCTTTGGGCCTCCATTGATTGGTGAAGGACGCCAGCACCACAACACAGTGGAGCTGTTACATAACACTGGACCTCGTACACTGTGCAAGTGTGAATGTCTGAGGGGGAGGGGGAGGGGGGGAATGCGGATTTGGCCTGATGCTACAGATGAGCAGCCTAAAGTGTACCATCCCATTTTCCACTCTCAACACTATTCTCTCTGTCAATCATTGGACGACTGAGAGACGTTGCCATGTGGTTTGTGAGTATGCCTACTGCCACCTTAGTAAAGGGGTTGATCGGCACAGATGGTTTATGCACCGCTCTCTTTTTAAGGCCTTTGTTCAAGAGCCTGGTGTTCTCTGGACCAATCACAGGGAATTAGAATGCCAGATGATGAATAAAGGCTGTATGACAGCTCAGCTGGAGGTTCTAAAGCCAGTAAAAGCAGATGCACATGAATAGAACGGGTATCAAAGACTTGGTCCGTGTCCACGGGCTTTTCGAAATGAAATAAATGAAGCCTGGGGATCTTTTCCTACTCTGGAGGACTGGATCCAAGAGCTCTACAGTGAGTGTGCATACTGTTGACAGTCGTCAATGAAGAGGCTATTCCTGATGCCAGGTAGTTGCCCTATAATACCTACTGGCCAACTACAGCACATGTGGATCCATGTGTATCAAGAGGTACCCTGTTTAGCGAAACTACATCACCCTTTTGTACAGGTTGGGTTCTCTGCATGATATTGAAGTCACACAAGACACTAATTATTATTATTATTATGATTATTATTAATACTATCTCTTTATTATTTGGGGTATTAATCTTTGTTTAACCCTTGGTTAATAGTGTCCACTCCTGCTTCCTTTCTGGTCATTCACTTTACCTGTCATTGTCGTGCACCTGTGTACCCTTAAGAAGGCCTGTGATGTATGTATGTCCTTTGCTATGCAATGGCCGCTAAAATAAACATTTTTTTCACGAGAGAGTGCCCGGGATTCTTTTGCACAGCTGCAAGTTCATACAGTCACAATGGAAATGAGGCAACTGAGACAGGCAATTGAATGGCATGCAGTTCCCAAGTAATGCTGACCATATCAATAGAACAGGTTATCGAGACGTGTCGTGTAGGTCCGCCTATAATCATCTCCTCATTCACCACACCTGTAACAAGGCTCCACTATGCTACCCATGCACCAGGTATGAAACACAGAGAATCTCTCCATTAGTTTAAACATTAAACTATGGCGCCTGTCTCTATCCCAATGTTTATAATCATCCAGACAGAGCAGTGGATGAAGTCAGTGCGTCTAAACCAAATCAAAATGTTTGAGATCAGTTTGCATAGCTACGATCTTATTGCCACTCCACAATTGGTAGTCAGAGCTGCACTGCCGCCTGCTGGTGTGTAACGGTATGCCACAATTTCTAGACCATGTTATTACGCTACGAACCCCAAGTGGTATTACTAGTGGGGAAATGTATCAAAAAGCAAAGTATTCTTAGTCAGGTTGTTTTGTGAGGAACAGGACAGCACTAAACTCAATACATTAACCCATCTGTAGCTTGTGTCTTCATGTCACATTAACAAGACTGTACTGTACTCATTGCCATTCATGAGTTGTGTGCTGTTTATTTGTAAAAAATAAAATAAAATGTGTGTTATATTATAAACAGAATTAACAGCACCCATGTTTAAGACGTTTTTATTTATGCATACAGATAGAAGTAATAGAAATCAATAAAAAAACAGGTTGACAATAACTTTTTCTCTTTTTAAAACTGTGGTTGCATTTTTTTACAGATATTTTTTTCTTACCTGGAATAGTCATAATAATGGTTTACAATTCAAGATTTTGTAATATATACAAAGGTTTAAATCATAATGGTAATACCAGTTAAAACTTTAGTTTTACAGCACATGTACAACTATGACCATCATATCAAGCCACCACCGTCTACTACATAGGCCACACTTCTGCTATGTTTTGAAGGCAAGAAACCGTGAGAACAAGGTGCATCCCATAATACTACTGCAAGCGGTTAGCTCTTGCAACAGTGTTAATATCGTTTATTATGTCCATAAAGATTTGCTATCATGTACACAACTATCATAACCTCAGGCATCAGCTGAGCAACATAAGGACTACCATGTAGAACTTCCATGGAGTGTGGCACTAAACTGTTTTCACCATGAGGTGCCAAAAATGTACAGGTTACAAAAATCATTTACACCCCTAAAAACCCAGAGATGAATTTACATCTCAACAGTAAGTTATGTGTGTTTTTCCATATTGGTGCCCCGTTCTTTCAACATTATTCATCACAGATATTAATAGGAATAACAACAATATTTTGTTTTTGGAAATACAATGACAGTTAGTGTTAGTGCAGTAAAATATCACAAGAAATAAAATGAATCGGATCAAAGAATCTCTTTATATTAATCCACTCTACCACCCAATCCATACTTTACTTCATTTGAATATAAATACAATTTCTGTGTCTCAGGTTAGAGAAGACAGGAAGCTAGCTCGAGCTCAGGTGGGAATGTCACGTTACATCCCAAACCCATCCCTTTGCTCCAGCGCCGTGCCACCGACTGCGTCATCAGTGAACATCCCCTCCTAAAGCGGCTCAGGGGACCAAGACCAAGTGTTTCAGCCAGGTTGGGAGGAGGAGGAGGGGGGGGGGAGGAGAAATGAAATAAATAGTGAAGTGAAAAGGAAAAGCAGGTTGTCCGTCTTCATTTCGACACCTGCCAGATGATGAGGCCCAGTATGACCAACACGACGGACATGACCATGGCCAGGATGCACATCTTCTTACGGGACTTTTGCTGAAGGAGAGCAGAGCACAGATGGCAAGGTTGGTGACGGTTATTGATGAATGAAAAATATGCACATTCTAACATTATACACATTCAAACATTATATTCCCAAAGCTGGGACCTATTAAAGATCCGGCTGGGATCAAAAATGTTGTTTTGTTTGTGCGTCTGATAAAGAAAAAACAAAAAAACTGTGAGAGCATTATCCTAGCGTTTGTTTTATGTCCAGCATCTGTTCTTTAGGTGCTGTGACCTCACTGACACAGCAAGGAGCAAAAAAAACAAGTGCCCAGAATGACTAAACAAGCATTCAGGTAACCACAACAATGATGTGATGTGAGTGTGAGTCTTACCTGATAGTAGGCTGCTCTCTGGAGCTGTTCCGCCCCTCTATCTACATGGACCTCAGCACTCTCCACATTCGCCTCTATGCTATCTGTTGGAACAACAAAGACTTTTAGGCACCCCTGTTCAGTGGATCACTGCATCGTGTCTGTTTAACAGGTTTCACCAAATGAGCCACTACTTGCGCATAGAGGAAAGCAAATAATAGCTTTGGAAATAGCTTTTTTTTTTTTTTTAATAGCTTTTCAAACCGTGCTTCAGGGTAATTATTACTTAAGTAATTGGATTTGAGTGCCACAGCATACTACATCATTAACAAGACATACCGATCATCTCTCCCTGATCATGGATCATCACTGCCAAGTCCTTGAATATCTGGTTCACATCCAAGATGTCCGACTGAAATAACAAGATCATTAAATGAGAAAAACATGTTGTTGCTGTTTTAAAAAAAATACTTTTTGCCATGTGGTGAACTTAACCATTAGTCTGCTCCCCAAGCAGTGTATCAAATTAGATTGTGTTAACAGGGGGCACACATTGGTGTGAAGTAACTGAGGGACCGGTCAATGCTGTGCTTTTTAATGATCAAAACTCATAGTGCACAAAGCCCTTGTGGCAATACTGATGTGGTGTAGACGAGCCTCTAAGACAGGGGTGTCAAACTCAATTTCATTCCGGGCCACATCAGCATTACGGTTGCCCTCAAAGGGCCGGTTGTAACTGTAAGACTATATAAATGTATCTATTCTTTATCATATTACATAATTGCCTCTGCATTCAATCATTATTGGTTTTAGTAATAACTTAATTAATAACTAGCTCTGAAAGCTGAAGTCTAGGAAAAATAATGGCAAGCAGACATTCAAGTGTACAACTATTGTACACATTTTTTATTTTATTTTTTTAAACGTGTTCGGTAACAAAAACACATGCTTGTGTGTCAATATATATGCATGTACATATGCACAAAAATACTGTATGTGGGCACACACACTCACATTTCTCTGTGTTATTTTCAAGTGAGTAATACCATCACACAAACATTAACTTTGTTTAACCTTGTGGTCGCAGTTGAGAGGGGCAGAACTATGGTACAACAAATAAATGTGCTCTGATCCAAAAATCTCTTGAGGACTGTGCTCCTACTCAGACACCTTACTTCTGTACGGTATGGCACAGTATTGTCAGTGCTTTCGTCAACAGCTAATGAAAACGCCAGATAACTGCGTGCTTCTTCAGCCAGCTGTGTCGTCAGATTTCTTGCTAGCTCCCTAACTCGGTCTGCGATAGTGTTTCTTGACAAGCTGACATTGCTTTTTTTCATTGAAATGATTTCAATGATGCTGGAAGTGGAAATTTTGATTGATGGATGTTAGCTTTAGCTAAATCGACGTGACAAAAGTGTAGCCCCCTCTAGCGGTTGTGGCCGTAAGCAACCGCTTATGCCGGCGGCCGGTCCTGGCTGGGAAATGTAGCTTATGGACACCGTACTTAAAGCGTTAAAGCGGCATAGACTTTATTATTATTATAGTATTATAAGCAAATTATATCCTTTGCAAGCTCTCGCGGGCTGCATAAAAGGCCGCATTCGGCCTGTGGGCCTTGAGTTTGACACTTGTGCTCTAAGATATGAGCAGCCACAGATGGACAGAGAGAGAGAGAGAGAGAGAGAGAGAGAGAGAGAGAGTCTGACCTCCAGCTGTCTGATGTTGGTCTCCCTCTCTTTGATCAGCTCAAGGTCCTCTTCTGTAATGGCTTCCTCTGTCTGTAAGGTTGTCTGACCCCAATCATCTTGGCTACAAAAAGAGATACAGAAAAAACACAACGGTCCTTCAGGAAACAGGTTCAGATATCTGTAGATAAGACAGCTTCCTTGAGAGAGGAGTGAACATACTTATCAAAAGACACAAGCTGTTCATCATTGGCACCATCTTCTGCCTGAAAGACAGAAACCAAATAAATCAGTCAAAATAAAACGTGTTTGGAGGTGTGTTTGAATGTTCATTGTAGCTCTCCACTAGTCAACAAAAAGAAGTTTGACAGGCAAAATTTGTCAATGACAAACCTAACATAATTCCATTAATTCTCTTATCAGGGTTCCTACACATTTCAACAAGTCAAATTTAAGACCTTTTAAGACCCTTTTTAGACCTCTTTGGGTAGAATTTTAGACCTATTCGCAACACCGTGTGATAGCTTTTTGTCATCATCAAGGTGATGAAATTAGGGTTTTCACTGCCATACAGACAAAAAAGGAAGCGAATTGGCATATTTTTGGTTCCAACTTGATTAATATCCGCGTAAATAGATGTGGTCGGACTGATTTCCTTGCAGGATAACATTTTTAAGACCTAGCACGTAATTTTTTGACCGGATAACTGCAATTTGACACCTTTTTAGGCCTTATAAATTGGATTCTGGATTCTAGACTTAAAGGCTTTTTAAGACCAGCACGGAACCCTGTCTATTTAGTGTTTTTGAAACCCTTACTGAGAGGCGAGAGCCGGCTCTTGCTCTAGCCACAGACTCCTTCTCCTTCTCTGCTGCCCGGCGCTGGACTGCCTGGAAGTTGTTGAGCGCAGCTGAGAAATCATTCATCAGCCGATCCTTCTGGATCTTCTGCTGCCTCTGTGGAATTAAACACAAGATTAAATGGGTCATTCAAACAAAAAAACCTCATGACCTGGATACTCCCTTTGTTACTACCAAGGACGCACACACACACACACACACACAAATGCATGCAAATACTCACTTGCTCTGAGGGCGATAAAGCTAGAGGGACAGAGCCAAGGTCTTTTAGGTGTTTGTTGGTCTCCTTAGCCAGCTGGTTTGGTATAGTGCTGTGTCTGCTGCCTATAGGAACATGGGCACATCCAAAGTGAAGGAGATAAGATTATCAACACAGATTCAATGAACACACACACACACACACACACACACACACACACACACACACACACACACACAGATCTACAAGAGGCCTATATATGTACAAGCAAAGAGAGCGTGCAGAAATAAGCAGTGGGAAGAGAATACAGTACTTACAGACGGTCCTGCAGTTCGCTGGTGTCCTGCCTCGTCCCCAGCTGGTTCACAATGCTCTTTATCTGGGCAGCTTTGACAGGAGGAAACTTCCGTTAACACTCGTTCATGTTATCAAGCTTACTTACAGGGTTCCTACAAGTTTCAACAAGTCAAATTGAAGATCTTTTTAGACCTCTTTGAATAGAATTTTAGACCTATTCGCGACACCGTATGATAGCTTTTTGTCATCCTCGAGGTGATGACATTAGGGATTTCACTGCCATACAGACAAAAAAGGAAGCAAATTGGCATTTTTTGGGTTCCAGCTTGATTCATTTCTGCGTGATTCATTCATTCATTCATTCATTCATAAATAGATGTGGTCAGACTGATTTCCTTGCAGGATCTCATTTTTAAGACCTAGCACCTAATTTTGGGACCGAATAACTAAGATTTGGCTTATGGATTGGATTGGTGGATTTTAGACTTAAAAAGACTTAAGCTTTTTAAGACCAGGGACCCTGGAACCCTGTACTTAGTAAACCACTGATTTGTGTCAACCACGCGCGGCGCGCGCGCTCTCTCTCTCTCTCTCTCTCTCTCTCTCTCTCTCTCTCTCTCTCTCTCTCTCTCTCTCTCTCTCTCTCTCTCTCTCTCTCTCTCTCTCTCTCTCTCTCTCTCTCTCTCTCTCTCTCTCTCTCTCTCTCTCTCTCTCCTCTCTCTCTCTCCTCTCTCTCTCTCTCTCTCTCTCTCTCTCTCTCTCTCTCTCTCTCACTCTCTCTCTCTCTCTCTCTCTCTCTCTCTCTCTCTCTCTCTCTCTCTCTCTCTCACACACACTACTCACTGTTCTGTGTGATCTTCTGGATGTTGTTGCTGCATGTCTGGATGAGGGTGTTTGAAGTCCCGTGGCAGGGTGCGATGGCTGTCTACTTTGCCGTAAGACATTGCTGCCGGTGTGCTCTCTTAGGCCTTAGGTTGAAAAGACAGTTCAGGGCTGAGAGGCAGATGTACGGGGTGTGTGTGCAGGTGGGTGGCGAAAACTCTGAAAAAGGAGACAGGGTTTTTAGGGGTTATGAAAGAGACAGACATCACAGCAAGCTCAGAGATAAGGTAAATACAGACCACCATCAATTAAGACTGTCTAACAGTCATGAGACCAAAACATGGGTGAGCCCTAGCAAATGGTGCCCACTAGTTGCAAAGTAACAGCTCCATAAGACAGGGAAGTTAGCTTTGAGTGTATGAGTGTGATAAATGTGTATGTCAACTAGCAATAGTTGGACTGACACACTAGATAGGTGACTCAACAAAACTCCTTTTTGCAACTCCCCCTCATCATGTCCTCCTGTAGATAATTGGAGAAATACGGTCTGTTGCTCACAGCCTCACTGAGCCGAAGGGTTGGGCTCCTCTGTCAGCACCGCCCGGTAGCTGCTGGCTAGCTGGCTTTGCCTGACAATTTGCTAACGTTCATGTTTGACAGTGAGATTATTAAGGCCAGCAATCTAATGGTATTAGCAATCTAGGGAGCTATGTATACACCTCTAAAATGTACTGCACTAATCTGATAAAGTTAGGGTTGTTGTTGCCCGCCGGGGCCTTTCCATGGTGGGGCTAACGACGTCAGCTAGCTAGCTAGCATCGACACAGACAAGATACAGCAAGGAAGCTACTACTGCCCTGTCAACAAAATACAAGTTTTTTTATTTTTACGGTTAATACACATTCACGTGTAGCTAACTATTAATTCATAACAGCATAGTCTTACTTGTTTAGTCGGCTGTTCCGTTAGAAAACCGCTTTTCTTCACTTTGTTCTTCCGTCGAGAAGCCAACCCTTTCCACAACTGTCATATGACGTCATCGCGTTAAACCGTAAAGTTTGAGCTGCGTTCGAAAATTCGCTCTGGAAATCTGATCAGCACTCATGGAATGCCTCTTCTCCAATCAAATTAGTTGGTCCCTTTATGGCGTTGAACCAAGTGTGCGCTCCGGCGCTCTCAGAGCGAGTTTACGAACGCACCCTTGGACAGAGGATGAACTGGATATTCAATAAAAATATGTCTAGGTACAAGGGCAGCATCATTTTATTGTTAAAAAAATAAAACTTACATATGTAACAAAAACTAGTATCTGGATTAGCATAAGGGAATTTAACATCTATCTCCACTTTGGTAGCAAAGATCACAAAATGACAGTCCCAGAAACCATACACATGATACAAGCACAAACAGGTAGCTTTAATTATGCTTTAGAATGCCTCAAATACTGTCCAGCATGGAACTCATTTAAATGAAGCCCCTCTGGCTGCTGCAGAAGCCTATGCCTAACCCTCAGTCACTGGAGTAACTTGTGACTCTCATGTGGTCCCGCTGATTGACTAGTAGACAAAGGCGAGACTAAGATTTCTCATAACAGACCAGAAAGACAGAATGGTAAAAGACGCTCCACTTTAGTTGTCATCACAGAGGAGTTGGCAACATATTATTGGCAATGTTTATTCACTCTTTACACATGTGTGTATGCCAACACAAAAGGCTGTGTGTATGTTACACAGCCAATTATTCCTCAGTCAAAAACATAGTAAACAAAAAAACATTGCATTTGTGTTCTAACAATGCCTAACAAATAAAATCAGGAAACAATACTATCTTACAGGATGGACCGGGGTGTACATCTTTTTATGAAGATGCATGTTATGAAGATGAAGATGCTGAATAAGAAATCTTATGAACTGATATTCACAGTATTCAACATCTCATATTGAAAAGTCTGCAGAACACAAGGCAAGAAAACACAAGAGGGGGAGGCAAAGACATTTTTTTTTTAAAGAAGAAAAAAGTGGGTGCCGGGCATAGCCATTCCATCTGGTGTCTCACCAGTACACAGGTTCTGGTGTCTCAACAGTACACAGGTTCTGGTGTCTCAACAGTACACAGGTTCTGGCAGGCTACTCTTGGTATTTACGGCCTGTTCTGAGGAGACCTCCAAGGGTTGCCAGTGACAATCAATTAACGCATCATACAGTTCCTCACTGTGTTCCATGAACTTCCTGTTGGCCTCAACAACATCCATCTGTGGGTTCGGATCTGTGACAAAAGGGAAAGGCAGTGATTACTTCATCCCTGCTTCTAAGAATTAGTTGTTGTTTTTTTAACTGCAGGACAACATCGCTATCTGTCTCTCAGCCCAAGTAGACCTCACAACTGGACAGAATGTTTGGGAACATTCACACACACCAATGGCGGCAAGCTACCATGCAAGGCGCCGGCCCGCTCATTGGGAGCAATTTGGGGTTCAGTGTTTTGCCCAGGGACACTTCTACATGTGGCCAGTCGAGGTCGAACCGCCGATCTGCCAACCTTGCGATCATTAGACGCAGACTCTACCTCAAAGCCGATATATTGTAGGTATTATTCTTAAATGGAAGATTAAAGTTGTATATGTTGCGATTGGAAAATTATTTCTGTGTCGTATGGAAAATATAGGACTTGAGGTTCACACGACGAGGTATGGGGAATCGGACAACATTAAGACCACCTGTAGGACCACTTCAGCCTGTAGGAGTGAATCTCCTTGGCAGCCATCATAGGGAAGACTTGGACCCCACATACGTACAGTCGTGAGTTCTGCTCGGGCTGTGAGTCTCTATCAAACCTCTCTGCATATTGGCCACACAATATCAGGGTGAACTGATGAGCAGAAAGAACACAAACCTTCCAGGCCGTCATCCTCAGTAAAATTTTCCTGAAAAAGTGTTAAATGAAGAGTTAGTTTATGACATCACAAATAAAGATTAAGAAGCAAGGTTATTTGTTCCCAGCAAAGCGGCAGATAATGATGATTACCTGTGCGGTTTGCTGCGTGTAGTCGTACTGGTTGTAGTTGTAGCCATAGTCGCCTCCATTCTGGTCGTAGCCCCAATTTGAGTAGTAACCCGAATATGGCTGGTTCTGGTGGTACTGGTTGTGTCTGTAGCCGCCTCCTGAGTTCTGCTGCCATGCCCTGCTGTCTGACTGAGAGTGCCTATTTCTGATAGACAGAAGAGAGAGGAAGTATATTGGTCATTAAGGGACAGGTGATAAATATCAGTCAAATCTCTGTTTATTTGGACACTGTTCTGGTTTAGAGCATTTGGGAAAAGATTTGCCAGTATGGAAAAACGTACTTGTTAGCAGCTAGACTTAGTCGTAGAGGTTTGGCTCCAAGGCCCACTGCTCCCTGACACTCTTCCAACGCCCGCTTCTGGAGCCTCACGTCTGGGAACTGGACAAACCCACAGCCCCTGGGAGGAAAGCACTCAAGTATTTTACACTGACAATTACTCCTATATTGACTCGTCATTGACACAAGTCACATGTTATTGAATCATGGCAAAATCAAATCACATACTCACTTTGAGTTGCCTTCGCTATCCAGCACCACCTTCCCCCCACGACAAGATGGATAACGATTGTAGAAGAACTCATACAGCATGCCATCATCAACCTCTGGTGTGAGGTCGCCGACGAATAGAGAGTAGAGTGGACTGGAGCAGAGAGAGAAAGGAAGATCTGTGTTCATTGCAATGCACCCATATGAAATCTCTCATAGATAGACTCGTAATCCTTGATATACCAGACGACAGAATGTAACCTACCTGCTTTCTCCTTGCTTCCCAAAGGTGGCCCGATTTAACTTGAACCTTCTGGGCTGTGAAGAACAAACAAAGGCTTACTTATAGCAATTCCGATGTACATTCACAGAACACTTTATTAGGAACACTATACTAATAACCACAATTCTTTGTGGCACTGATTCCACAAGATGTTGGAAACATTCCTTTGAGATTCTGGTCCATGATGACATGATTGCATCACGGAATTCACCACAGAGTTTTCAGGTGCATTTTCAAGCTGTGAATCTCTACCACATCCGAAAGGTGTTCTATTGGATTCAGATCCGGTGACTGGGAAGGCCACTGAAGAATATTGAACTCATGGTCATGTTCATGAAACCAGTTTGAGACGACATTGCTTTGTGACATGGCGCATTATCATGCTGGAAGTAGCCATTAGAAGTAGGGATGCTCCGATTTATCGGCCACCGATTTAAATCGGCCGATTTCACTCCAAATGACTCGATCGGTGATCGGCAAAAATGGCCGATCGCAAAAACCGATCTTTTTTTTTTTTTTTTTTTTTTTCCCCTGGGGAAGACAGATAACTGAACAGAAAACATAGGAGGACGTAACAGTATGTAAACCACGAAGGCCACGTTTATGATGTCTTTTATACAGCCATATCACTGACTTGGGCTTCAGGCCCTAACTGGGTGATAGGCCAGACTTTTACTATGCCATAAAAATGGGTCTGCGTTTGCTTGGTGCCTAATGGATCAAAACTTTTGTCTAAAAAGCAAAAAATATGTAGGCTATCCAGTCAGTAGGCCTACAGTTATGTATTAAAAAAAAAATCGGTATCGGTATCGGTATCGGTTGATCTTGAGGAAAAAAATCGGTGATCGGTATCGGCCCCAAAAATCCAGATCGGAGCATCCCTAATTAGAAGATGGGTACATTGTGGCCATGAAGTACATGTGAAGTACATGAAGTACATGGTCAACAACAATACTCAAATAGGCTGTGGCATTCAAGCGATGATTGATTGGTATTAACCCAACGTGTGCCAAGAAAATATTCCACACACCATTACACCACCCGAATGGACAACGAAGGTGTACAGATGTTCCTAATAAAGTGTTCAGTGAGTGTATGTCTCAATTCGTCACAATGCGAATATTGAGCTATGCATAATTTAGAGCAATTGAAGAGCTTTTCAAATTGCATTAAAATTGACTCTAGCAGGAGTCAGTCTATTAGGGGTGCAACGGTTCTCGGTTTTTTTACGGACGGTACGGTTTGCGTTCCACGGCTCAATTCACTAGTGAACCGTGACGGTTTTCGGTTTATGCTGCGATTTGGCTGCGTTCGTAAATTAGCTCTGAGAGCGCCGCAACAGTTTGAGGAAGCCCCGGATTCCTACAAGTCTGCGGTGTGGGGTCATTTAGCTTTTCCCGTTGAATACGACAATAAGGGGGGGGAAACAGTGGACAGAAATATTACTGTCTGCAAGCTCTGCTTAAAGCGTGTGCCATATGCAAATGGTTGCACCTCTAACATGAACCAGCATATTCGCCGCTACCACTCAACGAAAACACTGACTGGGAGCAGGAAAGCCAGTCAGGTAGCGTCAGTGAGCAGACAGCAGTCTCTCTCTGATGCGTTCGGACAGACGTACACTACCACTTCAGAGAAACACAAAAAAATAACCAATGCAGTGGGGATGTTCATTGCAAAGGATTTGCAGCCCTTTTCGGTGGTTGGAGATTTGGGTTTTCGAAATCTGATAAAAACTCTCGAGCCCCGTTACAGTGTCCCCTCCCGTACATCATTCAGCACCAAAATAATCCCCGGTATTTACCAAACAACGCGCAGAGGCATTGAAGACGATTTGGCAAAAACACAGAGCTTTGCACTGACTACGGAGGGTTGTACCTCCCGGGCAACGGAGAGTTACCTCACTGTCACGGTCCACTACATGTCACCGGATTGTGAGATGAAGAGCGCAGTACTGCAAACTCGTCCACTATACGAAAGCCATACCAGCGCGCACCTGGCAGAGGAACTAACAAATGCAGTGACTGAGTGGAAGTTGGAGAGGCCAAACATAACAATTCCCGTAACAACAGACAACGCAGCAAATATCGTAAATGCGATCCATGAAGCTGGTGGACTGGGGCCACAGATCCGCTGCTTTGCGCACGTCGTAAATCTCGCCGCCAAGAAGGCAGTGGCAATAACCCCGGTGTCCCGCCTCCTGGGTAAGATCAGACATGCAGTCACTTTCTTCCACAAAAGCACCACAGCCCACCATATTCTGACAATTAAACAAGATATGTTAGACTTACCAAAACACAAATTAATCCACGATGTCGCAACTCGTTGGAATACAACACATGACATGTTGGAACGCTATGTGGAAAGTGTTACTTTTGGAGTGTGAATTTGTTTTCCTCCTGTTTGTATACGGGCTACCAGCTGTCAAGGCTAAAGTGCACTTTTACTTTCGAAAGTGTTTATTTATTTTTGGACATTTGAAAGTGTTTTTTGTTTATATACAATGATATATACATTATATACATAACATATACATGTGTATGTTAAAGTTCCATATTATGTATAAGCAAAATAAAGTAAAGTAACAGTTTGTAAATAAATAGTAGCATTTGTTTCTGAACCGAACCGTACCGAAAACCGTGACCCAAAATACCGAACCGTACCGAACCGTGGGCCAACTGAACCGTTGCACCCCTACAGTCTATGCAGTACTACACTACAGTAGGGCTGTCCAAAACGACTATTTTTCTAACGATTAATCTAGCGATTATTTTTTCGGTTAGTCGATTACTCTAACGACTAATTTACCGATTAGTCTACCGATTATTTGTTTTACTGTTCGATTAATGTATCACTTAATTTCCCCCAAAATAATGGCTGTATTGTCTCTCTCTGTTTAACAGTGTCTTTATAAAGCACTCTGGGTAATAGCTGCTGCTCTTATAAAACAAAGCAGTGTGTGACATGCACATTACTCAGACGGCCGCCCCTTTAAATGATCAGCTGATGTATGGGGGCTGTCTGTGGGCCCGCAATTTAACACACACACCTTTAATTCGGCGACCTGCTACTACTACTACCAGTGTTTCCTCTATATGCATTTATTGGTGGCGGGCCGCCACGAAAGAATTTCCTCCGCCACTAACTGATTCAGACAGTCCACTTTGATTCAGGCTGCGCAGAAAGGCATCGAGTTATTATGACCGGAGAACAGAAAAAAAGCAGATTGAAGCTAGATTTAGGCCGCTTCCAGACCTACATTTCGTTACGATTTAGGGCGTAGTTAGTTACAATATGTTACAATGTTGCAATTAACCTCGTCGTTTGTGTTCGCACTGCAATCGAGACTGAATCAGATAGCGAGGCGACGCGCTTTCAAAACAGTTTTGTGATTGGTCCGAATGTGTGTGTGTGTGTGTGTAATGCGCGTTCCGCATTTTCCGCTGCAGCTGTAGGATATATTGGTATTTGATCACCTTGTAGGAGTGACGGCAATAACAGGACGATCTAGTCGTTTTGCCGGTAGAAAATCAATCATGTGCGCTTTATTCTCACTCTCTGCATGCGTACTAGGGATGGACGGTTTAAACCGGGGTTTATAAAAATAGAAACGGTTTTTTATCAAAACCGTCTGAAACCGGATTTTTTATTTATTTTATTTTTTATTTTATTTTTTACATTTTATCAAAATATCATAGATTGCTATATAATACATGCCTAGAGTGTGTACAAGAGTGTGTGGTTGAAGATGCTATAAAAGTGATTTTGTAAACACTATAACTTTGTTATAACTTGTCAAATAAATGACATGTCTAAAAAGACGGGTCACGTGACAGCTTCTCTTCAGAGCAGAGAGTGAGGAGAAAAAAAACAATGGCTAGCGTGAACGAGCGCGAACGTTTTCTATTCTATTGTATATTCTATGTTGTTCAAAGAATAAAACTGGAACATGTCACATGTTTGTTGTGTGTGAAAATAACAATGATACAGTCTGAATCTGCCGCGCAATGAGTGAGAGGTTTGGTCAGTTGTGAAGAATAACTGAGGATTAATATCTAATTGGGATTATATTTAAGGGTAACGAATCACTCTATGGGAAAGATAGTTGCCTTCAGTTATTGGTAGATAGGAAAGGTTTTTTACAATTACTCGCTTACATTTAATAAGATCATTTTCGCTGCTCTCTGTAAAGCGCATTGGGTCACTTTTGTGAGAAATGCGCTATAGAAATAAAATGTGATTTGATTTGATATCAATCAATCAATCAAACTTTATTTATGTTCTATAGCACAAATCATGCATTGAATGTAACTCCAAGTGCAGTATTTACTAAACCACAATATAATAAAACAAGAGCTATACGGATCAAGAGTGTTTGTGCACAGCGCCACTGTGTGTGAAGGCGCTACTGAAAGTGATGACAGAACGCATGTCTCAGAAGATACACGGTCACTTAGTGACGCAAAGGTAGTTCTGTATTTATCTCTATCTGTATTAGTACATTTATTTTGAAAGCTCTATTTTGACAGCTCTACCATGGGAACTTTTATTTTGATGGGGCATTCTTTGTTGATTGACTTACGACAGTTCAGGACGAGTCAGTCTCGCGGCATGTGGTTTTTATGAAAAGCTTTAAGTATGTTCACTGCATAATTCTAAGTCTAATATTTCAGTGATTATTGAGCAGTATTCAAATATTTAAATACATTGAGCAGCAGCTGAAACTTTGTCTAAGAACCAAGATATTGAGAAAGCAGTTCATTTAATGAAGACGCTGTTCCAAGAGATGATCTTCCGTGCAGGCGTGCACCCTGGATCAGCGGAGCTGGTGTGTTAAGTGTTCATGTGTTTTCATGTATGGTGTAGCTTACAAAAGTCTGCCTTTCCACTTATATTTGTGAAACTAAGTAGCCTAAATGTGTTGCGACTGTGCTTACGGTGTTTTAATGGTGTTCGACATGAGTGTATTGTAGCAGTAGGGCTCAATTATTTGAAATTGGCGCCCTTTTTGTTTTGATTTTGATTTTTTTTATTCCTTTTTTTATTTTTGCCGGTTAACCGGAAAACCCCGGTTTTAGTCTTTGACGGTTTTTCGGTTTCAATAATTGGAAACCGTCCATCCCTGATGCGTACTGACAACAACAACATTCATTCATCTCCGTCCCACTTATATCACGTCATATCACCCGCTAAGCAGCATGGGTGATGTAGTAAACATAAACATATAACAATGCTTTATACAAGGCTGGAACGCCGTGAATTATGAATACTTTGCTCGCTAACGAACGGTCACTACAACCTTCTATATAAAATCACCTGCTCGGCTTTAATGACTTAACCGCTATTTAAGAAATTATAATTGTTGCCACCCTGTAGTTTTTGGTGAAACTTCGTCTTTGTTTTGAGCGCCAGTGCGCGCGACAGATAGCCGCTCCGCCACTAATGTGAAAAATCCTGGAGGAAACACTGCTACTACTGTAACTGCCTCTGTCAAACAGCCCCAGACAGGGCAGACTCACTGCTATGTTTAGCCAACTTGAATGCCAACATGGCCATCAGGGTTTTTCCTGGCTCAAAATGAGGCGGAGGTGGTACCAGTGGTGTTTGACATTGGGGGGGACCCATGAAGCAGGGCTGTCTGGGGGTCCTTAAACATCAAATACTTAATTTCTTGCATTCTGGTGAATTGATATGCACCAATTTGTGCCCTTTCTGCATCAATTTATGGTGGAAATGTCATTATTTATGTAAAGGAAAACACAATATTCAGGCACCAGATGACCATTCAAAATATAATGTAATATAATGCAATATAAGGCTCTCAGGCATTCTGTACTTTCAAATATGTATTCTCCTTGAGCAGTCAACATCAACTATCAGCTATTTCGCTAGCAAAAACGAAAGCTAACTTATTTGCGAAACAGCGCCTCCACCACCACGTCGGCGCAGTGCCGCAATTGCAGTTAGAAATGACAGAAACGCTTGTAGAAAATACGACCTTCAGTTTGTCGAGAGCTGGAGGCGGCCGCCTCATAATTCTCTATGCAGGAAAAACCCTGGCCATTTAGAAGTCTACATCTACATAGCTAACGTTACTATCACCAGAAGACAAGACATACAAACTAGGGATGTCCCGATCCCATTCTTTAGGTATCTGCGATACCGATATCAATCCGATATTTGTATTTATTGTTTTACTCCTGAATAATAGCAAATACTTCCCCAGTATATAGTCCACAACAACAGTTGGCTATTAAAGACTGCCAGCCTTTATTCAAGCAACAAAAACAGTACTCTGCAGTACTCAGTGACCAACTGGTTTAAAGTTAAAACAATTTAAACTGCAGCATTCAGCATTGTAAAAAAAAAAAAGAGTTACTGTCTGATTTCTAGTTTGAGTGCCTTCATGTTTTTATTCTATTTATCTTCTCTTACAAATGGCAAATCAATTATAGCACCCTTTTTAAAAGTGTAGCCTAGTGACGCTGCTGGTGAGACCAGAAACCAGTCCCAGAAAAAAAAGGGGGGGGGGGCGGGTGCTGTGTGTGTTGATGAGACCGTTGGGAGAGAGAGCTCCGGTGAACTAAGAAAGTTGTGTATGAGATAGTTTACAATTAAACGCACAGATTACATGAGAGAAACTATCTGTCATTATTTTAACCACTGTCCAAGTGGGGACGTTACAATACTTTCGTTTTAGCACGAAACGTTAGCCGCTAGCAGCGTTTTTAGCAGTCACCATTCTTGAGCAAAACACTGATACAAACAAACATTCAAATACTTGTGTTGTCTTGAATTCTTTTCCGATTTCAATGTATGACGCATCATTTGAAAGCTTACCATCTGTAGTTTCAGACTATGTAAACAAACGAAAAATTACGTAAGCAAATGGTTTATGATTTCACCAGCTAGCATCATGACCACTGACTACTACTGTTGTCATGACGTGAGTGACACGCCGGATCGCGATCCCCAGATCGGTGCCTATTTTTTTTCTGGTGCGATCTGCGATCCAGCATTCAGGACCGATATCGCGGCGATATGCGATATCAATATCGGATCGGGACATCCCTAATACAAACTGTGGTGAGCTACATTGCTTGTGTAACATTAGCGAGTAGCCTCCTCCATGTTTCCACTGGTCGCAGCCATGTTGTTTATTTGCGACGCACCGACGCACATTACACAAGTCGACGTATTGACGTAGTTGATTACGTCGACACGTCGTCCCAGCCCTACACTACAGTAATCTAGAATCAAAGCACATCAAGGTAGCATTGGATGAAAAGGGTATTTACAGGTGTGGCCCCTGGAAGTGCCTTTCCGTTGACTTTCCGCAGACATCTCTCAGCTGTGGCCTCATCCGTCAGCTCCACAAAGCAGTATCCAGCTCCACCCCTGGGAGGTTAACAGAGAAGATGACATGACAGTATTTAAAACATGTTGACATAAAGACCAAGACAAGTTGGAGATGAAGGATATTCCACTCAACATGTCATGCATGGTATGAATAAGCATACTGGTGTGAGTTAGCTTTCTGCAAGAGAACAAATGTTACTTTTACACACATATATAATAATTTCAAGAGCCTTTTCATTCAATATCAATAATACTCACCCGGTCATCTTGTTGCGGATGATCCGCACACTCACTACCAGTTCCCCCATAGTCCCGAAGGCTCGGGTGATGAACTTCTCGTCCATGTAAGGCTCCAACTACCAAAACAAACTATGGTGGTGAGTAACTACGTTCGTAAATACGCTGTGAAAATCTGATCAGCACTCATGGAATGCCTCTTGTCCAGTCAAATTACTTGGTCCCTTTGTGACGTTGAACCCAGTGTGCGTTCCAGCGCTCTCAGAGCAAATTTACGAACGCAGCCCAGATCAATAGTATTAGATGTACTGGCCCTACCCCAGCTATAAAGCAGAGACGTGTGTCAAAACTTGTCAAAGCAATCTAGCTCTAGGTCAGTTGTTAGCAACTCCTTCTATTTGATATCTACTACTAGAGGACTAACTAACCATGTCGGTTTAGGTCAAGTTTAGTTATCTAAACTCCCAATGCAGCCCAGCAATGTTAGTCAGTCATTAGCCAACTACTTAGCATCGGCTAGCTTAGCTTAGTTAGCCAGCAGCAACATGTTGAACAGTACAATAGTATGACGGTCTGGTCGTCTGAAATTCATCAAGTAACTCACGTTTCCCATCCAGAGTGTACTCATGTTGTACACTTGAAGTTGTCGGAGTTTCTATAGCTTTATTTCCTCACAATCGAAAAGGTGAATCCCAGTAGCAGACACAAGCAGAATGTGCATCTGAAGCAACAGGAAGTCCACCGCGTCAGACTTTCAAAACAAAAGTCCCCCCCTTACATATGAGGACCATCTTCGGGATCCGGTTGTTCAAAACGTTTCATCTGGATCAGAATGATTCCGATTCTTTTTTTTTGCTATCCAGGATCAGATCGAGCTGGCTGATCTCCCCTATACGACTCAAAATCAGCCAGATAGATCTGATCCTGGATAGCAAAAAAAGAATCAAGATCATTCTGATCCAGGTGTACAACTGGGGGTCATCCCTATGTTCCCCGGGTCCTATGTTCCCCGATTTCTTAGCAAAAAAAAAGGGTTCTATGTTCCCCGCTTCCGTATGTTCCCCACCCCAGGTGTCGTTATGTAGTACTGCATGAGAGTTTATTTTTTTTAAACAACATACACAAATACATAATCATACTGTGGATTACTAATTGATAAAGACATTTACTCATTGATAAAGACATTTACAGGAAATTGCAGGAACTATTATACATAGGAACAAAATTATTATGTGTACAACATTATTATATGAACAAAATGATTATATGTACAAAACCTTTTGTAGGTAGGACACTATTGGACCTCGGCCCAAATCTAGTACTGAACCTGACCCCCCATGCTAAACCATTTGGAAGTACAGTATACTAGGACTCCAATTCAGACACACTGGGGGGTTGTCACAAATCTACTAACTCTATATCAATTTATATATATTTTTTTTTATTATGTTTCCAAAGATTCAAACATTTTTACAATATAATTGAACACATTTTTTCTTGTTTCCCCACCCCCATGTATCCACCCCCCCCCCCCCCCCCCCACCCACCATTGTGCGGCAACGCCCAACGACAACACAACAAAAAGATAATAATAATAAGACAAAACACACATGCCTACATACACACACACAGACAGACACACACACACACACACACACACACACACACACACAATAATACATTCATTAGGGATGCGCTATGATATTAACAGCAATTCACATCACCGTGCATCCCTACAAGAAACACTGTCCATCAAACAATAGTACCTGAAGCTGCCCTTCTTGCCATAAAATCTATATGTGGTTGCCATATTTTTACAAAGTCCTGACTCTTATGTCTTATATTATAGTATATTTTATCTAATGGAATGTAGCTAGAGATTTCATTTAACCAATGTGATATTGTAGGAGAGTAATCGGATTTCCAATGGATTGCAATACACTTCTTTGCAGCAATCAAAGCAAGATCAATATATATTTTTTGAAATTCATTCCAAGGATCCATATTGATTGTGCCTAAAAGACACAAGCGAGATGATTTTGCAATGTGAATATTTAAACATAATGCTATCGTGTCAATTACAAAGTTCCAAAATGTTAACAACAAATTACATGACCAAAACATATGGTAAAACTCCCCTTTCTGTTTTTTGCAGCGCCAGCACAAAAAGGACATTTCATTATTCATTTTATAAAGTTTTGCAGGTGTATAATAAGTTCTATGCAAAATGTTAAAAAGAAGGAGTTTGTGCCTCATATTGTAAGAACATTTATGAACTTTAACTTTAGCCCCTGCTCATCGACGGAGAGAGCGTGGAGAGAGTCTCAACCCTCCGATTCCTGGTGGTGCACATACAGGATGACCTGTCCTGGAAGAACAACACAACAGCCACCATCAAGAAGGCACAACAGCGGCTCTACATCCTGAGAGTCCTCAGGAAGGAACACAACAAGCAGGAGATACTGGTGGCCTTCTACCGCGACGCAGTGGAGAGCATCCTCACCTACGGCATCTGCAACTGGTTCTCCAGCTGCACAACCGCGGAGAGAAATGCGCTACAGAGAGTCGTGAGAACAGCCCAGAAGATCACCGGCGCCCCCCTCCCCTCTCTGGAAGAGCTGTACAACACACACTGTCTCAGGAAGGCCTCCAAGATCTCCAGAGACCCAACCCACCCTGGGTACGAACACTTTACCCGGCTGCCCTCGAAAAGGCGGTACAGGACCATGGCCGCAAGGACAAACAGACTGAAGAACAGCTTCTACCCCAGGGCCATCCAGGCCCTGAACACAGCAAAGACCTAGGTTCTGGGCCCTGGACAGTCTGGACGGATTGATGGCAGCTGCTGGACTGAAAAAAATCAGGTGTAGTGCTGAGGCACAAATATGTACATTTCTAGCCTGCAAACTGCGACACTTCAAATGAATGTGCAATAACACTATGTGCAATATGACAACCCTAGTCGTCTATCTGTACAGTATAGTATAGTGGATAGTGTACATAGCAGGCACGTGCCGTGAGCTTTTAGATTGGGTAAGCATAAGATATAGAAATACACGTAATTACACATACACGCTATCAGTGAACGCAGTTTCAAGGAAATGCAATTTTGATGCCCTAGAACCCGCTAATAAACTGTAGTGTCACTTTGTGATCAGATTACCAAAAACAAAAAAAACAGTTGCCAGTTTCGACTATATCAGGGGTGCTCATTGTTCAAAGATCTTTTCAAGTAGCCAACCTACTGAAATCTACAAGTCCAGTTTCAACATCGCACACGCACACACGCACAGCACAGACACACACCGTTTCCATCCTCCATACACACAACACACTTTCTTTTCACACTTTGTCACACAGGCACTTGACATCACATCACAGACCCTCCCTCTCAAAGTACTCAAACCATATAAACAAGCACAGATCGCCACCAGCCTCGCGAATCATATACATCATATAAACCGCTCATACCAGGCTTGCTGTAGCCGCTGGCGACTCTCCCTTTCTGGGTCAGTGTGAACATCGGTGAGCGAGCGGCCGGGCGGCCTTTAGCCAGTAGTTGTGTTTTTCCAGTCCAGTCCAGTCTACTAAATCCCTTTAGGTCGCTGACAGTAATGTCCATATTCACAAAATCAAGCAAGTTATCCTTATTGATTATTATTATTTAGATCGTTTGAGCTAGCTGGCATAAGCTATTCTGCCGGGCGAGAGGTGAAATGTTAAGTGAACTTGAAAGTGATAAGAGCCAATCAGTAGCTCTTATCGGAATGAAAGACCTACTCTGATTGGCTGTAAGCATGCTTACCCTGGTCACATTAAACAGCGGGTTGAGGCATCGGGAAAAAATAAAAAATACATTTTCACGCATTCGAATGTACGCAAGGGAAAGCAGAGAGCGGAGTGCTTATATGCAAAGCAGAGTAGGGAGTGCTTTACTCCTACAGGTGGCGCTAAAAATGCAACGTCAAAATGAATGACTCCTGCTGCCCTGGGACCTAAAATACGACTCTTTTAATGAAAACAAACGGTTACATGCACTTTTATTTTAATATTTTCCTTTTTTCTTTTTTCGTTGGGTAAGCACTGCTTACCCTGCTTATATGGACGGCACGTCCCTGGTACATAGCCTTTATTTATTTATGTAAACCAGCTCCTTCCCTTCTTGTGTTTTTTTTTCTTTCCTAGCACCGGGGGAGCCACCCCTCCTAAATTTCGTTGTTTGGTACCTGTACTATAGCAATGACAATAAAGACTATTCATTCATTCATTCATTCATTCATTTAAGACAAAAGAAAGACCAGTCCTCTTTACTTATATCCATGTCTAAATCCTTTTCCCATTTACACCTCGTAGCATCTGTACTTGTAGACAAGCATTCAAGCAGAGATAAATAAACTTGAGAAATACATTTAGAACTTTGAACCTCCTTATTGATAAGGTCTTCTATTTTGGAGGGCTTGGGTTCTTCAAGAGTGCCTTGAGTTGTCTGTATCATATGGCGGATTTGAAAAAAATCGAAATAAATGTGTGGAAGATAAATTATATTTTGACTTTAACAAACGTCGAATTCTGACGTGAGATCGCATCCAAATGTCGAATTCCGACGTGACATTTGCATCCAAACGTCGAATTCCGACGTGACATTGGGGTAGCTCGTTCTGATAGCGCAGGGGTGCGCCTGTTATGTCCCCCTAAAATACAAATAAATAAATAAACAAGAATGTGTTGTGTAACAACTCCCCCAACATTCCCCTCCACCACACAGAGACTAAACTGTCCTTCTGAAAGAGACTACACTGACATCCTCCATCCCAGACAGACTACAATGACCACCATCACAGTGTGACATGGGAGAGTTACTCCATATGAGAGTGGAGAAACCTATTCTTCAGGTAGCATGTGTTCCTGATGTTGTGGACTACTCTTTTATCAACAATTTCACAGTATTGCCCATTGGTGGCAGTTGAATTCATACCTATCCCAACAAGTTGGCGTGGTTCCCCAAAACATTTATGATGTAGGAACAGGAGGGTGTCAGTGATGGCTGAGGGTGGGAAGAGAAGCTTTGCTCCCTCCTTGTACTCTTCACAGCCTGTCAGGGGATCTTCTCTGTGGAGTGGCAGGAACACGGTCCCTTCAAACAGGAGCTGTGGATTCTCTGAAAATAAAAGACATCAAGTATTAAGGTAGGCTATAGATTCCCATCAATATTTTTTATACAAGGTCTTTCAGTAAGACTATTTTACCTGACATGGTAGCCCATATGCCTGTGATTTTCACCGGTTGCCTGTGGTTCCTGTCTTCACCAAGTAGGGTTGGGTTGAGTTGGGTTGGGGTTGTCTTCACAAATGACCCAACTCTGATAGTCTTTATATCAAATCTGAGAATGAAATTCAGTATGCTAATTATAAAAGGGGTATGCTATTGATAATATGAATGAATGAATGAATGGTCTTTATTGTCATTGATATAGTACAGGTACCAAACAACGAAATTTGGGAGGGGGGGCTCCCCTGGTGCTAGGAAAGAAAAAACAAGAAAAAAAAAACAAGAAGGGAAAGGAGCTGGTTTACATAAATAAAGGCTATGTACACTATCCACTATACTATACTGTACAAATAAAACACTGTGCTGTACTCTATGCTATGCTATACCTATTCTAACATTTCCTATTCTCTGCAACCTTATGTACCCTAGGGTTGTCATATTGCACATAGTGTTATTGCACATTCATTTAAAGTGTCGCAGTTTGCAGGCTTGAAATGTACATATCATTGTAGCATGATATGCTAAATGTAGCATATCATTTAGATTGTTTTTAATTTATTGTTTTAGATAATTCATTATTTTAAAATATTATTTTCTTTAGATAAACAACTAAAATAAAAAATCTAAATTAGATGCTATTGATACTGCATAGAAACACATTGATATAATATACTTGTATGTTTCAGGGGACAATGTTGCACTCTGATATTTAGTGTGTCTCTGTTGCGCCCTTCTACTCCGAGTCACCAGGGGGCGTAACACCCCCTATCAATTGTTTTAAGCTCAATTGTAATTGAGCTTGAGTTACAAGACTTCCTCACATACCGGTATGTTCGTAACACATGCGTAGTGACAATGGCTCAAATAATGACTGGAGACCGAGGGGGTAAAATATTAGTTCTGGATAATTTTAGGTACCACAAACACCGCACAAACTTACAGAATATTCGGTGGCGGTGTTGGAGAGAAGACTGCCGGACAGTTCTGGTTACCAACATCTTTGATGTAGAGGTCGTCAATCCCAACATAGAAGTTCGGGAGGTCTACGAACATGTACATGCCCCCGATACACAAATGGTGAACAATGCGCAATTTCGCCAAGTGATTACTGGAGAGGTGGTGAGAGAACCCACAGTACCAATCAAACGCATTTACAATGCTGAGTGCGTAGGTCTACAGCGGGGCCGTCCGATCCAGGGTGGAGGTCGGGGGCGACCTCCTCAAAGATTCTCCTCAGTTAGGTCTGTTATGGCCAGAGCCAGAGCTGCAGTAATCCCTCCCATCCCAGCTACCGTTGATGATGTAAGGATCGACGGTCCATGGGCTGAGACATGGGGCAGAGACCACTTCCTCCTGCACCAAGACAGTGAGTGGGGCATAGCAGTGTTTTCCACAGAGGACAACCTGAGAAAGCTGCGACACTGCAGGACATTATACATGGATGCTACATTCAAGTCGTGCCCACGCCCATACAACCAAGTATTTACTATACTCGGACATTCATGGCTTCGTTGTCCCCCTTGTACATGTCCTCATGGAGCAACGTACAATTGGACACTACCGACAAGTGTTCCAGTGTGTCAAAACATCAGTCAGGAGAATCACCCACCACAGTTGGCGTCCGCGTAAAGTCATCTGTGACTTTGAGCAAGCGCTGAAAACTGCTCTTGAAACGGAGTTGCCACAAGCCAGAATCGGAGGATGCTACTTCCATTTCAACCAAGCCTTGTGGAAGAGGGTACAGGCACTTGGATTGGCTGGTCCATTCCGTCATGACCATCCACTGGCAGCAGTCATCCGCAAGGTGTGTTGTGTTCTGTCTGCACTGCTGTTTGTCCTGTGTTGTTTTGTTTGCATTGCATTTAGAAATGCTCTTACTGTAACGCCAAATCAAATTCCTATATGTGTATGCTTAATGTGTATGCATAAATGGCAATAAACGTTATCTCATCTCTCATCTCATCTCATCTCATCTCAAGGTGATGGCCTTAGGACACCTGCCTCTGCCTCTGGTCCAGATCAATTTTGATCTTCTCCTCAACCACAGAAACACCAGGCGTGCCCTGGGGAACCACCCTGAGTTACAAGACTTCCTCGCGTATGTTCGTAACACATTATGTCCATCCTGGAGCGGTCTTCCCACCAGCGATGTGGAATGTGTTCGAAAGAAACATGGAGCAAAGGACCAATAACCATGTTGAATGTAAGTGTAACAATGACAGATCTGAACAAAAAAATTATAATTTCATCTAATAACTAAATCTGAAGTATTAAGTTAATTATTTTATATTGTTAATATAATAGTCTGCTAATTATGGGTTAATTCATTCTTATCCTATCACCTCTGGGCCTGTGCGTATATCGAGTATAGGTTTAACTATGAGCCGAAACAAAAATTAACGAAACATCAAACACAGCACAGGACAGGAGGGCTCTTTAAACAGGTGGACGAGTTGCCACGTACAGGCGCGCTAATGATGATGGACGTAACATCAGTCCAATCATGGGCGGGCACCGTGACGTTGCCAGGTACAGGCGCGCTAATGATGATGGACATAACATCAGTCCAATCATGGGCGGGCACCGTGATTGAGAAAGGATTAAGAAAGGATTTAAAATTGTGAAAGGAGGAGACACAGAGGGGAAAATGTTCAATGTCAAAATGTTCATGCCAAACTAATAACATTTAGGGCCTGATTTACTAAGATCCCAAATAACAAATACTAATTGAAGTTCACACACAGGGGAAGTTGAGATATACTTGTTTTCGGCTATACTTCAAATAAGGCCCGCTATCTTCTACATTGGAAAAATCAACAATCCTCACTGCACACCTTTAGTAGATCAGCTTGCAGATGTAGAACCAGTTTGCACATTAATAGGCCATTAATAGGCTAATAAGTTATAATTCTGTATTTTTGTTCTAGCTTATCATCGTACTCTAAACGATGCTGTCCAAGTGCGCCATCCTTCACTTTGGATATTCCTTCGGCACCTGAAGGATCAGCAAACACTTGCAGAGGATAAGCTGGGGATGGCAGACAGAGGCCACGCTCCCCCAACAAGGAGGCGGAAGTGGAGGGAGTTGGAGGCCCGTCTACTGAGGCTGAAAGGACAGTATATGCAGGGCCTCAGAGATCTGGCTTCGTACTGGAGGGCTGTCAGCCGTAGCGTCCGTATGGGCTAGATCTTTTAGATTTTTTCCACATTTATTTTGATAGCACTTTGGCCTATGTTGTTGTTATTATTATTATTATTATTATTGTTATTGGCCTAATTTTGTTATTGTTATTATTATTATTATTATTGTTATTGGCCTACTTTTGTTATTGTTATTATTATTATTATTATTATTATTATTGTTATTGGCCTAATTTTGTTATTATTATTATTATTATTGTTATTGGCCTAATTTTGTTATTATTATTATTATTGGCCTACTTTTGTTATTGTTATTATTATTATTGGCCTAATTTTGTTATTATTATTATTATTGTTATTGGCCTAATTTTGTTCTTCTTCTTATTATTATTATTGTTATTGTTATTATTATGCTATTGTTATTGGCCTAAATATTGTTATTGTTATTATGTTTGTTGCTGTTTGTTGCTGTGCCTGACGCCGCCCTGGCATTTTGATGCTTGGTCTTGGAAACAAACACCATGTTTGCACAAACATAGTTTTTTTTTTTTTGTTGGTTGCAATAAAAGCCTATATTTTGGATTGATATCTCTACTGTATTTATTTGATTTCATTTGACAAAAATATAGAAAAAATATTTAATAATGTGTATATATATATATCACTGGTGTTCTTTTAGGAATATAAGATTTTCAATTCCATCCCGAAAATGATCTATCTAGGGAGTTATATAAAATGCTGAGACAATACTATGACATTCATTGTGTTCTTCATTATTTCCAAGTCATCTTAAGACCCAAAAAAAAAAGAAAAAAAAAAAAGAAGAAAAAAAAAGAGTCAAACTCTCATGCAGTACCACATAACGACACATGGGGTCGCTTGACACAACGGCAGGCGGGGAACATAGGACCCTTTTTCGGAATCGGGGAACATAGAACCCTTTTTCGGAAGCGGGGAACATAGAACCCTTTTTCGGAAGTGGGGAACCGGGGAACATAGAACCCGGGGAACATAGGACCCGGGGAACATAGGACCCGGGGAACATAGGCATGCTCCCTACAACTGCGACCAGATGCAACCGTGTCTCTACGAAACCTGTCTAATCAACTGATACAAATTAAGTCAGTCAAATTGTTTTGCCATTTTCATTACAGTTTATTGACGGTGAAATAAACAATTCGTAACCATAAAGCCATTGCATGATAGAATTTTAATAATTCACGGAGCCATACCAACATTGCGGCTGCTCTCTAAATTATACACAGCTGTGTAGGTTGGCCCAAATCTATAAGTCCCATCATCTCTAGTTATACCACTCATTAAATGATCTCATTACATTCTTGAATCTTATTACATGTTCTAAAATCACACTGCACCAACAATAATGGGCAAACCAAAATAATGATGAGGTCTGATTATTAAAATAACAGCTATGGAAGTATAAACCACGCATAGTACTGGTCAGAATCTTCACAGCTTAGAAATAATCATGTAGGGGGAATGTTGAGCTTCTACACACTGGCAGACAGTTTTTCAAATAGACAGGCTGTGTAGATTATCAGATATTCACCAGAAGAAGAGCTTAATGTCTCAAGAATCACATCAATATGATAGAAATCACATCATCTACACAGCCTAACTGTTCTAAACACATCTGGAATGCATCCATTGTTGTTGTACCCATATGTTCATATTGTTCTTGAGGACATATCTTCGCATACCATCAAGAGGGAATGATTGAAAAAGAAAAGTAAAATACTGAGAATTAAATCTAACACATAATTATTCCAAAAATAAATCTAATATTTTGAGGGTAATACTTCAAAACACAAACCCAAGATTATACATCCCCTTATCAACATATTCATCACCAGGCAAATCAAACCATTAAAATGCAGTGGACTGCCATGAAAGATCAGTAAACATGGCCATTTAGAAATGGTCTCCCAGCCAGATAAAATCAGTTTCTTCTTACAATTATAGATTCTGCAAATACGTGCTCAAAATACAAATCTCATTGTAAAATATACAGAATGTAACTGCAAGGATATGTTTATGGTACACATTTCACCCTTTCAAGTGCACAATGTATAAGTCAAACATACACAGGGATAATGGTAGCACAGGAGACAAGCATGAGTTGGTCATGGATTGCACCTCTATAAATAATTACCACTGTCTAGGTAGAATTTGTGTTACCACCAAATTATGTTATAGCTAAGCTAACCTTTCAACTTAATTCTATAATATTTTTCTTGATCAAAATAAACAATAGCAATACAGTACAATCTCTTCATCTCTTGTGTAATTAAGATGCAAAATTGCCTTGCCTTGCCTTGCCTTGCCTTGCCTTATGAAAAATACCAGAATATTTGTCGAGTGGTCAAAACGGCACATGCAAAGAGCACAGCCTAACTTACTTGGAATGTGAAATCAAGAGTTGGAAAGCAGACACAAAAAGGCATTGCAACATAACGGTGTACGTAATCTAACAAAGTAAGTCTGAAACCACCCTGAAAACCAGTGCAAGACTTTAAGTCAAATGCATGATAGTAGTATTATTTCAATCATCCCCTTTTTTCATTGAGGGGCAAGCTTGTAAGGCAGAGGTTTATGTGTGGATGAAGATTCTGTATCTGAAACACAACACTTCAAAATGCTGTGAGAGGTAAACTGGAATAGACTAAGAAGACATTGTGACAGTTCAAAAATGCCCACCAGAGGATAGATCAATGGGAGAGAGACTACAATCGTGGACCTCATTGGTCCTGATCAAATGGAAACCTTATTTTCTCACACCACCACTCCAGGGGAGGCTGGTGGAGGTAGAAATCAGAGGACAGGCTCCTCATTCCATTCCATGCATTACAATAAGCCAATCCTCCACTAGCCTCCACTGCACCACTCACATCACATACAGTACTATGTGCAACTCATTTCATGTTCACTCAAAGTGCAAAAATAAGATGGTAGGATAAGTAAGAAGCCCTTACCTAAATAGAATCATAATAAATACTATGCATGATTAAGTTCTTAGGAAGACATACTATTTCCCACCCCCATCTTCTCCTGGATTAACTAATATGTTAAATCTTATATATCTTTTATCACAGTTAGCAATTTAGTAAGGCTTGTTACATTCAAGAGGACAACCAAAACATCAGCCAATCATATACTATCAGAACCATGTGTCACAAATTAATTCTATTATGCACATGTGCCATTCCTTTTCCCTGCGGATTCCATAAGTTGAAGTGACATAATTGCATTACAATAACAGTAAACCGAGAGAAGGAACCCTTCAGTAAGGTACAAGCTGTATGGCTGCAGGGTCATCTCTTGTATCTATTTTCGCTCATGGAAATTGTACAATTCTGCTGTAATTCACTAAAGTGCCATCAAAGGTTTGTCTGTAACCTCTGTGATAAACCGTATGCCTTTAGTTGGCCAAACAACTGCCAAGGTTGACCACACACGCACACCAACCCTCCCCACCTCAATCCAAAACAAATGAAAAAGCTATTAGAAACTCTGTACACATCAGTAACTAAGGAATCTGGAAAAGAAAAGGTAGGTAAGTAAGGGAGGAGTGTGGGTCTGGCAAGAGACGGTTGAGAGCAGTAAATAAGGAGAGTGGGTCTTGTACAGGAGACTGTTGCGAGAGCAGACTTGTGTTTTACTGGATAATCAAACAGGAGCTCTGTAATAGAAAGCCTCATAGAAACTCTAGCGGTAGAGTGTGGAGAGCAGGTCAGTACAGAGTCCAAGCCTGGAGCAGCTGGGAAGAAGAGGAAGAACAGGAGGAGGAGGAGGAGGAGGAGGATGAAGATGGTGAGGTATACAAGTCTGCTGGCCCCAACTGCTTTCCACACACACACATTCAGTCCATCTTCTCCTTCTGAACCAGCTTGGGGGCGTCCACAAAGTCTCGCCCGTTGAAGATGATGACGGCAGCGGTGATGGCGCTCGCCACTCCCCAAAAGAGCACGTACGCCAGGGTCTCAGTCCACGTGTCACCTGAGAGAGGGAGGGGGGGGGGGATGACACACACACACACACACACACACACACACACACACACACTCGTCAGAGACAAATAGCTAGGACACAGGCCTGTTGATAGGGTAAGAGCTAATGACCTCTTCCTTCACAAAGTGGGATACCAGAAGGTGGAAGACGTCTCTTACCAGCCATGAGGAGACAGATGATGCACATGGAGAACGCTACCACCATGACGATGGGAAGCTGCGAGAAAAAGACAGATAAAAACATGAATCTCTTATAATAATAATAATAATAATAATAATAATAATAATAATAGTAATAAGAGGTGGGTTTTGAGGGCCTGTTTAAATGTTGGCAGAGTGTTGGCCTGTCTGATGTGGTTGGGGAGGGCGTTCCAGAGGGACGGGACTGCGGGTGAAAAGGCCCCATCACCCCAGGTCCAGAGCTTGGTCCTGGTGGTCTTGAGGGTGGGAGATTTGAGATTGAGATTTTGAGATTTTCCTCTTGGTGGAAAATCTCTTTTTATTGGGTACAATGGAGGGTCGTGTGTTTACAATTTGATCATACCATTTTAATAAACCGCCTTAGATACTGTGTAGGGATTACAGACACTGCCTTAAAATGGTTCTCCTCATACCTCTCAGGCAGACAGTTCTCTGTTGGTCTAGGGAAGTGCGTCAGTTCCTCAGCCCAAGTGGAACTACGTTTCATGTAAGCTGAGATGAGCGTTGGCTAATTTACAAAAGAGTTGCTAGTTGATATGTGATCGAGAGGTAAATGTTCCGTTTTATGAAGATAAGAAGTGGGTACTGTAGCGGATGATAGCCACCACTGCAAGCCTGTGAGCAGCAGAGCACTTCTTTTATGGATGATAAACGGGAGCTCATAAATATTTCTCTGCACAATTACCATTCATAGTTTTTAAATCACAGGACGTAATGTACAGTCCAAATACAATTAATGATGCGTCTCTGTCATCTCAGACATCCAACAGCCAACCTTCCGTGCGCTCTCGCAATAAACGTGTTCAGGGGCTTGATTTACACAGACTCTGCTCACTCAAGGGAAATATTTATATATACCAGTGTTATGGTTCGGTAGGAAGCAAACTGCTGATTAAAATGTTGCTGAATACTATGTAGAATTGCATTAAATGTGTTTACAGAAGGCCACATTTTGCTGGGAGAAAAACTCCCAGACCTTCTGATTATTAATTTAGCGCCATCTGAAACGTCGCCACTGAATAGTAATGATGGAAGGCTCCCTTAAAGGAGATGGCAAAATTCAGCATCAATTGGAGAGGGAGGGCCTGACCAGTAGATCAGAGAATGCATCATAACATGTCCTCTCAACCCCAAAACATCCTCACCACCCTAAAAGGCCCTCTCAACCCCAAAACATCCTCAACACCCTAAAAGGCCCTCTCCACCCTAAAAGGCCCTCTCCACCCTTAAATGTCCTCCAGCTCTATTCTCCATAATACAGTGCTATTGAGAGCAGAGGGGACTGACCGTAAGGAACTTCCAGTCTTTCTGGCCACGTAGGGGAGTAGGGCCATCTGGTTCATCCACAGCATAGTTACCAAGGAACAGGTCAATGGAGTCCTAGAGATGAGGAACAAACACAATCATACCAACAAACATGTATCATGTGACAAGTCTCTCTAAAACATATCCATATATACAACAGGGTTCCCACACCTTCTGAAACATCAAATTCAAGCACTTTCAAGCACCTTTCAAGGACTTTCAGGGACTTTCAAGACTCAAATCCCTCAAAGGACCCAACACGGCATAGTTTGAGACAGAACTAGTTAAGTTAGAACTAGAGCTAAGTAAAACATTTTTTAATATATATATTTTTTTTTAGAGAGAGAGAGAGAGAGAGAGAGAGAGAGAGAGAGAGAGAGAGAGAGAGAGAGAGAGAGAGATGAATTCAAGCACTTTCAATGACCCATGTCTATTTTCAAAAATGTTTAAGACCTTGATTTCTCTTTGTGGGAACCATGATACACTCACCAAATACTATAACACTTTTATACACCTTCCATGGACCCAACCTGCCTTGCGTGTCAATAGTCCAAGCTGGTGGACGTGGTATAATGCTGTGCGGAATGTTTACGTGGCACACTTTGGGCCCGTCAATACCAAATCAATCATCGCTTGAATGTCGCAGTCTATTTGAGTATTGTTGCTGACCATGTGCATTCCTAATAAAGCGCTCAGTGAGTGTATATATACACTACTACACTTTCTTTGTGAAAATGTACCAAGACAATTTTGGAGTATTAATTAATGCATTGACCTCAAATCTATCATGAAATTCTACTTTCATTAGTAGAAGTATTTAAACATACTTGTCTGAAGCCATCTGAGAAGTTGTTTTTGTAGTAGCGGACCATGGAGTTCCAGCCGTCCATCACCAAGCCCCACTGGGTCCTCTTCCCTGTCCTGAGGGAGAGGAGGTGATTACATTAACTGTCAGTTTATATCAAATATGAGGCCGAGTGATCCAGACAGCAATCCGACAGTCGTCAAGCAGATCATACCATCAATTCCACATCAATGACATCCATTTGAGATTCACCTCACTGACCAACCTCATCCCCATCGACGTGCTGTAAGTCTGACAAAGCTCTGAAGCTACATCAGAGACTAGACTAGACTTGACTTTAGTGGGATACACGCATCCGTGACGCATCCTCTACTGTACCTTGTGAAGTCGGTCTTCAGGGCTCCCGTACCTGCGTACTGCTTGGCGCAGGCGTTAGCGTTGTCGGCCCAAGCTGGCAGGAGAGAAAACCAGTGTCAGAGAGCAGTGTCGGAGAGGGGGAGCACGGAGAGCATCTTCACATGACATTCAAAATGGCTGTGGGTGTCATGGAGGAGGAAGAGCAGTTACCGTTCTTGTAGATCTTCTCGAAATCGGCCTGCTCCTCAATCCTCTGGCCGACGTGTAGGACCCCCATCCTCTGTGATTAATCACCAAATAAACACAGTTTGTGAGTCATTTGCTAGGGTAGAAGGAAATAGGGTTAAGAAAACTAGGGGGCAGCTGCTACCAGGAGTCGGTTGCACCAGGGTTTCCGTTAACCGGCAATTACCGGTCTTTGTCCGGTAAAATTTGTTGAAGTCCGACAAATTGAAAACTCGTCGGACATAAATGTCCGGTGAAAATAATTCCCTCTAAGCACAATTTGAATACAATTCGCTAAAGTTCACATTCTGATTCCTTCTATTTTAAAAAATCCCCGTATTCTCCAGTGTGCCTGTAACCGAATTAAAACTGCGGACCGAAGTCGCCTTGGGGAGGGCAAGGTCACACATCTGCCATGTCTCCGCCGCCGACTGTCACTTCCACGATTTTTTCACACGCTGTCACACGTCACACGCTGCCGGTATCCAATCGTAAATCATCCAATCCCCGTTCTCTACAGACGACGCGAAATGATAAGGTGTCTCTCACCGAGTGCTGAGAGCGGGATGATTCAAACAAACCAGGAAGTGGATTATTCCGTCCGTTCGTGTTTGTGCCGCAGGTCGCGTCTGCTGTCTGCGTCTCGGTAAATGTTTTAGCCTACTCGGACCGCGAAGAGCTGGATGAAACGTAATGATTCCTTTGGATACAATGCCCCGTAAGGATACAGTTGGATACAAGGCCGTTGGGAATGTCATACGCTTGCACCGGAGCTGGGGAGAGAGCAGGAGCTGCTCATCTAAAGCAGCGCGGGTAACCCGACACCACTAAGCCTATCGGAGTTTGTGAACTGGACACTCCCAAGTTAACGCTGGTTGCATATTTGAGTTGATTTTTTGAGAGTTCTTTGTTTATTCGTGACAATACAGTGCACCTGAATTGCAACACATGTCCTTTGTGTACTAATTTTCGTCTGTTGTGCAAAATGCTATAATATTACAATAACCTATTCACATGTGTATAACAAAAAAGGGTTCATGTTTTGATGCATGTAGCGCTTGTAAAGGTTTAACTTGACTAAAGACTGACTAAAACAACCCCACACTAACTAAAATTGTCAGGCCTCGCCCTGACTGGCACCCCGGACAACCAAGTCAACGAGGAAAACCGTTACAACACGGCTAATGCGCATTGCAAGTTGCGGAGATATATGGTTATAGAAATGACGTTGTTTTATTGATTAAAAAAGGGTAAAACTGGAAAGAGAAAATAGAAAACTCACATTAATCCCAAACAATTTAACAAACTTCAGTTAACGTAATGTGGAGTCCGTTCATTGATCGATGCGCCCGTTCAGCGCTGGACATAATGGCATAGCGCGCATGCGAATCATGTTATATTATTATATATTATATAGCTCGCATCTAATCGTATCGGATGAGAAATAGACATTAAATGGCATATATAGGCCGCTACACAACAGTAATCACCGCGACAAACAGCTATATTAGATTTGGGGGAAAAAAAGATGATTTTTTTTAATAATTTTTTTTAATTATATTTTAATATGGTGACCGGAATGTATCACGTTTGTCCGGTAAATCGAAATCTTCCCGGACATGATGTCCGGCGGCAATTTTCTCTAACGGAAACCCTGGGTTGCACCACTTCTTGCTAAGTACAAACTAACCCTAGTTATAGCGTAAGTATTTACTAAATCAAGATTTAGTCACTACTAAACTTGAATGGGTTGCACCAAGCACACTAGTTATGACGTAGAGCTTAGTAACTACTAATATATAATATAAATATTTATACATACCCTAGGGTGGTGTAACTTCGCTAGCAACATTACGTTGCTAAGATACCTTACTTTATCTCCGCTGAGGTAACGACGGTAAGCTCTACTCGTGTTGCTAGCGAAGTTTCCCACAGAAGTGGGGAAAAAACGTCAGATCAGATATATAAACGGGTTATTTTGATAAACTGGACACATTTTGTGAATATATATGGTTACTTTCTCGCCTGAAAACATATTAAAACGTCATAAAATGACATATTAACACTTGTAGAGCCAAATTACAGCTTTTAGCCAATGGCGGCCAAAATTGAGGATTTAAAAACGGAGGGTTTTGCTTTGCTCGCTGATTGGCTATAATGTTCTTCTTCTATGTTTTATGTGACAATGGGCCCTATTAAGCACTTCATAAGTCTTAAGCAATAAGACGAGGCGGTAGATCTAAACTTAAGACGTGGAGGCGTGGTCAAGGCCACTTTGCTATTATGCGTGCGGTAGTGGGCGCCTAAAACCCGGCGCTAAGCAAAGAAATTAGTCATGGGTGTGTTTTGGGCGTCTTCTCAATCAACCCAATCAGCGTGCCAGGTGCCATTCCCTTTAAGAACCGGCTGCGTTGAGTCATTAGCGCTATGCTATTATGGAAGTCCTAAGAAGGAGGTCAGCGCGCTTCTCTGCAGAAGAAAGTAACACGCTCGTGCATGAGGTCAAGGCTCGTCAGTTCGCAATCTTATCTCGAGCTTACTCGTTTTCTGTGCAAGGGAACCTTATACTCAAATTCGTTAAAGGAAAGAACAGGTCAGCTGGTTTAAGTTCAACTGCAGACAGGGAGACGGAAGGGAGACAGTCACCTGGCAACATGGAACAACCTTGTGTGATATAGTATTAAGAATAAACACAGCACAGCGCCCCCGGGGTGCCGGAATAACAGGTGCTGGGCTCGAGGAGCCAGTCAGCTAGTCTGCCTGGCGGCCTCTTCTGGGACTGCCGGCCACGGGGTCGTGCGGCGGATCCTTCGCAATAGGCAGGGGATAATTGGATGCTAGGTTGGGTTCAATTGGCTACCAAATTGGGTGAAAAAGGGATAAAATCATTAAAAAAAATAAAAAATAAAAAAAATAAAAAAAAGAATAAACACAGCAATCATTATTTTCTGAATAAACACGGCAATACCTCCGCTTGTGAGTTGAGAAGTATTACAGAGGGGTCGCTGGAAGACTGCAGGAATGACAGATGTTGATGTCATTATATTACGCACGGCATGCTCGTACTGTATGTGCACAGTATGCGGAGGCAACATACTGTACAGCGCTGGCCTCTCCCTTCTGAAATAAAGCATTTATACTGTGACCGTAATTGACGTCTTGCCGTGGAGCCACGTGCGTGTTCATGTGTGCCCACATGCATGCGCAAACCGCGGAGGCGCGCTCGTGTTTCAAAACGTGCATGAAGTCTAAACTTAAGAACTTTTCAAACCACTTCTTAGCGCTAGGAGCAAAGTCAGATCGCATAATAGCAGCGGCACCTAGTGCACTTCATTAACATATGAACACTCCCACAATGAGTAATATATGCACGGGAGTATTACGTCTTATGTGTGGGCGCCTATCGACACCTGCATAATAGCAGTAGCGCGTATGAAGCGCATAATAAGGGTGGCGGTAGGTCTTAACCTGGCGGTGCGTCTTAATTAAGACTTAAGATGGCAAGTTAAGAAGTGCATAATAGGGCCCAATGTCTTTTTAGTAACAACTTGCGCATTACTAAGTATTTACTAGCTATGACCGTGCCATTTCTCGTACCCGTGCCAAACAAGAAGTTCTTGTTCGGGATGGGTACCAGAAATGGCACGGGTACTTTTTTGCCAGGCTGCGTGTGACGTGTGACGCTGCACACTGTTGATTGGTCAATGGAAATCGTCATCCCATGTTCATAGATTTCTTCGCTAACCGCCATCTTTAAATACCACAACAGATTTCGCTCTAGGAAAATGTCACTACTGTTTCTGTAATAGCTTATTAATAAAGATTCGAAAAATTATGCTGACCATCGTATTATCTTAGTTTAATGTCATTTCAATGCATCATAGAACTTTTATTTACAAGAAGCATAACAAAAAAATTCGCTATTATGGCGATGTGCTGTGCCTATGGTGTTCCTCAGTCCAGCGGCAGTCAAATGCCGGTAGATTCGCGTCTTTCATGAACTAGCGTAATTCATGAACTATATGCCCAATCTAAAAAATTCAAACAGTTTCTGAAAGCAGAGAAGTTGCACTTTTTGAACAGTTGAACTTTTTTAGGCTTATTACGGTAGTTCACCAACAAAAAAAGCACAGTGCTCAACATGTCAGGAGAAATAAAAATAGAATTGTGTCGGCATTTCCCTGGTTGCGAGATCTAAACTAGTCTACTAGAACTGAAAGCGGCAAGTTACAGGCACTTAACATTACATGTTGTAAGGCTGATCTGTGCACGATAGTGCTGCATTTTGACAATATTCTTATCGCATTTCCCCCTGCTGATCTGTATAGCGGGGGGAATCTTAAGACACTGTTATGACGCGTAACTCCGCCTACTATCTCCTACTCCTCCTACTCGTTCCTGGTCTCTTGTGTATAGTGGAAAACGTCGCGTATCCAGAACTGTTCAAAAGCGTGCCGAAGCGAGCCGTGCTGACCCGGGCTGGCCCTGTAGTGGAAAAGCACCATTACCGTATTTTCCGGACTATAAGTCGCGGTTTTTTTCATACTTTGGCTGGTCCTGCGACTTATAGTCAGGTGCGACTTATATATCAATAATTCATAATCTCTGACTGACATGAACTGACATACGGTAATCTCTGACTGACATGAACCAAGGAGTAAACATTACCGTCTACAACCACGAGAGGGCGCTCTAGGTGTGTGACAACGAGTAGGCCTACCACTGAAAAAGACAGCTGATGACACAAACAAAATGGAGTCAAAAAGAAAATCCTATTCTGCAGATTACAAACTGCAACTTGTAAAATATGCAGCCGAAAACAGTAATCGAGCAACAGAAAGAAAGTTTGGAGTGAGTGAGAAACTTGTGAGGGACTGGCGAAAAGCAGAGGTTACTCTCACTGCCATGAAGAAAACGAAGAAAGCGAATCGCGGGCTGAAAGCTAGATGGCCAGAGATGGAGGAACGAGTCCACAGATGGGTGCTTGAACAACGTGCTGCCGGGAGAGGCTTGTCAACAGTGCAGTTACGTCTCCACGCCCTGGCAGTGGCCAAGGAGATTAATATCAATGACTTTGCTTGTTGGACTCGCTGGCTTGTTATGTCCGTTTTCGCCTATTCAGCCTCCCAGGTAGGCCTATGTTCTTTATTAATGTGTTCATCTTTATTCATTAATGTGTTACGTTAACATACCGGACACCTATTGAGCCTGTTGTTCTGTGTGCTATAATATGTACGGTGGTTGAATAACTGTTGTGTTACGTTAACATACCGGACACCTATTGAGCCTGTTGTTCTGTGTGCTATAATATGTACGGTGGTTGAATAACTGTTGTGTTACGTTAACATACCGGACACCTATTGAGCCTGTTGTTCTGTGTGCTATAATATGTACGGTGGTTGAATAACTGTTGTGTTACGGTACGTTAACATACCGGACACATTACATTTTTGGGCATTTAGCATAGGCCTTATTCCATAGCGACTTTACAACCAATTTAGCCTATTCAGCCTCCCAGGTATGTTCTTTATTAATGTGTTAATATTGTTATTTATTCTTTATTTTAATTTTTTTATTCATCACATACCGGACACCGGTATTCAGCGGCATTCAGCCTGAGCCTGTTGTTCTGTGTGCTATTGTGTAATTGAATAACTGAATGTTTTTGAGAAATACATTTCTACGGTAAATAAATGCGACTTATAGTCCAGTGCGACTTATATGTGGTTGTTTCCTCTTCATGACCCATTTTTTGACTGCTGCGACTTATACTCGGGTGCGCCTTATAGTCCGGAAAATACGGTAGTAATGACTTACGCCAAATTGGTGCAACCCAGGTCAGGTCATTTGTTTTTAGTTAGTTTAGCTCTCCTTTCCAACTGTCAATAAGATCAATCAAGCGTATGTGACAGCAGCTGGTGGGAAACCGGGAACAAGTCGCCAACCAATCAAAATGTGATTGGTTTCTTATTCAGAAAAATGCCTGATGCCGACTTGTTCCCGGGTTGCACCAGCTCGTGTCACATTGATGTGAAACAACGTAGTCCATCCGAGTGTGTTTTAATAAGGAGTAGAGGGATCCTTCCACAGACCTGTAGCTGGGACTGTAGGGAGCGGCGGGCCAGGAGGCTCTGTATGACGTTGGTCCGGTCCAGGCAGTCCATGCAGTTACTGCGGAACATGCCTTTCTGCTGCGCCACCACCTTCCCCTCCGTGTCCACCATGAAGTAGCTGCAGACAGAACACAAGGTCGTGAGACAAGGTTGGGTTGAACATGGCTGAACAGGCCAAACCAGAGACAATGGCTGCATTGTAGAGTAGTCATTGACTGTTTGCCCCCTGTGGATGTGGATCAGAGAGATGTTGCCAGAGATAGCATGCATGGGGGGGTAGAATATCATGTCTGTTTCATCTTTGTTCATCTGACTACCCTTTTACTAGAGACTGGACTTTCACAGTGTTTTGCTTTGTGTGCTTGCATTCAAGTATGGTTATCATCCATAAGCTGTCCAAATGGAATACCTGTAGTCGTCTTGCGTCTCAGACACGGTGTCCACTAAGATCTGGAGACGGTCCCATCTCATCCGGCTGCACTCCTTGTGGAAGTCAAACGCTACATACCTGAAGACATCAGTAACAGTGTTGATGTGTAAGTGACACAATGACAGGTTTCAATCTTACAGATAAGGGGCAGAGGGGTGAATGTGTACAAGGGAGGGTCGCCCCTTACTTGATCATGCCGTTCTCCATGCCGGTCACCATCTTGGCAAAGGCCTGTTCCAGAGGCTTCTCTGACCCCTTCTGGTTCACCTGAAAGTGAAAAACACATCATAGTGTAGAAGACAATCTCCTCTCTATCTCTCTTTCTCATCCTTCCCTTACAATAGTGAGATTTTTCAGACACTATGAGGCTTGGAAAAAGATATGGGGGTTTACCAGGTTCAGAATAGTCTGCTTCCCATAGATGAGGACCTGGGAGTCAAAATGTCTCTGAAAGCCGTCCATCTAAAACAGTTTGAGAAGAATCAGTTGGAAGATCCATCGGTTGTTTTTTGCCAGACCACTTCAATTGGGTTATCAACAACATGCAATGATAAAGAGACATGGACAGCAGATTGTGAAAGGCCTTACGTGATTGGTGGTTTTGCTGATCTGTGGCTTGGGCTTATATTTGAGGTTGGGCCTCTGAGACCAGAAAAAGGGCATGGAGCCTCGTGTCTGTGAAGGGAAAAGGATACAAAGGGTTATCAGTTATAAAACTGCACCGACTGAGGGAATCAGAATCTTCACTTTTGCATTTTTGGCATTTAGCAGACGCCTTATTCCAAAGCGACTTACAATCAATACATTTGACTAAGCCAGTGAATCATCAATCCACCAGCCGTAGCAGGAAGAGTAATCTAGCTCAGGCCCGGGGCCATTGGCAGTCTCAGTGACCACCCTAGGGTATGTATAAATATTTATATTATATATTAGTAGTTACTAAGCTCTACGTCAGTGAAGGATTTTTTTAAATTTTTTATTTAATATATAGACACTGGAAGACAGAGAAACAGTACAAGGGGGGCAGTAGTCATAGGGGACACAGTAAAGGGGAAAAGCGGGAGAATCTTTGGCACTGCAAGCGTACGTAGATCGATAATTCAAAACTTGCCTGCACAAACGAAGCCCGTCCTCCGTTGTACAGAACAATCTGCTCCGTCTCCACAAAGTTCGCAGCGTGGCCTTCTGAATCAATGCCTGACGAAACGCAACAAAAGCAGAAACGTCCGTCAGCATGTCCACGAAGGCCGTTACAACACACCCAGAGCTCCGACACAAACCACCAACTCGTCGATCTACATTTTTTTTACATTTACATTTTTGGCATTTAGCAGACGCCTTATTCCAAAGCGACTTACAATCAATACATTTGACTAAGCAAGTGAATCATCAATCCACCAGTCGTAGCAGGAAGAGTAATCTAGCTCAGGCCCGGGACCACTGGCAGTCTCCGTGATCTGTATTGACGTGTAAATGCTCTGCTGCAGACAGTCACAGTGGGTCTTGCTCACCTCTGACATAGTACCTCACCCCGGCCCGGAAGCAGCTCCTCCTGGAGATCAGGATCCACTCAAAGATTTTTCCGTTAATGCGGCACGGCTTCATCACAATGACTGTGTCAGGACCGTGTTAAGGACTTCACAGAACACACTCGTCACTGTAGAGACTAGAGAGCATCAACCCATAGGACATACAAGGTTCTACATTTACATTACATTTTTTGGCATTTAGCAGACGCCTTTATCCAAAGCAACTTACAACAAATAAATATATAGGGGTAGGACATGATAAGCTTAGGCTTCATTCTACTCCCTTTCGAACAGTGATACCTGTACTTTTCGTTATTAGTTATTAATTTTTTAATTTTTAAATCATGTTCGAAATAAAGATTCATTCATTCATTTATATATTGGGCCCGTCAGGAGAACAAGGGCATTACGTCTGCCAGTGGGAGCACAGCAGGACCATGACAAGGATACATCCATGGACAACGGGGAGTGCAAACTTGTGGAGCTGTGAGGAAGTAAACAGCCTCTTTAAAGCATGTTACAGTACACATTATAGTAAGAAACAACATGCCAGTGCAGTAGACATCTAGTCAAACAGATGTTGTTTTCTTTTGCTGGTAATGCCGTGTTGTTTAATTTAGGAATAATGCTCACCTCTGGCTGTGCAACAAATTCTCTCAAGAGGTTCCCATTCCACACAAACCGCTGATCAGCCTAAAAACAGGAGTATCAATCAGTTACTCAATCAATCAATCAATCAATCAATCAATCAATCAATCAGTGCTTCAATCTACCAACCAACCATTCGTCTAACCTATCCATCATCTACTTCTGTAAATCATCTTCACTCCACCAGTCTGTTCCATTCCAAAGCCATGTGTTTATCACCACCAAACCAGTGAGACTGGTTTTGAGTGGACGAGAAAGTGAACAACTTCTGTCCATTCTGTTCACAGTGGCATCAAACAGGTAGAAACCCATGACGCCAGTGTGAGAGTGAGTGAGTGTGTGTGTGTGTGTGTGTGTGTGTGTGTGTGTGTGTGTGTGTGTGTGTGTGTGTGTGTGTGTGTGTGTGTGTGTGTGTGTGTGTGTGTGTGTGTGTGTGTGTGTGAGTGAGTGAGTGAGTGAGTGAGTGAGTGAGTGAGTGAGTGAGTGAGTGAGTGAGTGTGTGCACTGTGCACGCGTGGTGCCCACACTAGGTGAGGCGTGTGGTTTACATGAATGGCAGGAGACCAAACACCAGTACTGCTAATCTGACACTACTCCAATATAGATGAGGGGATATCATCTAATGGAGCTAGCTCAGCCTCTTTTGAGATGGCTAGGTACAGTAGACCAGTCCAGAGTTTCTTAGAGAGGTGTAGAGACCTGCTCTGACCTTCCACCTTTCCCTCTCCCCTCCTCTCCTCTCTCACCCTCTCCAGCAGGCTCATCTCCTGGAAGTCGGGGCTGGTGTTGGACAGCCTCTGCAGTGTGTGGGTCAGGTCATAGTCGGTGCAGAAGTAGAAGCCGTCTGTGGTCAGCACATTGTTGATCATGGACAGGAAGGTCTTGTTGTCTTGCGACTGGCGGAGGAGGAAATAGGTTTTAGCTGGCACAAGCAAAATGGGTAAAATCATGACGGCGCATTGTGGAGTCACAGTGTGGGACGTGCGTGTGTTGAGAGGTTGTAAAACAGAGGGAGACACATCTGATACATCATAGATTTGGTGAGGCTGCATTCTCATTTTATGTACCCAAATTGTGGAATGCCCTGCTAGTTTACATTAGGGATGCAACTTCAGTAAATATTTTCAAGTCATGACTAAAACCCCATCGTTTTAATATTGCCTTTAAATGACTAAATAATTAATAATAAATATGATCTTAATATTATTTCTGTTGTTTTGATTGTATTATTATTATGTTAGGACCCTCTCGATAACGAGATGATGCATCTCAAGGGGTTATCCTAATAAAAGACATTTACACAAATAATTAAATTATGATTATATAATGATTGGAGCACTTTGAGCTGCAACGTTTGCAGGAAAAGCGCTATACAAATAAAAGTTATTATTATTAGTATTATTAGTATTATTATTATCTAGATACTGAACCTTGTTGAAAAGGTACAAGGCTCAAGTAGGCATGAACCGATGAATACGACAAAAAGAAAGCTAAACAACTGTGTTTTAAATGACTGACTCATTTCCATTTTTGTCTGAAACCTGGTATTTTAAACCTCCGCAAAATCACCCTCCTCTCCATGTGTCAGACTGACTCTAATCTGACAATTATCTGTCATGAAGAGGCCCTGGTTGTGGCTACCGTTAGTGACTGTCCTAATGACCTCATCTTGTATTACAATACCCTTCAGTGTGAGAGGGCCTCCTCGTTCTCACCCTTGTCTACGTCACCCCCATTCCGTTCACTCTCATGAGGAAGAAAACAAGCAAAGCTTCGCAGTTGAGTGGGAGAACACATTGCTTTCTCATGTCTTATTATTAAGCTAGCAACCAATACCAGGCTTTGCGGCCTCTCCACATCTCAGTGAGGCTAATAGGATCTGGATGCTAAGCCAGTTAGCTCTGGGAGCCAGGGAGAGAGAGAGAGGGCTTGACATGACTCCACACCTCCCCACCCCTCTTCAACGTCTTCTACGGCTGCTGCAGATGCTGTTTTTTCCCCTGAATCCATCCTGTCCTGTCAGCATTTTATTTTTCCTGTTTGTTGCCAATGCAGACGTGGCGGTCTATCCTCCTCATCCTTCTCTCTCTCTCTCTCTCTCTCTCTCTCTCTCTCTCTCTCTCTCTCTCTCTCTCTCTCTCTCTCTCTCTCTCTCTCTCTCTCTCTCTCTCTCTCTCTCTCTCTCTCTCTCTCTCTCTCTCTCTCTCTCTCTCTCTCTCTCTCTGCTCTTCGGTAAGGGGCTCTGCGTGCAGGACTGCTAGCTAAAGACATGAAATCCTTACAGCTTATAGCTACTGTATGTGTGTTGATATACTTAGCTTCTAGAATCTTCTAGAATATTTTCAAAAGGTGAAAACGAAGACGTGCCAACTGAATTCGAAATATTAAACAAAAAAAGTATGCTGGTGAGATTGCAGACTGCTGCTCTATGGTGTGTCTCCTTCAACTCCCCAGAGGCAGTTACAGTGACTCACAAGCCAAGGCTGGTCTTTCACTTAGTGCTACAGGAATAGCAGCCATGATTAATAATGTACATGGCCTGCTTAGCTGAAATAAGATAGCATTGTGGTCTTTACAGTAGCTCAAATCTACAGTATTGTCACTGCTCATCGCTGTGGCCGCTGAGACTTCTGAGTAGTATTAATACAATGCAAAGTCATGTCCATGAAGTATTCACAAGGGGCTTGATTCATAGAGAATGCAGAATGGGTTCAGGACAGTCTGTTGGAATGTGGATAGTGTAATAGAGAATGTTTGTCACCTGAGTCTCTGTGAGGTGAAGCACGGTCTTTTTGTAGGAGATCACGTCGAAATCGACGGCCTTCCACACAGCATGGCCAAGCAGGCTGCCGACGTTCCTCTTCTTGGTAATAACAACCAGGTACATTCCTGTGAGGTGAGAAACCGTGATTGACAGATGGCCGTGTCCTTTTCATATGCAGCCACAGGGACACGTTGGTTCTACAGTCAGAGCCAAGATGGCGCCCGCTGCTGAGCAGTGTCAGATCGTGTACTGTACCTGCCACCAGACGAACGGTGCCCATGATGCCACAGATGGGCCTGGTGACTGCTGATGGAGGGACATCTTTCTTCCCTGCAGAAATAAGGAACAATATTCCATAATTGCAACTCCATAAAACACATATTAGGCTACTACAATAGATGTCCATGAGTACAGTCTTCTTCTTACAGGCCTTCATTAAGTGCAGGTCATTAGGCATATGTCAGGACCCTTTGTAGTTCTGGTCTTTAAAGGCTCATCAAGTATTCAGAACTTCTGTGTTTCAAGAACTCCTTTAGGTATATAACCTCCCTGCCCCAGTAATAAGGCAGGCACTCCATCATAGACCATTAAAGCGATGTTATACAACAGAGAGATCCGGTCCATGTCTCTATTGGTCAGTTTGCGTTCCAGCCATGCTGATATACATGATATACGCACGGCTAAATGGAATGTTGATTGTTGACACATCTTTTCATATTACTCAGCGTTTGTATATATTACCCTTATCGAAGTTACATTATTACCGTTGCTTAACAACCGATAAACAACAGTTTATTAACAAATATCCCAACCATCCCACCAAACCAATAAACCACCGATAAACAACTGTTTATTAACAAATATCCCAACCATCCCACCAAACCAAACAAACCATCCCACCCTGCCTGAAAACCTCAACTATCATCCCAGTCCCGAAGAAAAGCACGGTGAGCTGCCTAAACGACTACCGCCCGGTGGCACTCACACCAATCATCATGAAGTGCTTCGAGAAACTAGTCCGGGCCCACATAGTCACACGCCTCCCGCCCAACCTGGATCCATACCAGTTCGCCTACAGAGCCCCCAGGTCCACAGAGGACGCCATCGCGACGACTCTCCACTCCACTCTATCCCACCTGGAGAGGGGAAACAGCTACGCGAGACTGCTCTTTGTGAACTTCAGCTCTGCCTTCAACACCATCCTTCCAGACAGGCTAGTGACCAAACTACTAGACCTGGGACTATCACACTCTATATGTGCATGGATCAAGGACTTCCTGTCTGACCGCCCCCAGAGGGTGCGGGTGGGCTCCCACACCTCCACAGCCCTCAGACTCAGCACTGGGTCCCCCCAGGGCTGCGTGCTAAGCCCCATCCTCTACAACCTCTACACCTACGACTTCACCCCCGTCCACCCCAGCAACTCCATCGTAAAGTTTGCAGACGACACCATCGTGGTGGGCTGCATCTCGGGGGGGGACGAGGCGGCGTACAGGGATGAGGTAGAGCAGCTGAGCAAGCTGTGCAAGGTTAACAACCTGCTGCTGAACCAGGTCCAGCCCCTGCTCGTTGATGGAGGGAGCGTGGAGAGAGTCTCAACCCTCCGATTCCTGGGGGTGCACATACAGGATGACCTGTCCTGGAAGATCAACACAGCAGCCATCATCAAGAAGGCACAACAGCGGCTCTACTTCCTGAGAGTCCTCAGGAAAGACCACATCGGACAGGAGATGCTGGTGACCTTCTACCGCTGCGCAGTGGAGAGCATCCTCACCTACTGCATCTGCATCTGGTTCTCCAGCTGCACAGCCGCAGAGAGGAATGCGCTACAGAGAGTCGTGAGATCGGCCCAGAAGATCACCGGCGCCCCCCTCCCCTCTCTGGAAGAGCTGTACAACACACGCTGCCTCAGGAAGGCCTCCAAGATCTCCAGAGACCCATCCCACCCTGGGTACGAACACTTTGCTCGGCTGCCCTCGAACAGGCGGTTCAGGACCATGTTCGCAAGGACAAACAGACTGAAGCTCAGCTTCTACCCCAGGGCCATTCAGGCCCTGAACACAGCAAAGACCTAGGTTCTAGGCCCTGGACAATCTAGACAAATTGATGGCAGCTACTAGATTGAAATCAAGTGTAATACTGAAACACAACTGTGTACATTTCAAACCTGCAAACTGCGACACTTTAAATGAATGTGCAATAACACTATGTGCAATATGACAACCCTAGGGTACATAAGGTTCAGAGAATAGGAAATGTTAGAATAGGTATAGCATAGCATAGAGTACAGCACAGTGTTTTATTTGTATAGTATAGTATAGTGGGTAGTGTACATAGCCTTTATTTATGTAAACCAGCTCTTTTCCCTTCTTGTTTTTAGTTGTGTTTTTTTTTTCCTAGCACCAGGGCAGCCCCCTCTCCCAAATGTCGTTGTTTGGTACCTGTACTATATCAATGACAATAAAGACCATTCATTCATTCATTCATTCAAATACACTTACAATAAAACATAGTTCCATTAAAATACATTAATTAAAAGTTTGTCTAAGTGTGGTAAAAAAAAGCATTAAAAAAGCATTATGGAACTCGAAGCCGTGGTGTATCGTGGATATCGCACAGCTAGGGGGTGTAACAGCACCTAACCACACCGCTAGCTGTGCCGATATCCACGATATACCACGGCTTCTCATTCCATAACGCTTAAAGTAAGAGCCAGAGGTCAGTTCTATCTAAATTGCAATGGAACATTCTAAGAAGAACATTCTAAGAACTGTCAAGAATTGAAGCGACCCCAACTCAGTGTGTAATGGCAGTGTCTCTTAGTTTCCTTCCATAGAGGGGTGACATTACATTACAAACATTTTGGGCATTTAGCAGACGCCTTTATTCAAAGCGACTCACAACAAATACATTTGTCTAAGTCAGTGAATCATCTATCCATCAGTCATCATAAGAAAAATAAATCTATGCCAGGACCAGGGGCCATTGGCAGTCATAATGCTAGAAGAAGGAAGATTTCGTTTTTAAATTAATTTATTTACAGTGGAGAAACTGTACAGGGGGTTAGTGGGGTTGAAGAGGTCTTTAAGAGGGACAGTTAAGAGGTAGCCTAAGTGGGTAAGATATCAAACCCAGACCACAGAACACTACCCTGCCCACATTAAGTTGCCCCTACACCTGTGTGTTCATATGTTGCCTTGTAAAGGCTTAGTATGGAGTTGAGCAGTCAGTGTTGGCCCCAAGCCCCCATTCCACAAATGACACAAACCTCCCGCTCCATTGTCATGCAGTTACCTTTGCTAGCGTAATGTAGGCTACTTGTCACTCCAGTAATTCCACTGTTATAGGGGTCTTACCTGTGAGGGTCATCTCTGTGGATACCCTATCGATGGCCAGGACAGCATCAGCGCCATCATCACAGGCCTCGATGTAGAACTTCTCGGCGGTAGTGTGCCTGGGGAGTGTCAATCAGATGCAATGTACTGTTGTGCACAAAGGCTGTCTGCCATCTATCATGCAGCACATGACAGACATGTGATAATGATCTTGATGTTTATGAAAAGGTAGAAACACTATGATTAACATTGAGCTATAGCAGTTTACCAAAAAATTTGGCCCAGCATCAACATCTAATCTGCAGGAACAGTGGTAACATTCCTTCAGCAAGACAGTGAAAGAGATCTGCAGCACTTCCAACAACTAGGAGCAGCACACAAACTCATCAAAGGCCAGACAAGTTGAGAGAGCATTTAAAACTGAAACAGCAAAAGCTGCTGAGCAATGCACTGTATTGTGTATCGCAGGTGTGGCTCTAGTAGCTACACGTTCCTGCAGTATGACGCTCGACTTGGTTACAAGCTCACTCCAAGAGCTGGAAAATCCTGCACCAGAAAAAAAAGCGGCCTCATCGGCCACACAACGCAGCAGCTTCAAGAGAGGTGAAGTAGCGACAACACAAAGGGTCCATTGTTTGGGGATTAATGTCACAACATTGTCCTGTCACAGCAGGAAAGCCAAGCCAGGGTCAACCTGATAGGTCTACTGGCATAGCTTTTGACAACCCCATGTAGAAGACCAGGCCTTGGTATGATCATTCAAAGACCTATAATATTTGAAAGTAGCAAAGAAAAGTACTGGGTCTTATTCCTATTTGCTGGTAGAGCTTTTGATGTGCTCTCTGCTTTCTCAGGTGTATGATCAAGAGCGCCATTATTACTGTACTGTATTATTATTATCTTCACTCTCACTTCCTTAGTGAGGACAAGCACGCCAGCAAGCTTACTGCCATCAACTGTGTTTAACTGAAACTACAATGACAACTCAGTCAGGAATTCAATATTCCTCCACCCCAATGTTGCTCAATGGTTACACGTTTAGCTCGACCTGCGCGTCACACCTACCCTCATACAGACAGCATTACATTTTGGTTGTACAGAGAAAAGTTAAAGCCTGTCATATGCTTATTCTTATGACGGACTTTTTATGTTCATAGCTAGTTGTAAGAACATAACACACGTGTCTGGCATGACAGGTCATTCAAAAACAATGTGACAAAGTGGTTTGACAAGCTGACACACTAGCCAGGTATGGGTTGTTGCATCGGGATCAGTCAGACCTAGCAGGGCTAGCTAGCAAACTCAGTCTGACGACCTTTGACAGGCATAACAAGATTATTACATGTGTTCGCAATACATTTCTGTTGCCAAAAACATCTACGTGTTTTTAGTTTACCGACGATTATCTTGCCAATTCATTAATAGTGAAAAACTATACTTACAAATTGAACCTCTCGTAGGCAGTCGCCATCTTCACTTCTTGCAGCTGACCTCAGTGACGTGAGAATCATCCAACTGTGGAGGAGACAGAGGGTGTGGTTTGTAACCGTGTTTTGGGTCAACTACGCCACCTAGTGGCCATACGTTAAGCTTGACAATCCGTTTTTACTGTCATTCTGGCTGAGTGTGACTTATTAAACATTGGAAAAATATCGAGTAAGTTACTGTGAAATTATTTAAATTAGGTTTGATTTCCGACTATTATGATCAAGAATTGATAGATTGCCCTGACAACACAGACAGGCAGTATGTTTGCTAGCCATGGCGCAGTAAGGACCCAACCCTATAAAAGCCCTGCACGCGCTTCTTCTAGGCCTCTGTAACAACGTCTCGCTCTGGAGCCTGTGACGGTGAAGACGGAATGGTAGCTAAAGATGGACCAAAAAAAGAATGAAAACCCTGCAATCACAAATCACACTGTAAACAGTGACGGCATCTACGAAGTTGGCCTGGCCGACAGTGACGTGGCTGAAGTTCGTTGGCGAGGTAAATTGAGCCACTCCTTAGAAAAGAAAGTCACGGATCTCCACGCATGCACAGCACGTGTAGAGCCAAGGCAAACCGAGAGGTGTCTAAATCTTTCACAGTGCAATGAACCCACACTGACACTCCTTTCTTGAAGCATGTGACTTAAATGTATTGAGTGACACTAACTGAGCTTTGGCCTGTCTTTTTAGGAAAATGGTCTTGATCGGATCAAACTAGTGGACTGTTGATGGAGTCCATATGGTGTTTTTGAGGGTAAGGAATATGCAAATCAAGTTAAACAGCAGTAGTGGAATGTGTGCATTAATGATTAATCCATAGACTAGAGTCTCTGATAAAACATGAAGTTATTTCACAGTGCACTGAAAATGCATACTGGCTTTCATCGCAATGCAAAAACCACAAATTCCACTTGATGCTAACTCAAGTCGTTCTTTTCTAGATAAAGGGGCAGGAGATTCCGAGCAATGAAGTCTGGGATTACAGCCTCATTGTAAAAGATGGCCCCATGGTAAGTATTACTTATTAAATATTACAAAAATTCTCAGAACAGTAGTGGTCTAGAAATTATGGCCCCATACAGTTGTCGATGATGAATGCGATTTGGTTCTACTGATATAAAATGAAGACTTCTCTCGCAGCGCACTGAGACACTGGTGTAATGAATGTTAAGATTAACTAAATGAATGGCCCTGTTTACTCTTAATCTATCTGCTGGGGGACATTGCTGTATACACTAAGATTTCCCATTAAGCTATTTCACAGTGCAATGAACCCACACTGACTCCTTTCTTGAAGCATGTGACTTAAATGTATTGAGTGACACTAACTGAGCTTTGGCCTGTCTTTTTAGGAAAATGGTCTTGATCGGATCAAACTAGTGGACTGTTGAGTCCATATGGTGTTTTGAGGGTAAGGAATATGCAAAATCAAGTTAAACAGCAGTAGTGGAATGTGTGCATTAATGATGAATCCATAGACTAGAGTCTCTGATAAAATATGAAGTTATTTCACAGTGCACTGAAAATGCATACTGGCTTTCGTCTCAATGCAAAACCCACAAATTCCACTTGTTGCTAACAGTCTCACGTCGTTCTTTTCTAGGTTAAGGGGCAGGAGATTCCGAGCAATGAAGTCTGGGATTACAGCCTCATTGTAGAAGATGGCCCCATGGTAAGCATTATTAAATATTTAAAAAAATTCTCACAACAGTAGTGGTCTAGAAATGATGATTTCTATACTATATATATTTATAATACAGTTGTCTATGATGAATGCGATTTTCGGTTCTACTGATATAAAATGCAGACCTCTCTCGCAGCGCACTGAGACACTGGCGTAAAAATAAGTCACGAGTAACTAAATTAATGGCCCTGTTTACTCTTAATATCCATTTATGCTGGGGGAAATGACTACTCACTAATGTATTTTTTGTTTTTCTTTTAAGGTTTGACTTGTTGAAGGATTTCCAGACTGCAGCATACAGCCAGGCATGAAAAGGTATCAACTGATAAGTGCAGAATGTTTATCCAAGAGGTTGCAGTGGTGTGTGGTGATGAATTACTAGACTAGAGTCTCTGATTTACCATGAAGTTCTTTCACAGTGCACTGACTACACATGAACTGTGTCTAAACATTGGTGGGTTTTACCTGGTTGTGGTTTATAGTGCGACTTTGCTTTTCTAGGACTAAGAGGAGCTGTGGTGCAGGAGTGACACAGGAAACACTTGGTAAGTATCTTTCATTGCAAAATGTCCAGTACTGCAATGTTCTTGTGGAGTGATGATTTACTAGACTAGAGTCTCTGATTTACCATGAGGTTATTTCACAGTGCACTGACCACATAGCTGAGCTGTTCCAATAGTGGCATGTCTCTGGGTTGCTGCTAACCGTGTTTTTATCCACTAACTGAGCTTTGGCCTGTCTTTTTAGGAAAATGGTCTTGATCGGATCAAACTAGTGGACTGTTGAGTCCATATGGTGTTTTGAGGGTAAGGAATATGCCAAATCAAGTTAAACAGCAGTAGTGGAATGTGTGCATTAATGATGAATCCATAGACTAGAGTCTCTGATAAAACATGAAGTTATTTCACAGTGCACTGAAAATGCATACTGGCTTTCATCTCAATGCAAAAACCACAAATTCCACTTGATGCTAACTCAAGTCGTTCTTTTCTAGGTTAAGGGGCAGGAGATTCCGAGCAATGAAGTCTGGGATTACAGCCTCATTGTAGAAGATGGCCCCATGGTAAGTATTACTTATTAAATATTACAAAAATTCTCAGAACAGTAGTGGTCTAGAAATTATGGCCCCATACAGTTGTCGATGATGAATGCGATTTGGTTCTACTGATATAAAATGAAGACTTCTCTCGCAGCGCACTGAGACACTGGTGTAATGAATGTTAAGATTAACTAAATGAATGGCCCTGTTTACTCTTAATCTATCTGCTGGGGGACATTGCTGTATGCACTAAGATTTCCCATTAAGCTATTTCACAGTGCAATGAACCCACACTGACTCCTTTCTTGAAGCATGTGACTTAAATGTATTGAGTGACACTAACTGAGCTTTGGCCTGTCTTTTTAGGAAAATGGTCTTGATCGGATCAAACTGGTGGACTGTATTGACTGAGTCCATATGGTGTTTTGAGGGTAAGGAATATGCCAAATCAAGTTAAACAGCAGTAGTGGAATGTGTGCATTAATGATGAATCCATAGACTAGAGTCTCTGATAAAACATGAAGTTATTTCACAGTGCACTGAAAATGCATACTGGCTTTCATCGCAATGCAAAAACCACAAATTCCACTTGATGCTAACTCAAGTCGTTCTTTTCTAGGTTAAGGGGCAGGAGATTCTTGGTCTTGAATTTCCCAATATTTGGTAAGCTATTACCGTACATGTCACTCAGTCACCTTTTAGAATAATTTGGCTGTTCTGGTGTATGCAATGATTTCATAGACTAGTCTGAGTAAAGCATGAAGTTCTTTCTGTGCTTCATTGCCATGCTTGGTAGATTAGAGATTACAGCCTCATTGTTGAAGATGGCCCTATGCTAAGCATTACTTATTAAATATTAATTAATGAAATTCTCAGAACAGTAGTGGTCTAGAAATGATGGCCCCGTACAGTTGTCGATGATGAATGCGATTTTCGGTTCTACTGATATAAAATGCAGACCTCTCTCGCAGCGCACTGAGACACTGGCGTAAAAATAAGTCAAGAGTAACTAAATTAATGGCCCTGTTTACTCTTAATATCCATTTATGCTGGGGGAAATTACTACTCACTAATGTATTTTTTGTTTTTCTTTTAAGGTTTGACTTGTTGAAGGATTTCCAGACTGCAGCATACAGCCAGGCATGAAAAGGTATCAACTGATTAGTGCAGAATGTTTATCCAAGAGGTTGCAGTGGTGTGTGGTGATGAATTACTAGACTAGAGTCTCTGATTTACCATGAAGTTCTTTCACAGTGCACTGACTACACATGAACTGTGTCTAAACATTGGTGGGTTTTACCTGGTTGTGGTTTATAGTGTGACTTTGCTTTTCTAGGACTAAGAGGAGCTGTGGTGCAGGAGTGACACAGGAAACACTTGGTAAGTATCTTTCATTGCAAAATGTCCAGTACTGCGATGTTCTTGTGGAGTGATGATTTACTAGACTAGAGTCTCTGATTTACCATGAGGTTATTTCACAGTGCACTGACCACATTGCTGAGCTGTTCCAATAGTGGCATGTCTCTGGGTTGCTGCTAACCATGTTTTTATTTATTTCAGGATTGTCCTACATGCGTCCTGACTGGATTTCCTGGAGAAATGGCATTGAAGTTTTCTTGGCGACTGGAATTCTACATTTTGATTTTGATCAAATTGCTGTCCTATTGAAGACTAGACTTGATGGAGGTGCCAGTCTGACCAAATAAACCTGTCCACGTGACCAGACTCATCAGATTTGTGCCTGCCATTGTTTCAAGTGTGTGCAATCAACCATTGTCACTGTGCTTGATGTATTTAAAAAAAATAAAGATATAATTGTCATCCTTGGTATGTTTCTGAGTTTATCCATTCAGCATGAGTAAGCTGTCATGTGCCTGGTAGCATAAAGGCATTTATTAGCTTTGGCCTGCGAACTGCCATTCTGACTTAACCAGGAGCGTGGGAGTGATTTGCTGCCACCACATCAAAACAATTATCTTAGTCGGTTACTTGCGGTCGCCGTATGGCCGTGCTTACATAAACGCATCTTTTCCAAATGTATCATCCTTTCTCCTGATCTCGGAAGTATCTTGGCTGTTTCCGTCTGTCAGGTGCAAGTTTATGCTTGCACACCGAAACAATAGTTTGACTCACTTGTGACCAGCAATGGGAGTGGAGGTCGGTTTTTGGAATCGATGAACAGCGTGTATACCTAACCGTAAAATAGCGTCTGAAAGTGAGCGTAAATTCACGCTTTTGCCACGTAAACGTCGGAGCTATATCAGTGGATGGCTGCTGAGAAAACGGCACGTACGTGGACAGAGTGAACGCTGGAGCTAAGGTTGGTTGACTAGCTGCTAGCACAACTGTCAAACCTGCACGGTGAGTTCACTTCTGCGTTAGTCTGGGCGCCAAGCCTGGCTATGTTCGCTGTCAGCTACCCGCATACGTATGTTAGCGTCACCCTCTTATCAAACGTGTATAATAAAGTATTAAGCGTAGAGATAAGGGAATTGCTTGCTTGATAGAAGTGCTAACGTTCGCTAGCAGTTTAGCTGCCTACGGGTGCGTTCGTAAATTCGCCTAGAACGCCGGAGCGCACACTGGGTTAAACGTCATAAAGGGACCGGGTAATTTGATTGGACAAGAGGCATTCCATCAGTGCTGATCAGATTTCCAGGGCGAATTTACGAACGCAGCCCAGGTGATGTGTGTGGCAAGGTTAGCAGCTGTGGCTAGTCAGCTAGCTATCATTGCTATGTTTGTTTGTGGCGTTGCTGACGTTATTTCTACCCTAACAGGTAGACCAAGAAGTGGAAGAGGGACCGTCCTCACAGTTAAACAAGGGGTATCACTATTGTCAATCCGAGGAACTCAGGAAACACTAAACGAGATCAGCCACAGGCATCGCTGCTTTCACCATGTAACTAAAGTTAGCTGCCCATAAATGATAAGTATTATAAATTGTCAGCCAGTTTATGTTTGTTCTAGTTTGGTTGTGTCTGTTGAAATATAGCTAATTATTTATATGAAACCTTTAATTGAGCTTCGGTTAAAGGAAGGTTAATGGTGAATCTCGTCGTCAGGCATGTAGTATCTCACTTAGGGATCTTCCCTTTGGGCGTTAGTATTGAGTTCTTGTTAGTAGTTGGTTTGTGGGTAGGGTTAGGTTGTTTTCGTGACAACACCCTAAAGGTGTGTCGATGTGAGGTGCCCCCCCCCCCCCCCCCATTCCTTGTGATATAGCAATAATCAGTGAGGTCTGACTTGATTTGTCTATTCATCATATTTAAAACATAATCTGCCAAAACTTGTAGATACCCTACAGTACAGCTGTAAACAATCAACACCAATTCAAGTTAATCCCACAATAACTCCTTCTGTGTGAAGTCCTAACAGAATTAAGGGAGGCGGCAGGCGAAGGGAGCATACATGACAGCTGTAGTGGGACGGGTTTGGGGGTGGGTGCGTCCAGCCCTGTCATACCGACCTTGGGCCAGCAAGGCAGTGTCAGATACAGCCATGAGGGACAAACCTGTTACGGAGGAGGGGCAGATGAGAGGCAGCTGGGGCTTGAGAGGGTTAACAACCTGGGTTTGGGGAGGACAGAAAAAGGAAAGTGACCAAACAAAACAGATAGAAGAGTACTGGGAGGCAGAGGAGAAAATCCAACCCATGGAAATTGAAGATCTTTGCGCAGGGAAGCAGGAGACTGAGGCCAAAGCAGAGCGTGCCTCCAGATGGTGGAATAACATTGTGCCGTCCTCGTACTCTCTCTGGCCGAAAGCAAGTGGGACTGGTGGGCTCAAGCAAAGGAAATGTGTCGGTTGGAATCAGGGAGGATGGGACTCTGACCAGGACGGGGAGTATTCTGACTATGGAACCCCTCCACCTTCTCCAACGCCTCCAACCTCCCAGCAGTCATCGCCTTTCCGTTTCTTTGCGCGCTCCTGGAAGGGGGACATTGTGCCGGAGCACTATGAGATCTGCTTCAACTTCCTCCGCCACTTGTTTGACCTGCTTGTGGTGGGCTTCCTGTGGACGGTGTCCCCCCCTACTAAGTTGATTCTAGAGGTTTTGGGGGTCCAAGGCGCGCTAAAGCTTTGGTTACATGGAATGGCAATGTTCTTGGTCTCTACTGTTGGAATGGCAGGATTGCTCTGGGTGATCCAGGAGTATCTCCCGGAGTTTGCTCTGGTGTACGGCATTGTGCAAGCGATTGTCATCTCTGTCAGTGTCCGCCAGAGTGTGATCCTAGGAGAGGGAGAGGGAGATGAGCCGGAGGAAGAAAAGGGGGAAAAAGAAGAGGAGGATTTGGTGAAGGATGAGGAGATGAAAGACCATGGGGAACGTGAAGAGAGGCACCTGACACCATACGAAAGATTGTGCCTGCCTTGAATAAAAGTTAATATTTCGGTAAGTTTTCTCTATTCCCCCTCCCAACCTCCTTCTGTTTTATATGTTTCCTTCGTTACTCCTGACTGGTTTGGTGCCTTTATCTGTGTACTCACTGAGCACTTTACTCACGAGGGAGTGAGTGTGGAACGACACGTCTTCTATCCCATCTGCATCAACCCAGCCTCATGCTTGGAGCTATTTTTAACAAGCAACCAGAGAAAAGGAGCTGCAATCTTCTCCAAGTGGTGTGAAACCAGCTTGAACTAATGACATATCTAGGGCTCTAAAGGAATGTTGTGTCCTCACAAACACAGAGCGCACTGCTGTGGGGAGAACGTTTGAATGGACCAATTTAATGTGCCTGAAGGGATGTATAACAACCATAAGAAACAGCTTGCATTTAGACTAAAGTGAAAGTTTAGTCTCTGCACAAGTGTTCACCTGAGTCATGCTGTCAACATTATGTGTCCTAACACTCCTTATTTCTCTTGTGTAACACAAACTGCTCAACTCTTACTATGCATTTACAAAGTAATATCTCTTGTTCTACATTTACATTTGACATGTTCTATGATCTATCACACCAGTTTTGTAACGTGAGTTACTACACAGGTATAGAGGCAACTTAGTGTAAAGTTTGACCTAGAAATGTAAGTGTATTACTAACTGTTCATTTCCCTATTTTTCCACAGGAGAACTAAGTTAAGTAAGCCTACCAATGCAAAGACAAAATCACATGAACCACGTTGAACCCAGGGAGAACTTGAAGCTTACAAACGACTATCACTATCAATGGAGCCACGGCAAAGCACATCCGCTACAAACTTAGGTCACGTTGATGATTACACTTTTGATATTTCAGCACAGTTGGGCTGTTTTGCTTGTTTGTTAATTTATCCTGCTTCCCTCCATCTTTCTGTCTCAAATAACATTTATTGGAGACTACAATCAGTTACAAACAATGAAAAAAGATGGGGTTTCATTATGGAAGCAAAAAAGACATGACTAAATATCCATTGTATTTAGTTGTGCTGGTTTTATGGGGTATGATGTTTGTTCAGAGTTTTTGAAGATCCATTTAAGATACCAGCACCTTTTGACTTCTATTTTTTCTGAAAATGTACTATACACTAGGCAATACACTACGATATGCAGAATCTTTCTATGTTCTTTTTGGGAAACAAATAGGATTCTGTTTTTGCCTTTTTGTGTACCTTTTCTGTGCCATCATACTGCATGTCTAGTAGTCTAATTTGACATGTACTTAAGTATATTATAACCGTCTTTCTCCATGTTTATTATATTGTTAAGAGCATTATATAATGTGTACATTTCTGCAGTATTGTTATTCTGTTTTAAAATGCACAGCCTCAAAAACCAGATCACAAACTAAACCCACTAGCAAGTTTTGCACACTCCCATATACACAACAGTGAACCTCAATTAGATTATAGTTTACCTGCAAGGTGTTCTTCAGCAATTCATGAGGCACTTGATCTATGCATGTGAAGGATTGTGGTTGGATAGTGCCCCTGCATTGAAGCTTTTAAGAACATTTCTCAAATTGACCCCTTTTTAGATATTTTTATATTGTAGCAAAACATGCAGCCTTCACACATACGGTTTAGGCCTACTACACCTATTGTATAACTATAATGGGACCTTCAACAGTGAAAGCGTGTACAGTTCCTATTTGCCTTTATCTCCTTATGTGTGTTTGTCAAGTTTGTATTCCATGGTTTCTCCATGTATTGATAAGAAAAATGTTTTTGTAATGAGAAAGGGCAATGCCCCAGACAAGTGCTGGATCACTGTTGAAATGACACTAAGATCTGACTCTGACAATGCTGCAAAAAGATCAGATGAGAAAGCGCCATATCAGTGGTGTGATCGTGTCTCATAAGGGTCATGGGGAAGGAGAAAGTATACATGTGGTGGGAAGGGGCTGAGACCTGAAACTGTCCTGTTAGATTTGTGACTGTTCTGAACCCATCACTGTACACTGAGCCTGAAATAGTTCCACTGGTTAAATAAAGCTGTGGCATTTTTTATTTCTAGACTTTACAGCGTGTCTGGGATTTATTTAAAGTGCATGCGTGTAAGAAAAGGAGATCCTTTTTGGCAGTTTTTAGGTTTGTTATTGACGACACATCACCAAGTAGGTCAACTATATTGATTTTGTACTATACTTTCGTTCTCTTCAACCTGAGAAGTCTATGTCAGGACAGTAGGCCAGGAATAACCCTGCTGATGCCAGCAAAGCAGGTCTCTGAACATGGCCTGATAATTTAACTTATTTTTACTGCTGTTGCCATGGCACCCCACAACCATCTTCATCGGTTCACCCAGTTGTTGAAGACTTTGATATACTGTACATGGAAACCTGAAGCATCTGAATAGGGCTAATGAGATAACGTCCAGACTTGGGCCTGGTGCTGACTTAAACACATTCATGTAGGCAAGTGCTTTTTATGTACAACAATGTTCTACTATAATCTGAGTAAATGCAGTGTGTCTAATGATCTCATAGGGTATGGGTAATTTATGACAAAAAAATTAATATATATATATAATTTCATTCATTCTACTGTTCATGTTTCATACGATCAAACATAATGCTTGTTGGACCACAGAACATGGACTAACGTCGCATGGCATATATGTTGATCCAACTCAAGTGACACACGAAGTACAGACAAATTAACTTCAGCACAGTTCAAACCTTTTTTAATTCACATTAAATCTGCTCTCATATGATTTTATTTATGTACAGAAAGGTGCATTACCAGTACAGGAACATTGTACATATGTGTGAAATGATGTAATAGAAAATGGTGTCAGATGGTGGGACTTTGTGTAGTCTGTAAAACAGTATTTTGTCACATATCAAACACAGTTTGAGTAATATGGTGTTGTTTGGAACTACAGAGAATGAAATCTTAAGACATCGAAGTTTGGTCATAGTTGAGACACACAGCCCAAGCTACCAGCAATTCATCATCATGCAACATCTCCATACAAATACTGCACCCACACCCATAACAGCCTGATCGGAACTAGGCCTACTGTACGTCAATTTCTATTTATTGCGAATTCATATGTACAATTCCAGTGTAGTACGGAATGTACCCAATACCAAATAAACAGCATTTAGCTATCGCCTTTCAGTAGAACACATCTCTGAAGATCACAGCAGATTCAGCACAATAACCATGGGCTTCTCTTAAGCATTTTATTTCAATTGGCAACTTTTGGAAACCAGCATGCAGCTGACATGAATGCCAATGTTGTCCTGGTGCTTCCTGACTCAGGGTTGAAGAATGAATGAAACGTTGACACCAACAAGGACAATGTCCTGTTGCACCAGCATGATGTTTGAGCCTTTTCTGATTCTTTGTGACATAGCAGCCTCTTTCCTTCTCCACGGTCTCAAATTTAACCTTGTAAAAAAAAAAAAAATCCTTTGAACTTTTCATACAATGTCTGATGTCTGACTGGGAACCCTGAAAGATAATTTTGAAAAAAACATTTGACATCCTCCAACATACCCATAATAATTCTATTCTGTTTAGGGGTGCCAAAACACAACACTTTTGAGTTTGAGGATTGTCTGTAAAACATGCAGAGGATACTGTATCAAGAAACTTCCACTGCACTTATCAACCAAAAAGTGATAAGTAACCACTAAAGCAATGTTAAGCGAAACTTGACCAGCTAAGCTATCTCCTTTTCCTTGAAACAGTATAGGCTACCCTAATTACTGTACCCATCATAATAATTGCTGTTATTGAAACTGTTGAAAAGTTCACATGCTTGTTTTCATAAAACAAATTAAACTTTGTTGTTAACGTGTTAATGGGGGCTTTTATAACGGGGGGTAGTGGTGGTCTAGTGGATAGTGAGTTGGACTTGTGATCGGAAGGTTGTGAGTTCAAATCCCGCCTGAAACCACACCACTACTAGTGTGTCCTTGAGTAAGGCACTTAGCCCTCAGTTACTCCAGGGGGAATGTCCCTGTAATTCGTAATTGTAAGTCGTTTTGGATTAAAAGCGTCTGCTAAATGGCAAAATTAAAAATTAAAATTATAAAACCATCCAAATTTACAATAGTAGCTGTACTAACATGCTTTTTTTCATAACCTTTAGGCAGAGGTAGGGAGACAGGCTATTTCTGCTTTCTAGTCAGAGCATCACCTCACCAAAGTCTTGTTTGACAAGTAGAAACAAACTGGTACCCTAGTCCCTGGTTATATGATGCTGTAGGATAATTAAGTAAAACCAAGTATTAAGATGAACAAATAAATAAGGAAAAGTAATCTTTATGAAACAAAAAGTAAAATTATTGTATTTTATACAATGAACTCCCAACTCTGCTACTCTACTAACAAATAGGCATAAAATATAGACTGTGCCTTTTTCAGTGCCTCTCCCAATCTTTTTATAGCTCTTCCTTTTCCTCCTAGTGATGCAGTGACTGAACTTCATGAGAGTGAGTGAAATATCGTAATGTGTCATTGTCATAATCAGAACCCCCCTCAACACCACATCCTGGACACTCATTATTATTAGTGGGCGTGTGATCCTCCAGAGCTCGGGGGCACCGTGGTCCCACCACCTCCTCCTCCTCCTCCTCCTCCTCTCGGTCCGTGCCTATCACTCCCATGTCCCCCATGTCCCAGAATGCAGTGTGCACTTCCACAGCCTTCCTCGTCATCTCCTTCACTTTCAGAGGAGGACTCTCCAAACTGTTTGGGCTTCTCATAAACACAGCAACCTATGGGAGTGTCAGGACACAATATTCAGTTGGGAGGATGGACAATAATACAAACTCCAGCATGCAAACACCACACTGGGGAGTGCATTTACACAGACAGAAAGGCGTGGCATCGACACTCACACTTGGATGATCTCCTTCCCAAATGTTCATTGTCCACTGTGTCACTGGACCACTCCACCTTCTTATCCGTCTTCCTCTTCCTCAGCTTTATGGTCAGGCTGCGTCCCTCCTGGAATATATATAGCCAGGGACCTTTGGGTTATCCATCTCTCCACATATAAGCACTTGTACTATGGGGTGATATACTGTAGTTTTCAAATCAACATTACGTTTAGTAATCGGTTAAGCTGGTACAGCTGAAACACAGTTAACTAACATTATAAATGGACAAGTAGATCATCAAGCAAGCAAACAATCTCCCCATAAATAACCAACATGAATTGGCAAGCTAGCAAGCTGTTTAATTAGGCTACTTGGCTAGATGAGCGTCTGTGGCAGTTGCTTTCTGCTGTAGTATAGGTGTGGCCTTACGAGAATCGAGAGCAAACAATTTCTTCCTTCATATTTTCATTCTAACGCGTAATCATACCTGCTGGGGCGGTGGCGGTGTGTCGGCTTGAACGGTCTCTGTTATCGTCTCACTGGAAGTACCTGGGACCTCCGCCATCCTGATGTTAGCTGCCATTATGTTCTTTAATCAACTGTCAACAGGGGAAATGTCAACTGCCTAACGTTATTTGAGGTACACCAACCACTTGTTTTCTTGAATCTATGTAGTCTCGTCTGTTCGAATTAATCAAATCTGTACACTGCAAAACAGACCCTCACGACTCGACGAGAAGCTATTTGGGGAAATAATTATGAGACGGACCACTTCCCGTCGCACGTGGAACAAAACAATCCGATGAGAAACATTGCTTGCAAAACTGTACTGTACCATCCTGTTTTGCGTCGCTCAAGGAGTATACATTATTATTATTATTAGCATCACACCTCTAGGTAGTTCAGATTATCACTTCTGAAGTAGGCATAACGCTATCGTATGATAACGTAACACAGAACCTTTTTAAAAAGAAACGGAACACACATTGAATAGGTCGTAGTTGAGAGGTCGCAGCTAACATGTCTGCACACACGAGCACATAATTGAAGGTATTTACACTCTTCTACATGATATAGAACTTACTGTAAGAGAGTAAATGCCTATATCTCTTTCGGACATGTATTTATGTGATAATAGACTGTTCTATTGTGTCTAGCTGTCTGTTAGATTAATTTCAATAGATCTGAAAATGCATTTTACAGTTGCAAAGAAGGAAATCAGTGATAGTGACATTGATACATTAATGAGACATCACTGGCTTTCAGTGATTGTCAATGACACTTATAACTTTTTCATAACTGCCAATTCAACATCTCTCTACCTCTCCTTCACATTCAGCCTGCAGCCTCTTTATATGTTTTGCAGAAGATGTGGAGGCCCACCTGTGCCCTCTCTGTGAGGGTAGCAGAGAGAAGGGTACACAGAATATGGGAGACTTGGCCGTGCAGGCTCTGTTCCAACAATGCAGTGAAACCGCCTTCTTCCCCCTCGCCTCAAACAACCTCTCTTCGGACCCAAACAGAGAAACAGAGGAGGAAGCGAGAGAGGGAGAAGGCCATACTGAGCAGTCAACAAAATGTAGGTGGCAATGACTCAATGTCAATGGACTGGTTGTAAAATAGGCTACCCCATATGTCTTTGCTGACCTATTTCCTACACTTTCAATATGCCAGTTGACCAGTTTCATCCATGGCCTTTATAGAATGTTGAAGATGAAGGAATGAAATGGAGTGAGAAAGAGAGGATAGCGTACAGTGCTTCCACACCTCCTGGGGAGAAGAAAGGTAATGTATTTTCCAGACTTGGACCCTATTACCGTCATTTTGGTATACAGTATGTCCCCATTTTGAATGACCCTAGACATCAGTCTTGTTCAGCATTAGCCTACTCCATTGCGGTTCCCTCTCTAAAGGACATATTCCCTCTCTCCATATCCTTGGTAGACACCACCCTGCCCTTCCCTTCCTCCTACAGTCCGGAATATGTGGAGTCCAGCTGGTACCAGTGGTGGGAGAAAGAGGGATTTTTCACCCCAGAGCACCATGTAAGAGAATAAAACACTACAAGCCACTCCGTAATGTAACCCATAGTTTCCCCAAATTATTTGATAACCATGACGTACAGTAATAAGTGTAATTACGATGTAATAATTATGTAATGCTTGTATGCGTTGTGTGTTTATGCTTCTGTCTGTTCTAAAGGACAGGCTGCCACATGCAGTGAATCATTCCTTCTCCCTGTGTATCCCTCCACCAAATGTGACCGGCAATCTACACCTTGGCCATGCTCTTACAGTAGCCATAGAGGATGCTTTGGCTCGCTGGTAATGATTTTTCTTTATTAACTAATATGGAATGTCATGGATACAAATGTGTTTTGTTTGCTGGTAATCTGAAAAGATTCACCACACAAGATGGTGCCACTCATTTGACAATTGACTGAACTTAAACATGTAATGATAGTGGAACGGACTTGGTTGACGAAACTTGATGCAAGTATCTATCTGTCTATCTATCTATCTATCTATCTATCTATCTATCTATCTATCTATCTATCTATCTATCTATCTATCTATCTATCTATCTATCTATCTATCTGCCAGGCGGAGGATGCAGGGCTATAAGGTGCTTTGGGTACCTGGTTGTGACCATGCTGGCATCGCTACACAGGTATGGTTCTCTTCCTGACCTGACTACCCATATTCTCATTCACATATTTCAAATTTCCCATAAAAGTGATGATGCAGCACCATTGTCATAGTTTGCAATTTGCAAAAACGCCACGTCATAGCGTGATGGGAAGCTGGGAATGATTAGAAGGCCATGTCAACTCTCCGGTGTCTCTCTCAGACTGTGGTGGAGAGGAGGTTGTTCAGGGAACGAGGGAAACGCAGACAGGACCTAAGCCGGGAGGAGTTTCTACAGGAGGTGTGGAACTGGAAGAAGGAGTGAGTTTTCTTTCTTTCTTTTTCTCTCTCTCTCTCTCTCTCTCTCCCCCCCTCTTTCCTCTGTCATGACAGAAGTCATATACACCTTTGTGAGATTACATGAGATGATCACATTGTGTTGTATGTGCCTGTGTGCTCTAGCAAGGGAGATGAGATCTATCATCAACTGAGGACACTTGGGGCATCACTGGACTGGAGCAGAGCCTGCTTCACCATGGACCCGGTAACATGTTGTGATCATTTGAGTAACATCTAGAATGAGATAGTATGTTGATATTCTGATATTATATATACAGCAATATCACCTGCTCACTCCTCTATTTGTGTGTGTGTGTGTGTGTGTGTATATGTGTGTGTGTGTGTGTGTGTGTGTGTGTGAGTTCAGGGCTACAGCAGGGCGGTGACCGAGGCCTTTGTGAGATTGTGTGACTCTGGTTTGATCTACCGTTCTGAGGGTTTGGTTAACTGGAGCTGTGCTCTGGAGTCGGCCATCTCTGATATAGAGGTGAGGATGCTCTCTACCTACTCAGCAGGTGACCTCCCTCCTGTCGGTTGGCAACAGCATAATTTTTGCTACGTGCCACAAACAGTGCAGTGACCCCCCTGCGCTCACCTGTGCTCTGGAGTCGAATGGGATTTTGCTTTCATTTATCGACATGAGATATTAAATCAGGTCAACTTATATTTCGTGTTTTGATGTCGTCTTGTAGGTTGACTCCAAGCAGCTCTCTGGGCGGACCATGGTGTTGGTTCCCGGGTACCAGAAGATGGTGGAGTTTGGGACCATGGTTACCTTCGCGTACCCTATCGAAGGCCAGGGTGAGTGATTGTGGCTGGCCTGTCATTCGACCCCTATTCTATGTCCGGTCCTCCCTGTGATAATTGATGTCTCCTGTCTTTCATGGTCACTGACTCTCTGTCTGTCAGATGGAGAGGTGACGGTGTCCACCACACGTCCTGAGACCATGCTGGGAGATGTAGCCGTTGCTGTGCATCCTGATGATCCTCGATATCAGGTTGGTATAGTGAAGATGCACACACACACACACACACACACACACACACACACACACACACACACACACACACACACACATGCATGCACACACACACACACACACACACATGCGCACACACACACACACACACACACACACACACACACACACACACACACACACACACACACACACACACACATAAATCCACTCACACAAGTCATTCACAGATGTGCAATGACCTTCAATCCCATATACTGTAAGCTTGTAATGTAAGTATAGGCACACTTTTTAATTTCAATCACTGAGTTCCAACCAATTAAACAGGCAGGCATTCACTTTAATCAGTGGATTGGCATCATACTGACTGTGGCACAGAAACAATCTCAATACTAGTATTTAACAGTCAATCAGAGTGATGTATTTAACAGTCAATCAGAGAGGCTGAATATTACAGCCAATCAAAGGGTTGGATATTAGAGCCAATCAGAGGACTGGATATTACAGCCAATAAGAGGGCTCAATATTACACCAATCCCAAACCATTACTCACCCCCCAAAAAACAAAAGATTATTATGAACCCTTACATACCCTATACCTATACCCTTACATGTGCAGTTTTATTTTTCTGATTCTTGCTTCAGTGTATGTTTGATTTGCAAAAGGAGGCTTTCTATAGTGAGCTTTCTATGTTGTCAAATATGATAGAAATATGTTTGTTTAAGCCCCACATGTCCCACTGAGAAAGTCAATCTTTACCAAGTAGCCTAGGTTGCTCACGTCATTGTATTGCCCCCTGGGTTAGATTTCAATATAGAGGACTTCAGAGTGCAACACCGCAAGGAGTACCTCCTTGGTGGAGGATGTGATTGTTTCTCCTAATATGTTGTGGTTTTATATGTATATGTATTGATTTCTGTATTTAACTGTGTTGTATTTTGTATGTATTGTTTTGTTATTGTGGACAGAGTGCATCTGCAAAACAGGCCTTATTCTCAGTGTGTCTCCCCTGTACAAATAAAGATTTTTTTTTAAATAAATAAAAGGGGGCTATAAACATACAGGAGTCGAGACATATCCTAATTTACATAGTACCCCCTAGCATGTTTCAGATCATTAGTGGGGTTTAGAGGATGTCTTTTGGCTGTCACTCACATTTTTTAAAGGTTCTTTTTTTCTGAGTGGGGCAGTCCCACTCATATTTTTATTTTTATTGGATAGAGTTAGTGAAGATAGACAGGAAAGTAAGGAGAAGAGGGCATGTCAGCAGGGCATGGGTCGGATTTGAACCCATGTCGACATGGGCATATGTGTGCACTGTAGACCACGGTGCTAGGCCACTGGATCACCCCAGGCCACTGTCACTCATATTTTAATTTCCTCATTTCTTTTTCTCCAGGCAGTTCATGGCAAACATTGCAGACATCCCTTCTCTGACAGACTCATACCCATCGTCACTGACACTATGGTGGATATGGAGCTTGGCACAGGTAGGTTGATTGTCATTGTTATTGCTCTCACTGGATTGGCACGTTTAGTGATATTGGAGAATGATAAAACGTTTTGTGTAGTCAGATACATCCTATAAAAGCCAGTCATGTTTTTAGTGTGATGTAATCAACATCAAACCTAGAATCACTCCCTGCAAGATGTTCCTTCGTTATAGGTTTTCCATCTCGATCTCTGTCTGTCTTTCATAGGGGCTGTTAAAGTGACTCCAGCTCATGATCACGCTGACTTCCTGCTCTCTCAGAGACACGCTCTTCCTCGCCTCACTGTGATTGGAGGAGATGGAACAATGACCCCTCTTTGTGGCCAATGGTTGGAGGTACATGACATTTTATAAAAGCAGTTGTTGTCTTTGGGCTGATATTATTCTTGTGGTACTACATGTCCGACATGACTGGTCTTTGTGCTCTGTCTATTGTTCTCTCTCATATTCCTCTTTCTAGGGAGTGAAGCGTTTTGACGCCAGGGAACGAGTGATAGACGCACTTATTGAGAGGAAGCTGTTCAGAGGGAAGCAGGATCATGCCATGTCCTTACCTGTCTGCAGGTAGAGGGAGACAAATTCAGTCAAACCATTTCTATCTCTACATTTATGCATAGAGTGTGTTTTCTCTCTTGACATTCATTGTGTAATGGGTCCATATAAAATGAAGCCCAGAACCTGGCAAGAAAAAAAAAAAGATTCCTCTTACTTACTTGTCAAATAATTTAATATAATTTCAGAGTACTGTAAACTTTTGTTGTCAGTGTAAAAATCTAAACAAATCAAACAAATCCACACATTCATAATTATAGACCAAGACGAGTCTTTTTTTCTTTTTTTTAAGAGATTGAGATAATTCTCCACCAGAAATTGGTTAATTTGGGATTGATTGTCCCATGAGATGTAGGTTACATCATCGTTCATGAAGTGCCTTCTGGGTACCAGTGATGTCATATATACAATATACAATTGGATCAGTTCACCCAATATGAACTCAATAACAACCAATGCCTAAAATGCCTCTCTCCCCATCCAACCTTGACATCCTGACACCAGATAGTGAAGGCCACACCCAGCCACTATGGTGAAGCTCTTTTGTCCGAAACTAGTAACGGAATGTTTCTTGTTGTTCTTCCTCTCTTCCCTCTGTCCTTAGTCGCTCTGGGGATGTAATCGAACCATTGTTGAAGAAACAGTGGTTTGTTCGTTGTGAAGAAATGGCCAAAAGAGCAGTCCAGGTAATTTGAGTTTCTCATTGTTGAACGTTATACAGTATGTAGGTCAGTCTGTCTCTGGGTCATTGAGCATGTGAACGGCGTGTATGGAATGTCATTGACTCCCCGCCCCGCCCCCCCCCACCCCACCCCCCAGGCTGTGGATGATGGAGAGTTGGAGATCATACCCCGCTTCTACACCAAAACATGGAAGAACTGGCTATCCAACATCAGGTATTAGAGGCTGTCTTTTTCTGCATTCCAGATTTTTTTTTTTACAATGGCATCAAACGGGTTTCAAGCGACACACTTGTGTTTGTTGTGTTTGCTTGTGTTTTTTCCTGCTGCCCTGACGTCGGTGCTAAGAAGCACCAGGCCCCTGTGTTTTGGGAAAGCAGCCCAACTGTCGCTCTTAATCCCTTTATTCCACTACGGCGATGTCATAAAAGACTCCTTGTAATGACTTATGCGATTTCAACAATGTGTGTCTGTTTGTTTCGTCCACGTTAGTGATTGGTGCATTTCCAGACAGCTGTGGTGGGGTCATCAGATCCCAGCCTATCGAGTGGCTCTCCCAGATTCAGATAAGTCACAGGAGGTGGGTCTTATCTTTGGTCAGCATCGCTACCACATTTACCATTTTTCTACCACTGGAAGTCATTCCCCTCATCAAACATAGAGAGAGAGAGAGAGAGAGAGAGAGAGAGAGAGAAATCTCTGAAAACGCTGCACTCTTCCTTATTACCACAAACTGAACAATCGCTCAGTGGAAATGCTTGTACAGTATCTCAATTCATCTCAATGAAGAATTTAATCGGGGGTTACGTTTCTCACATGAAATACCACACCTCCAATCCTGGCATTTTGAGTGTCTTATTGGGACGCAGCCCCGTCCCTCTGGAACGCCCTCCCCAACCACATCAGACAGGCCAACACCCTCCCAACATTTAAACAGGCCCTCAAAACCCACCTCTTCAAGCTGGCTTTCACCAGTTAACTCTCTCCCCCTCCCCTTCCCATGTGTCCCCAGCACTACCTTAATTAGGCCCCTATACTATCTTTTATTTCTTTTTTGTTTCTTTTTATTATTACTACTCAATCTTTTCAGTTTGTAAAGCGTCTTTGAGTGTCTAGAAAAGCGCTATATAAGTATTATTATATATATTTTTTCTACCACTGGAAGTCATTCCCCTCATCAAACGTATAGAGAGAGAGACATCTCTGAAAACGCTGCACTCTTCCTTATTACAACAAACTGAACAATCGCTCAGTGAAATGCTTGTATGTACAGTATCTCAATTCATCTCAATGAAGAATTTAACTGGCAGTTTGAGTGTCTTATTACTGTAATGTAACCAGTGGTGTGTGTTTATTGTGTGTGTGTATTCCTCCTCAGGAGCGCTGGGTGTGGGGCAGGAGTGAGGAGGAGGCCAGGCGGCGAGCAGCTGTGAAATATGGAGTGATGTCTCACAGCATCACGCTGACTCAGGGTGACTCACCTCCATTCATCCCTGTCACATTTAGGACCATAAGATAAATGAATGAAATTGGTTAGTTTCCAGAAACTGCTGGAAAGACTTGACACAGCAACTAAATCACATACAGATCTCTCTATGAGTACCAACATTTTTTTTACGGCAAAAATAAGATCCCTTTGAAGCCTGAACTCGAATGACCGTCCATTCCCGCGAGCACACTTGACATTCATGTTTTATTTGCTTTTATTTCACTCGCATTTGCTTTCCCTCTCTCCCAGACCCTGATGTGCTGGACACCTGGTTCTCCTCTGGGCTCTTCCCCTTTGCCATGTTGGGCTGGCCACAGCAGGTAACTTAGCCTCTCCTCCAGATGTCGTCGTTCTAAACAAACAACGTCTAGCTCCGAGCTCTATAACTGAAACTATGCCAAGAAGTATTCCATAAGATTACTTTTACTCTTATATACTGTATATATATGTAAATATGTGCCCACAGACAAGTGAGCTGCAGCAGTTCTACCCCAACACCATTCTGGAGACAGGAAGTGACCTCATCTTCTTCTGGGTGGCCAGGATGGTGATGCTTGGCACAGAGCTGACAGGACAGTTGCCCTTCAAGCAGGTAATATGTCAAAACATGAAAAGTGTCTGGTTCAAACTATGAATCACAAGAATCCCAAGAGTCACCCCGTACCCCCCCCCCCCCCCTCTCTCTCTCTCTCTCTTGCTCTCTTTCTCTTTTTTTTTTCTCTCTCTCTCTTATCTCTCTCTCTCTTATCTCTCTCTCTCTCTTTCTTTCTTATCTCTCTCTCAGGTGCTCCTGCATTCTCTGGTGAGAGATAAACATGGCAGGAAGATGAGTAAATCTCTGGGAAATGTCATCGACCCTTTAGACGTCATTTCTGGCATCTCTCTGGAGGTACTGTGACAGGCCCAGCTGGGGTAGATATATTACTTTTTATGAGTACCGCTAATTTATCACATGGTAGATTAGGACACTAAATCCTCCGGGTGCTGGAAGGACACTGACTACTGCCGTGGAATTAATCATCTTTTTTCCGGCTGTAAAAACAACAGAGAGGGGAAGACGCCATGCGGCAGTGAACTTTGCTTGGCAAACAGCCCTGTGGAGATACTCTACCTCTCTTAGTGTTTACTTAGTCAGATTAAAAAAGCAAAATGCCACAGCACCAACTTTTTCTCTCTCTCTCTCTCTCTCTCTCTCTTTCTCTTTCTCTCCCTCCCTCTCTTTTGTCTGTCCCCTCCAGAGGCTCCAAGAGAAGGTGAAGGAGGGAAACCTTGACCCGAGAGAAAGCACAGTTGCCATGGAAGCGCAGGTCAGTCCTCTGACCACCACCGCTACCGCCGCCCCCCCCCCCCCTCCCCCCCTCTCCATCCCATCCGTATTTTGTGGTAGTTCCCTCTGAGCGAGCACGTTCATTCTTCCATCTCTCTTCCTCATGTCTCCCTCCAGAGGAAAGACTTCCCTAAGGGGATCCCGGAGTGCGGAACGGACGCTCTCCGCTTCGCCCTCTGTTCTTACAAGGCGCAGGGTGAGTGGATCCATCACTCCGCAGCCCTTTATCTGAGGAAGAGAGTCTATTTTGTCAAACTCTATTTCACGCTTGTGTGGTTTTACTTAGTTGGCAGTTAGCTTCGACAGTCCCTAGTGGTTCAACTCCGACAGTGAAAGTAGCTACAGCACATGGTATCAATTATTCAAAGATGAGTACTTATGCTGCATATCAGTGTCTTACAGTATGTCGGTATAATTTATTTTGTCTGTCTGTCCCTCAGGAGAGGACATCAGTCTCTCTGCGTCCCAGGTGTTGAGCTGTAGGCACTTCTGTAATAAGATGTGGCAGACAGTGCGCTTCACACTGGGAGTACTGGGGGACAGAGGCGCTGAACTGGGAACACTGGCCCAGGTAATGGATCAGAGATGTACTGTAATACCTACAACACACATGAATATTCATTTTATTTACCCATTTTATTTACCCGTTCAATTTCAACTGATCTGTTCTCTCACTATTCAGTTCAGGCTAAAAATGACTGATGGATAATCGATTCACTTACAAATGTATTTATTGTAAGTCGCTTTGGATAAAGGCATCTGCTAAATGCCGTAAATGTAAATGGCATATTAGCTGGAAATCCATAATGTAATTATTGCCCACTCAGAAATAAATGAGGTAGTAGAGTAACTCACACACTCTCTCTCTCTCTCTCTCTCTCTCTCTCTCTCTCTCTCTCTCTCTCTCTCTCTCTTTCCTCTCTCTCTCTCTCTCTCTCTCTCTCTCTCTTTCCTCTCTCTCTCTCCCTCTCTCTCTGTCCCTCTCTCTCCAGACCTCTCCTCTGAGCAGCATGGACCGGTGGGTGTGCTCTCGACTCTACAGCACAGTCCTACAGTGTGAGCAGGCCTTTGGAACCTACGAGCTCCACTCTGTCACCTCCGCTCTGCACTCTTTCTGGGTGCACAGCCTCTGTGACACCTACCTGGTGAGGACCCCTCACTGCCCCTGCCTGGTGCTGCGAAAGGCGTCCACGAATCTGAGTTCACAGATCTACTATCAAAACATGAAAGGAAGACTCTAAAACAGTGTTTTATCAGCCCATTAGACAACTAATCGCTCCCATGTCTGGCTCTTGCTCTTTCTGTCTCTGTCTCTCTTTCTCTCTTTGTTTTCTCCTCTCTCCCCCCCCCCCTCTCTCTCTCTGTCTGTCCCTCCCCCCGGTCTCTTTTTCTCTCACTCTCTCTATCTCTCTCTCTCTATATCTCTCTCTGTCTGTCCCTCCCCCTGGTCTCTTTTTCTCTCTCTCTCTCTCTCTCTCTCTCTCTCTCTCTCTCTCTCTCTCTCTCTGTCGCTGGCTCTGTCTCTCTCTGTGGTGTAGGAGTGCATCAAGCCAGTGCTGAGCCAGCAGGACGGCGGGGCAGAGGGCCAGATCAGCACAGAGCACAGTGAGCGCCAAAGGCAGGTGGCCAGGAGCGTACTCTATCACTGTGTGTCCGTCTCTCTGGCCCTCCTCTCCCCCTTCATGCCCTTCCTCACAGAGGAGCTGTGGCAGAGGCTCTACCCACTCAGAGGTAGTGGGGATAAGGCCACGGTGGGCAGCTTGTGTGTGCAGCCCTACCCACAGTCCTGCCAAATGGTAAGGGACTGATACAGTGTGACACACACACACAAATGCATACACATACACACACACACACACACCACTCTAAAACCTGACTCGGGACCTATCTATATAGACTGACTATCTCTACAGCAGGGTTTCCGTTAACCGGTAATTCCCGGACTTTGTCCGGTAAAATTTGTTTAAGTCCGACAAATTGAAAACTCGTCGGACAAAATGTCCGGTGAAAATAATTCCCTCTAAGCACAATTTGAATACAATTCGCTAAAGTTCACATTTTGTATTCAAATTGGCTTCGGGCCACCATTCTCAGCTGAGCACCAAACACACACACACACACACACAACACTGCCCGAGAGAGAAGGACCCGCCCCCTCCAGCCAGCCTATAGGCTAACCAAAGGGGGCGGGTCCTTCTCTCTCGGGCAGTGCCGCGCGTGCACGAGTGTGTGTGTGTCCGGTGCCCAGCTGAAAATGATGGCCCGAAGCGGAAAGCCTTAACTTTATCGCACAATAACAAGGATAACAAACGAAACGGACAACATTTACACTAAGATGGAGACAAACTTCAGCGATATGATCTAACAGCCGGTCTTCAGGACGACATACAGACCCGTATGAGCTTACAGGGCTATCCCCTAAGTATGATTTGACAGGCAGCTAAACGAAATGCCTTCCCAACCAGCGAGACCTGGGGGGTGTTCCATCAACGTCGCCAAAGGAAAACCTAGGCCTACTTCGCCAAGTCCCGCGAGACTCTTAAAAAGATCCAGGCATATCTTGATAGATCTGGCGAGACTTGTCAAAACAAGCCCAGACTTTCCTCCAGCGACGTCGATGGAACACCCCCCTGGTTATAGAAATGACGTTGTTTTATTGATTTTAAAAAAAGGGTAAAACTGGAAAGAGAAAATAGAAAACTCACATTAATCCCAAACAATTTAACAAACTTCAGTTAACGTAATGTGGAGTCCGTTCATTGATCGATGCTGTCTGTTCAGTTCCCAGTGAGGCGCCCGTTCAGCGCTGGATTTGACGCATGGCATAGCGCGCATGCGTCAAATCATGTTATATTATTATATATTATATAGCTCGCATCTAATCGTATCGGATGAGAAATAGACATTAAATGGCATATATAGGCCGCTACACAACAGTAATCACCGCGACAAACAGCTATATTAGATTTGGAAGAAAAAAAAATATGATTTTGATTTTTTAAATTATTATTATATTTTAATATGATGACCGGAATATATCACGTTTGTCCGGTAAATCGAATTCTTCCCGGACACGATGTCCGACGGCAAATTTTTCTAACGGAAACCCTGCTCTACAGTCTCATTGTGGACTTGTGGAATGACAGTGGGTGCAGACAGACACACTGGTTGTTGGTTTAGTCCCATCCTTTGTCTCTGTATTGTACCTCCTTCCTTGAATTGTTTTTTACCTCTGATTGTGACTCTTCTGTGCTGTCAGGCACACTGGCACTTCCCCCAAGAGGAAGCAGGTTTTACTCTGGTACAGGAAGTGGTCAGAGTGGCCAGGTCCCTCCGGGCCCGGTGTGGCATGACTAAGGAGAAGCCTGACAGTAAGTCATTTGCCTGAACTTGGAGTGACTCGACTTTGTCTCTAAGCAGAATTCAGCAAAGCATGAATCACTCCAAACATCTCACACACAAGTTATCACACACAGTTTAGAGATCTGAAACAATTTACAATTTTGACATGTGACCTGTGTATGTATACTGTAGGAGTGTGTAATATAGCTGAGGATTTTCACTAGTGAGAAAATGTGATCTAAGCCCATGTGTTGCAGTGTGGGCAGTGTGTTCACCCAGCCAGGCGCAGACCCTCCACCACTTTGCCTCGGCTGTTCTGGCCCTGGGCCGCATTTCCAACCTCCACCTCTACTGCCCTCAGGAGAGCCATGGCTCCCCCTCCTTCCCGTCCGCTCCCCCTCCCCCTAAAGGCAGTGCTGTGGGTGTGGTAGACCACTCTTGTCAATTACACCTCAATGTTCAGGTAAACGGCATCCCTGATTTGAGCACATACTTTCACACAGGTATACACATCACTAGGCCTGTAACAATTATGAAATAGTTGTCTAATGGCAATCTTGACTGCTCCAACACACCAGCTAGCTAGCTGGCTAACAACAAAGAACATTGCTTTAGCTAGATAGCTGCTCTGCATGTTAAGCGCATCACAACATGCTGATAGAACATGAACATGCTAAAAACACATAACTACACATAACTAGATGAGACACAGTACCTTTTTTATTGATGAGGATACGTGTTCAATACGTTTTATGATAATAAGGAGGCATGGTTTACTTACTAGGTTACTGTGTCTGTGTTACATTATCTGGTTCACATAACAGTGAAACAATTATATTGTTAATTGCAGTTATTTCTGAGACAATTAATTGTACAGCAAAATGTGGAATTGTTACAGGCCTACACATCACACACCGCATTAACTATGTATTATCGTTTCATTACTTTTTATAGTTTATAGTTTACTACTTTTTGTAGTTTTTTATTTTTATTTTTATTTTTTATATAGTTTATTAGTTATATAGTTGTTATGCATTGTTGGTAGTCTGTAGAGCAATATGGCATCACAGGAAGCTGTTGTTGTCTTACATGTTTCTGTTCTGGCTTGATTTACTCGTCAAGGGCGGAATGAATGTGGACAAACAGAACCTCCGGCTTTTCCAACGCAAAGAGAGGCTCCTCTCTAAGCTTGAACAGTCTCTCTCTCGAACCAGAGTACTGGACTATGAAGAGAAAGTTCCAGAACATGTGAGGCTGGAGACACAGAACAAGGTGAGAAATGAAGACTGGGGGAGGAAAAAGGAAGAGAGCAGGCTCGAGTCTAGAGTGTCAGGGGAGGCTGGTGGAAGTAGAAATCGGACGGGCCAGTCATGCTACTCTAGTAGGAAGGCTGGAGGAGGTAGAAATTGGAGGACGGGCTCATTGTAATGGATGGAATGGATTGAGGAATGGTATCATTCCATCCCATCCATTACAATGAGCCCATCCTGCAATTTCTACCTCCACCAGCCACCTTACTGGAGTATTTATCACAGACCGATAAACAGAGCAGTGGCCAATACAACAGAATGAGCTCTGGCATGAGTGGCATGCAGTGGAGGCATGGAATGAGGAATGCTTCGAATAGAATGAGGAACGCTATCGAATGTTTGATACCAATCCTTATTCCATTCCATGCATTACAATGACCACACAATTAATTGCTTGTATCTTGTGGTGAACTGTTTTTGACATAAACTGGAGAAATAGCAGGCCATTGTGGAAGCACTGATGAAGTTGGTCTTTTGGGAGCACTCACACTTTTGATTGTGTGTCTCTGTCTCTCTCTTTCTCGGATTGACTATTTAGATCTCAGCCTTGGAGCAGGAGTTGAAGAACATTGAGGACCAGCTGTTGACATTACAGGGACATTGAGATCAGCTACAACTAAAGGACAGAAAATAACAGCAACTTGATGACCTCGCCCTGCGATTGATTCATTGCCGGGTTTCAGCTCGGTAGCCTATCTGGAATTGATCTAGTGAATGGACCACTATTTGCCATTGAACTCATTTTGCTCTAGAACAGTCCTATATCTACATACAGTAACCCAAACAAGCTTCACATTGCATAGATGTCAAATAAATTATTCATAAACCATATTTTGTGTAAGTGTTCATAAGATTTCATTCCTAGATATATTAATACATTCTGTAAGTGATCGTATTGGTGGGTCTTGGGCTCCCTCTCCTTGTTTCGTATTTTAATCTGCACCAACCTGAAAGCACAGGGGGAAGTTGCTTGCATCCTACAATAATGTAGCCTACTATCAGTGCTGATGGAAGGAAGAAGACTTGAAGGGCCACATTCAAGGTATTGGTAAGCTTCAGCAACAGGGAGTGTTCACCAAGTGACATTTAAAGGTTTCATGTAGTCAACACGTCAACTCAATCAATGAACCCATATGGGTTAGTTCAGCTGCACACATTTTGATCAGCTGCTGATTATCAACTAGACATTTTCGCTATTGCCAATTTCTCTGCGCCACCGCCTCACGACGGTTGTCAAGGAACTTTGTTGCTAGGGTAAATCGTGGAGGGTGAGCGGGGGTTAGGGGCGGGGCTTGCTTAATGCCTCAACCCGGAAGTGGAGTATACAGTACATTCAGCGGTGTCAAATGAAAAATACCGTTAGTGTAACAGGCAGTGATACACAGACACTGGCTGGAGGGGAATTGGTGCAGAACAGTGGTGAAAGGGTGATGTTTAGCGCAAATTCATCTCTGAGAATGCCCATGACGATACAAAGAATTGAACCCATCTAAATGGCGGATCCAAGGTAGTGAGGGGTGAAATGGGAGCGAGGGGTGGACATACAGTGAGCTACTGACACCGGTGAGGGGCAGAGAGGGAAAGAAATACAACAAGTGAGACTATTAGACGGTCTCTCTGAGAATCATCAACATAGAAACTGTATTTCCAGACTGCACGAAACGTCCTGCAGTGGAAAATAAAAAAGGTGAGATCAAATAGATTTAACATGTGCATTATTAGGGCAGTGCTGGCAAGATAACGTTTACGTGTGTTTAGAGCTGACATTGGATTTCTGTTTAGCCATGTGGGGCAGTTTTGTCGTATTAATGTGTCGTATTAATATGACGAGATATTGCAATATTTATATTATATTATACAAGGATATAATAATAATAATCAGATTGCTGATGTGGGTTTCTAGTTAGCTGGTGTTAGCTATATAGCTACATCAATTGTGTGTCATGTGCAGCAGACCCAGTCTGTTATACTGAACTGAGGCTTCATGCTATCTATAAGGATCTGATCATGCTGTCCCATGCTATCTATAAGGATCTGATCATGCTGTCCCATGCTATCTATAAGGATCTGATCATGCTGTCCCATGCTATCTATAAAGATCTGATCATGCTGTCCCATGCTATCTATAAAGATCTGATCATGCTGTCCCATGCTATCTATAAGGATCTGATCATGCCGTCCCATGCAATCGCCTCATACACTGCCATCACCAAAATTACAGTCGCTCGCTGGTCGACTAAAGCTGCCTGCTGCCGTCTAAAGCTGTAGTACAAACCACAGACATTTAGGAATTTTTCCGAGATCCTGGCAGGTTTGTTACAATGTCTGGCTGCCAAAAACAAAGTAGCCAGTTGGCACACAATGAAACATTGTTGGCTCTATTCAGTTCTTTTCTTCAGTGTTTTTCTTCTCTGGCGGCATTTTTGTTTAGTTTCATCATATCAAGTCTTTTGTTGAACTTCGACCCCCTGTTTCATGTGAATTATCCTACCAGGTACTTACACGCACTGAGAGGAGGGAGGCAGAGGGGTTACAGGGGGATATGGGGTTTCAACTGGCTGTGTGTGTGTGTGTGTGTGTGTGTGTGTGTGTGTGTGTGTGTGTGTGTGTGCGCGCCCGAGAGAGAGAGAGAGAGAGAGAGAGAGAGAGAGAGAGAGAGAGAGAGAGAGAGAGAGAGAGAGAGAGAGAGAGAGAGAGAGAGAGAGAGAGAGAGAGAGAGAGAAGCAACAAATCCCTCCCACTCTTTCTGTTCTCCCTCCCCTTTTCTTTCTCATTCTGCTCTTGCTTTTAAACAGTGGTGTTGAAAGGCAAGGACTGGGAAATCTGCTGTGTTCAGGTACTGTAGAATGGTTCTTGCTCATTTTGTTAAATGATTATTGTATTTGTCTTTCTCGCTGTGTTGTCAAGTAGGCCTTTTGATTCATTCTAGCTTTGATTCCTCTGTCTTCCACTCTGCTGTGTTTTCCCCTCATACTCTAAAACTTCTACCCTCTTTTCTTCTTTCCCTTTTCCTCCCTCTGATGAACAGCTTTCTTCCCTCTCTCTGTCATAAAACTTTCCTGTGTTGCAGTCTTTCCCTGGCTGTGAGTGTGTGAACTAAAACCATGTGTTCCTAATGTCATTTTAACCCTTTGTGTGTGTCAGCAAGTTTTGTCTAGACTGCATTTTGGTGTTCCATTTGCACTGATTTATTGGGAAGAGATTATATTAGATTAAACTTTATTAGAGTACAAGTACTAAGACAACGAAACACAGTTTGGCATCTAACCAGTGCAAAAGACATGATTACGTAAACAATGCTTATGACAGTATACAGTATTGCAGTGAGTATAAGTAAATGAATATAAAAGTCAAGGCAACATCTAAGACTGTAGATTTTAGAGTTTAGAGCCAGATATTACAAATGTTCAAATATTGTGATACTTTGAGCATATCATAATCTTTGGAGCATATTGTGATGTTGTTCTCTTATTGACAGTAGTCTGTAAAAGTGCTGTTTCACCAGACTATTTACAACACCACCTGTACACACGTTCTACAGTTCAGTCATGTATGCTCATACTAGCATGTCTCCATCATACTTCAGCAATGATAGTACAGTATTATCATATATCGTGATATTTTCCAAAGTAATATTGTGACTACGAAAATAGGGATATCGCCCAACCCTTGTAGATATCTAGGCTATAAATCCATAGATTTATTTTTGAGCACTTAGTTTAAAATGCAGTCGGCCTGTAACAATTAGTCCTATCCATAATTTCTTCACAGTTGAAAGTATCGGTTAGGCTGGTTTGGCACATTTTAATACCTTGTGCATATTGGAATACAGTGAGTTGATAAACTGTGACAGCAGAACAATACTGGTCAGAACCTTTTCTCTAAGCAGATAGTGAGCAGGCTAATTAGTATTCTGACAACCATGCTTACAAGATTATTGTTAGCCTATATTTATCACCTGTAATTGGTTTAGACACCCCTCCTGGTGAAAATCTCTAGTTAGAGGATACAGTGACCTTCTTCTCACACTCTTACGTAATCACTACCTTTCTTCTTCTTCTTTCTTCTTCTGTCAGTTACAATATCTTAACTGTCAACTTCAATGTTTAACCTTCCCCTCCCTCTCTCTTTCATCTCTTCGCTTCTTATTCCTACAATTTGTACATTCTCTCCATATAGACAGCAGATCCCTGCTTTGCCTGACAGGAAACTATTCCTGAAGAGAATTTCAATATGCTGATTAGGACAGGGTCAGGAGGACCTCATACTTTGTACTACGATGACTGGCCGATGTTTGACCATGCATTTATGCCCCTGTGTTTACTCTGGGGGAGTTGTTTTAGGGACTTGGACTTTGTCATTTCAGCACATTTTCTGTTGTTGAGAAAGTAGCTAAATGTTCCACCGTATCCAGCCATTGCAAAAGTAGTAGGCTAGATTCCAAGCTGACTTGCTCTATAAGCTTGAAAAAAACATTTAACATTTTCCATCTCCTTTGCTTTGAGTATTTCAAAAGATCAATTGAGGTAGCCTATTTATCACATGTTTAGCCCATAACAGTTCTACCAGTTGAGCCTAAACCTAGGCTATATCTTAGTAATATCTTATTCTTCCATTTAGATGACTTCCATGGCGGTTGGACTCTAGATCAGGGGAATGGATGGGGGGGGTAGTGAGATAAGTGTGAAACTGAAGCAAGCCCACTAACTACAAAATAAGTTCCAGAAGAAACTGTGGCCTTGCAAAGTCTTATTTTGGTAGGGGAAAAGGTTTAAAGATGTTTCAATAAATAGATCTGCTGGGTAGTTGAAAGAATGTGAGTCTTGTTATGGTAGTGTATAACAGTATAGATGGTTTGCTTTGTTGATGGATGGATGGATAGAATGTTAGATAGATAGATAGATAGATAGATAAGAGGATGAATAGATGAGAAGACAGGTATAGAAAGATCAAAACAATGAACAGGTTAATCTGGATGGATTATACTGAGTGAAGCAGTAGTGACTGGTGAAACTAGTCGTTCGGCCTACTACGCATAAGAAAGAATTCCTTAGACCTTTGGTCCTTTGTGTCATCCCTAAATTAGTATCATAAAAACTAACGTTTATAATTATGTTGTATTGGAATGACACCTTGAAGATCATAGTTAAGTGGCGGGTTGGAACATTCTAAATGTTGTACATGCACACACGCAGACACTTGGTGACTGTCCCCTGGTGCTGAGCTCAGTATCAGTACTACAGTGTTCTCCATAGGTATTGGAAAGAGGAAGCAGTTTGTCTTCTATGCTAAGTTTTGATTTGAAATCAATCAAATTACTACAAGGTTAAAGTAGAAATTCTCAGCTTTGATTTCATAAAACTAAGACTCTTATAAAATCAAAGTTATCCTTTTATATCAAAACAATTCAGAGGCTAGTGTGCACAGTGCACATACGCCTGGGATAACGACGACTCAAACCTGGACTGAATTGGTGAATTTACTGAGTAAAGTAATTTGTTATTATTTGATTTCGGCGAAACACTCGGCTGTGAGGTGTAGCTCCGAATGAGAAACGTGTGGTGTGCAACCACTGGAGGGGGAAGTGCTGTGGAAGATGATTGATGCGAACTAAAGTCAATGGTGACGCGCAGTCCGTTTTCGACACACTTTAATTTTGTTTAATGAAGGCCAAGTTTGACACCTTGGTCCACCAGACCTTTCACGCATAATCTAACAAGCACAGGATTCGTGGTTTAAGCAACAACAAAAAAAGGCAACAATAATCTGTCAGCGAATACTTTTTGCGGTCATGTAGAACTAATTGATTTAACCTTTGTTTCCCCAACAGCAAACATTGAAATCATTTTCAATGAAATGTGCTGGTCTAAACTCATTAGACCTTTCCTTTTCTCTCTCTCTCTCTTTCTCTTTTAGGATGATGGCAGAAGGATAACACCAAGGACTCTGACCCCCTCTACCCTGAAGTTATCCTAGTTCTCGTATTGTTAACTTATCGATACTCCCATCTCCCCCTTAGTTAACATTTCTGCTTTTCTACATTTCTTCCTGCCTCAGCTGTCATTTTGGCAACCAAATACAAAGACAGGGCATCCATGCGAAACATTAAGTGAATACATTTCCCCCTATGTATGTCTCTGGTTCAATGTCACCCTATCATGTATTCAAAACACTCTATGATAGGATGAGCACCTAGCTATATTTCAGAACAGTAAGGATGTGATCAGACCTCTCTTATTGGACATCTCCCCCTTTGTTTTATCTCTGTGATTGGGACCCTGTGGGAACTGTCTTGAATCAACACATTGTCCCCAGCTGGAGTCACTATTCCTCACTTTATTCCCTCTTCTGGTGTCATTGGGCCATGGTTCGCAAGAAAGGTTCCCTTATCTTGTGTGGAGCTTTCCTATTTGTCGTTTGGAATGCCTTGCTTCTCCTTTTCCTCCGGGGGCGGCCTCCTATTGGTCGGATCGGAGAGGGTGGAGGTGCTGAACCAGGGGGTAAGGAAGAGTGGGGACTGGCAAATGGAAACGGGGGTGGGGCTAATCTAGCCGGAGAAGTGATCCGATTGGCCGAGGAGGTTGAGTCTGAACTTGAGACCCAGAAGAAACTCCTCAAGCAGATCCAGAGTCACAGGTCGCTATGGGAACGCCGAAAAGAGGTTGGAAAAAGAGAAACAGGTGGTGCGAAAGAAGACAAGAAAGCGGAGGAGGACCTGAAACAGCCACCTCAGTTGCCTCCATTACTTCCAAAAGACAGTTTAGACAACAAGGACCAAAGCCAACTTAGAGTTACACAGAAATTGATTGTTACACCCGTTCCGGACCCTAAACTAGACAATAAACTGGACAATGATATAAAAGAACTCACTACTGGCAACAACCCGTCGGAGGTTACCGTTGCCAGCCCTCAAGTTGTCATTCCCATCTTGGTTATTGCTTGTGACAGAGTAACCGTGAAAAGATGTCTTGACAAATTGATACAATATCGCCCCTCTGCTGAACTCCACCCAATCATCGTGAGCCAGGACTGCGGCCATGCTGAGACAGCCCGCGTGATTGGCTCATATGGCAGTCAGGTGACCCACATCCGCCAACCAGACCTGGGAGACATCCCAGTGCAGCCACAGCACAGGAAGTTCCAGGGCTACTACAAAATTGCCAGACACTACCGCTGGGCCCTCAACCAGGTGTTCAACACCCTCTCACACTCCACTGTGGTCATTGTGGAAGATGACTTGGAGGTAAGTTTGTGTGCGTGTGTACGTTTGTGTGTGTGTGTGTACGTGTGTGTCTCACTAGTGTCAGTAACTGTAATTCATAACAATAATATGTATACATAATAATAATGTGTAAAACCTGTCCAGATAATGTTGGCATTGATACAAGTATCACTAGATTGTCTAAAGGTCCAGTATACAGTACTGAGGAATTACATTTACATTTTAAATCATGTAGCAGATGCTTTTATCCAAAATAACTTACAATAAGTACATTGGTCTAACTGAATCAACCATATGTGAGTCATTACCAACTAATGAGTCATCGTAAGTAAAACCTTCCACAAGAGGAAGAAAGCCTTTTTTTCCTCAAGTACAGGTAATGTAGTGAATAGAGATGCTCCGATCAGGGTTTTTGGTGCCGATCACCGATCACCGATCACTGGAATCAGTGATCTGCCGATCCGATATCACCGATCACCGATCACAGCGTCGAAAATGGCAATTGAAGCATTCTATTTATTGTGTAGCATTATTTATGTTTTTAATTATTCTTAACACCATTGACATTGTATATTAAGTATTCAAATGAAATTAGGAGATGAGAAAGTATCATGAATTGACGACCATCTGTTTTATTGAATTCACAACCACCTGTAGCTTACTTCAGGAAAAACAAATAAAATGTGAAAATAAAAATCATAATAAATAAAATGTACACTGTCACATCAAATGTGCAACATTCCACTCGAATGAGAGGAACTAGGGGCTCTTAGAGAACTTGCTTATACTGTAGCTTTCCTGAGGAACAATAAACATACCCAAACTAAACTGCAACATAAACAGGCTATAGCCAAATATAAAATACTGTTTCAAGTCAGTCAGTTTCAAGTCATATTTAGGAGGAGATAAGACAGCAAGTCAGCAATAATCAATAAAACAAAAAAACAAAACATTGCACCTAAGGAGATTTCAGACTCAAACCTTACTTCTGATTAAGCAGCATCACTGGCAGATTAGCCTTGAGAAATACAAGCATCTCAGCGTTTTTGGCACTCAGCCTGTTCCTCTTATCATCTAAAATATGTCCTGCTATGCTGAAAAGTCGCTCGCTATCTACACTTGTGCAAGGTGCACAGAGGAAGACCTAAAACTCACGCGCTAATAGTTGTTGCTATGGGCCAAGTGACTTCCTGCTCGCGGGGTCACATGACGTCGCTGAACACTACCTACACTACGCTCGTGAAGTCGCGCTGGAACTCTGACCAGCACTCGTGGAACGCCTCTCGTCCAATCAAAGCACTCGGTCCCTTTATGACGTCGAGCCCAGTGTGCGCTTCGGCGCTCTCTGAGCGAATCGACGAACCACTACCTACACTACGCTCGTGAAGTCGCGCTGGAACTCTGACCAGCACTCGTGGAACGCCTCTCGTCCAATCAAAGCACTCGGTCCCTTTATGACGTCGAGCCCAGTGTGCGCTTCGGCGCTCTCTGAGCGAATCGACGAACGCAGCAAATGCCGTATGATATTCGTGGTATTGAAAGACCTTGCGTGCGTCCCTCCGCGAGGTATTTCTTTTGAGCAGACATTACAAACGGCATATTTGTTGTCTCTTTCCGACACTGTGTAATATTTCCAGACTGGCGACGCCATTTTGTAAACTGATCGGTCGTGTTTGATCGGCCGTTTTGAGAACTCCGATCAAAACCGATCAAGGCCATATCGGCCGATACCGATCGGCGCCGATCAGATCGGAGCATCACTAGTAGTGAACATTAAACACTGATTTTCAGTTTCAAGGTTGAAGATACACTCCAGCACCAGTTGGCATAGTTTATAATGGCACAAACAACCCCAGTGCCCTCAACAAAACCTTAAGTGCTTGCAGCTCGTCTTAAACAGAACCCCACGCAGTGGCAAAATATGTATTCCCCGCTTACTCAGCACTTTCCAAAGATTGAAATGTAAATGAGGCTTTAATAGGGAAGGTGTAATTACTTCTGGCCGATATTCAAACTCGCGATAATGATGACCAGAGATGATCGTGTAATGTTCCACATTTGAACAGTATGTCCATGGCATAACTGAAAACATTGTCCTTTCCATTCCAATGGGTATTTCATTTTTTATAGCCTCTCTGTGTAAAAAAAAAAACGTTGGCTCAGAACTACTGTAGCCTGTTCCACCGCTGTAATCCCCAGTCTAGTGGGATACAGGCCTACAGCTACCAGATACATACTTGGGATCTTTCAGTGTGTGCTGAGGCCCAGTACTACACAGAGTTGTTGCAAGGTACACTTATAAACATCTGTCCTATCAAACTGCCATAACTCAACTGGCCTGTAGTGTAGGCCGAAGCCAGTAAAGGAGACCGCGAGGGAGAGTGTATGTTAACCCTGTGTCTCGTTCAGCGGACGGCTGTAATCCTTGGTTTGCACTCTCAGATTAGCACGTTTAACTGATTAGTGGATTAACCATGTTGGCAACTAACTAGAAGAGTGAGTGCGAGGAACCACTAAGCTCCTGTCTGTCTCCCATCAAATCAGACCCAGTGAAGTAGCCAGCTGGGTGAACCAATGGCCAGGAAACTGCTTCGGCAACCCAGACATGAAATCCCAAACAACACTTGTTGCTATGAGTAACTGCCATCTCTTCTGGATAGACTTTGCTCTGTAAATCAAACATGTTGGGAGTGAGAGTGATGAATTTCCCTGGAAATGTTGTGTTTAGACATTCCCAAGTGGTTGACATTAAGAGCAGTTAACATCTTCTCATTCTTTGAGGCATCTATGGGTATTTAGCAGCTTTGCTCAAGTTTGTCTTTTTTATTCTGTAGAGACACAAAGCAAATGCAGTTCACTGAAATATAGTCCTATCCTAACACAGTTCATTGCTCTAAACAATGCTACTAACTAATACGTTCTCCTCTAAGCTGTGTCTCATATCACCATTTTCTCTCCCATCCAGGTGGCCCCAGATTTCTTTGAGTACTTCCGCGCCTTGTACCCTATCCTGCGCTCTGACCCGACCCTGTGGTGTGTGTCTGCCTGGAACGACAACGGCAGAGATGGCCTGGTGGACCCAGGCAAGGCCGACCTCCTGTACAGAACAGACTTCTTCCCCGGGCTGGGCTGGATGCTTCTGAAGGACATGTGGGCGGAGCTGGAGCCCAAATGGCCTGCTGCATTCTGGGACGACTGGATGCGTTCACCGGACCAGCGAAAGGATCGCTCCTGCATCCGACCGGAGATCTCCAGGACTATAACCTTCGGCCGCAAGGGTGTCAGTTTGGGACAGTTTTTCGACCAGTACCTGCGCTACATTAAACTCAACACTGAATTTGTGCCTTTCACCAAACAGGATTTGTCTTATTTAGTTAGGGAGAAATACAATGAGAACTTTGTGAAGGAGGTTTACGGTGCCCCACTCGTTAAGATCGAGGACCTCCAGCATGGGGGCCGTTTAAGAGGAACGGGTCCGTTCCGAGTGCAATATTCCAGCCGGGACAATTTCAAGATCGTGGCCCGTAACTTAGGAGTGATGGATGACTTGAAATCGGGGGTTCCTCGCTCGGGTTACAGGGGCGTGGTCAGCTTCTTGTCACGCGGACGCAGGGTATTTTTGGCCCCACCTGAAGGATGGACACACTATGACACCAGCTGGAGCTGAGGAAGGTTTTAACAGAACACGGTATGAATGGTGGTATTGAAGAGGGGCAGGAGACTGAAGACTCGAGAGGACACACCCTCTCAAACCAAAGAATCTATACTGTAGACATAAAGGGTTGATGAAGGAACCCGAGCATAACAATACAAACTGGTTTGGTGGGTTAACGGAAGGATGTATAGGAAACAGTGAAGGAGAGTAGGTCACACCTGTGTTTCATGAGTGACAAGCTTAATGCGGTGACGAAGGCAGGGCCCATGGAGTTAAACCATAGAGACAAAACCACTCAGTCCCACAGAAGGAACCATTTTAGTGCTTGGTTGTTCTCATGCTGGAGCTGGTCTCAGAAGGTTTACAGTTTGTTGTCTTAAACATTTTACCCACAGCCCAAGTTTGACTACACCGATCGGGATTTTGTCTTTGTCCATCCTCCTTACAGAGGTCTTAAAGAACTTGTAGTATTCCATTCACTCAAAGTGAATAAATGACACGGTCAAATGATTTTGTTATATTGATATTATTCATGAAATGATATATCTAGAATTTGATTTATTCCTAAATTAAAATGAAAGAACATTTAAGATAATTTTGAGAAAGGCTATTTTAGGATTTTTAAATGTATCTAAAGGGTTTATACAATCCTTGCTATAAATGATCTGAGACTCAAACATTACCTGACAGAGCACCAGTTTAACACATTGTATGTGGCATTCTGTTGATGTATACCATGATGGCCCTATTATTCAAATATGGGTCAGGTTGTCATTCCATGACGGTTTGTTAAAAAACCAATAATAACAAGTGTTATATATGTTTGTTTTTTTATTTCAATTTTTTTTTTCAAATTAAAAGATTGATGTAGGTCAATGAGTCATGGATAAAAGGTAATCATTGTACTGTATTAAGTTCTTGGGAGATTGTCAAGAAGATTGATTGACTCATGGTAATGTGTAAAACCACTGCCTGATGTGTTTATAACTTTAATACGTTGCAAATAAAACTGACTATTTTGATATCTGTCCACATACATCCATGGGGTCTCAGTCTCTATATCTTCTGAGTTTGTCAGCTTCTCTTGAGCAGTTTTGATGTTACCATCAATGGATCTTGGAGCCAGAGGCCCTGCTTGACTATTGAGAATGCATCGTTAACACCTCCCTTCCTTGACATGATCATTGATCTGGCATGATTGGACTGGTCAAAGCATGCTTTTCACAGTATTGCTTTCACCAATCAAGTCATGTCAGGTCAGGGGTTTCATCAAGCAAGGAAGGATGTGTTGACTATTCAAACAGGGCCTTAACTCATCCATTCTTTCTAGCCATTTTTCACATTTTTGTGCTCATGATGACCCATGTAATACTCTTATCTCTCCCACTGCCTTTCACACTGTTCATATCCAGCTGACATCCTGTCTTACTTCCTGTTTCATAAACACACTGTCAAAAACTGTATCTAAGTCATGAATGGGGAAGTAATAGACAGATTGAGTCAACAAATATTTATTAATGCACAGCAAGCACTTGACAGAGGGTGAGTTTGTGTTTATATCTATTGTACATCTCTAAAGAAATCCTTCAAACAATCCCTTGTCTTTCCCTCAGTACTAGAACCTACAATAACACTTAGAACAGGTCAATTATTTTCATAGCTATAAAATGCAGCATTCACAATTCAAATGACAACCATGTCAAATATAACTTGAATATTCAGTGACTGCTACTTAGTCAAGATAAACAACAAAATAATACAAACATCATTGCACAAATGACAATGTTTAGAAACTTCCTTCTTTCTATCCACAGGGGGCACTATATCACAATGGCACTCATGTATTATTCAATGAGCAAAATAACAGAACTAGCAAAATATTGGTATTAGATATGTCGGATTTTATACAGTTTAATTCACCATAACTGTGTGTTAAATTCTGCAGAATAATCCATCTCGTTTTCTTTACCGGGTCGGTTCAACTGGTGAGAGAGAAAGTTTCACCAACATGTTGGAAGAATAATTCAAGCTGCATTCATGTAATTGTCTACTGAAATATACTGTACATTCTCAACTGACAGTTTGTTTTCTGATAAGTGGTAGGTCTCCAATTAGGACCACTGATTTCACCCCTGATTATAACAAAGGCCTAATGAAAAGCACTTACTGTAAGTTGAGATGTCGATTTCATCGGGCAGCTCGCTGATGTTGACTTCAAACCGGTCCTGCACATCGTTAAGGGTGCGGGCGTCGTGCTCGTCAGACACAAAGGTGACGGCCAGACCTTTGGTGCCAAACCTGCCCGCCCTGGCAACCTGGGGACAGACAAACCTTACTGTTATTATTATTCAAGCTTATTATTAGGCCGGCTAGCAATCACAAGGTCGCTGGTTCGACCCCCGCCTCAGGAGGGAGCTGCATGTGCCCTTGAGCAAGGCACTTAACCCCCTATAGCTCCAGGGGTGCCGACTATGGTTAACCCTGTGCCTCGAGCAAAAAATACCAAATTCCCAAAATGTATTGACAAGTTGATTGCATGGCAAATCAAATATTATTAATATTATTATTATTATTATTATTATTATTATTATTATTATTATTATTATGTACGTTTTTAAAAATAGGTGACATGGTATTCCAATGTATTTATACAATTGATCAATATATCAATTTATTTTATAAAGGTCAAATAAAAATGTATTACAAATGGCCAATGAATGTTGAACTCCAATGTTGACAAAGCAGCCTTATGACCAGGGGTGCACATAACTTTTTGGGGCCAGTGCTCAGAGGAGCACCTAGGGATGCTGCTTGGTGCTCCCCGAGCTCGCGAGTCACGACCCATCCCACAGGATGGATGAAAAAGTGATACATGGATAACTTATATTAGCAAAACGACATTTATTCATAAATAAAGATGAACGAACAAATGATTGTGTGCAAAACAAAATAAACAAATGCAAAATCAAATGACTGCTCTTTAAGCATGAAAGTCTGTCAGACTCCTTTAAACACAATGAAATCAACTGACATCTCTTTAAGCACTAACTGATAGGGGTGTAAATCACCAGCTTCATCACGATACGATATTATATCGATTTGTTTGTATGACGATACAATGTTTGACAATATCACAATGTCAGTCACGATACGATTTCGATTCAAGATCGATATGACGATATGACGCGATATCATGTTGTGTGCGTGTGTGTGTGTTTGTTTGTGTGTATAAGTTGTATCCCCTCCCCGACCCTACCATGCCCCCCCAAAAAACACACGTTAGCTGCTTTAGCTTAACTTCTGTTAGCATGCAGTGTTGTGAATATGTGTGTCTGTGCGGCTAGTTGGCCTGTAGCAGCCCAGTGGACGTGGAGGTAGATGTGTGTCCCTGTGGTGGGCTGTGAGGAACACACGGTGCTTGTTGTTTGTTTTATTCGCAAAGTTATTGTAGCTAACGTTAGCTAACTAAGCTAGGCAGGCTAGCGCAACGTGGGTTTGGAAGGACAGCTCAGAGCAGAGAGGAGAGGAGAGGTGGGGTTTGGGAGTCCGCGTTTGACTGGCTGACAGCGGCAGTAACATGTGGGCTGCGTTCGTCAACTCGCTCTGAGAGCGCCGGAGCGCAACACTGGGTTCAACGTCAAGTCATTTGATTGGACAAGAGGCATTCCGCGAGTGCTGATCAGATTTCCAGAGCGTGTTTGACGAACGCAGCCAGCGTCAGTCAACATGTTGAGTTTTCCCAACCGAGCAGAGAGTGTCTGCTAGTCGCGCGCTGCACGGAAATGGTGACAGTCACGCAGAATGTGCCATTTCAAAATAAAGGTGTATCTTTAAGATGACGATATAGATCGATGTTTTTACATTGCGTCGATGTAATCAGATCGTTAGTCAATGAATCGATGTATCGATGTGAATAGATGTATCGTTACACCCCTACTAACTGAATGTCTGTTCTTTAAACACACTGAAATAAACGGACATCTCTTTAAGCACTGCTCTGTTCTGTAAACACTGAAATCAACCTTTCAACAAAAAGTTACAGCCTAAGCATTTATTAATGCTACAAGCTTAATCATCATCATCACTGCTCTCTTGACTGCTGTAAATTATCACTGTCCTCAATTTCAACCATGGTAGAGGATGTTGTAGGCTATCACTTTAAATAGCTCATTATTTTGATTGTGCAACAAAGTAATTTTTTTCCTTTTTTCTAATAGAATTCCCAACCATATTCCCTGGGTCAGGGGTCTAGGTGCGATAATGAAGCTGTAAAACAAACGTCTGAACGTTTGAAAGCTTCAGAGAAAAGAAACGTGAAGTCCCTTGGTGTTGTTTTTCCTTTTAGCGACGAGTCGTTCGGGACTGAATTTTCACGTGTCGGCGTGATAACCATGCGATACGCGGAATGAAAGTAGGCTACGAGTTACGATACATACTTTCCGAATGTTTTCGTGAGGGGAGTCGCCGTGGTCGTCGTCGGTCGACTGTTGTGATGGATTACTCGTCGGGCCTTCGGCTGAGGGGACGGCAAATAGTTACTTAGTGGGGCTTGCTTCTTGGACCCAGCTGTTGGGTGCACAAAAGCGCCTTCATGCGGCTGATCTTCCGCGCAGCATGCATTTTGGCGACGCATGCGCACTGGCGCACCAGTTATGTGTAGGGGTGTAACGGATCACCTAACTCACGGATCGGATCGTGTCACGGTTTTTGAGTCACGGATCGGATCATTTTTCGGACCAACACAAAACATTTTTGTTTTTATAAAAACTGCTTTTTCCTTGAATTCTGTAAAAACACCACTTTTACTATGTGACAAAAACCAACAACATTCAAGATGTCAAAACTGGTAATATATATATATATATACATACATATATATACATATATATATATAATATATATAACATATTCTACACTCAAACATTACATAATTATACTGAAATACACTCAATTTAAATGATAGGAGAGAGGGAGGAGGCGCCTGGTTGCAGCAGTGAGTCAATGGGCTCTTTAAAGCAGACAAATAAACATGTTTTATGCCACTTTTAACTAAATAATAAAGTGAACCCTTATTTTGAACATGGTATGAAAAAAATGCCTACATTATCAGAGGTTGTCGAGCTGCCTTTTTCATGCCTCCCGTCATAGTTGACAGAGAAGCCAAAGTGCTCCAGTACATGGGATTTAAATGACGAGGGACGCATTTTGAGTTCTTCTCCGCCGAACAACGTAACGAGCTCGCCATGATACACCTGGGCCGCGTTCGTAAATTCGCTTTGAGAGCGCCGGAGCGCACACTGGGTCCGACGTCATAAAGCGACCAAGTAATTTGATTGGACAAGAGGCGTTCCTTGAACGCTGATCAGATTCCAGAGCGGATTTACGAACGCAGCCTTGTTGTTGTGGATTCCCAGCTTCACGTGTAGTGAGCAAACAACAGACTATTTTTCTTTCGCATTATCAACCTATCATTGCGCTTTAGAGTAAACCAAAGCACGCAACTGTCGCGTCTATCTTTTCATGGCAACTCTACATTGTGATTTACAAGAGATATGAACTAATATTAAGTAATATTATTACTTGTTAACATTTTGCAATTGATCCGCGGTACACATGCGTTCCGAACCGCGGAGGGCGATCCGATCGGATCACGGAATTTCCGTGATCCGTTACACCCCTAGTTATGTGCACCCCTGCTTATGACTCATGAGAAAAAGCAGGGCAGGAGGTTTGTACAGGACTTACTCTGTGCAGGTAGGTGTCAGAGTTCTCAGGCATGTCGTAGTTGAAGGCGATGTTGACCCGCTCGATGTCCATCCCTCGGCCAAACAGGTTGGTGGCCACCAGGATCCTCCTCTGGAAGTCTTTGAACTGCTGGTAGCGAGAGAGTCTGGGAGGAGGAGGGGAGGGAAGAGAGGGTGAAATTACTAGCAGGATCGTTATCAGCCAGATAAAGCAGCTGAGCATATAATAGAGTATCACTGTGCAAAACGGTGCGCCGACGGAACTGACCAATACACGCACGCGCACACGCACACGCACACGCACACGCACACACACACAGTAGTCATACCGCTCCTCCTGAGACATCCCACGGTGGATGGCAATGGCAGGGAAGTTCTGCTCTACCAGCAGCTGGGCCAGAGCCATACAACGCTGCACAGACTTCACAAAGATCACCACCTAAACACAGGAGGACAACAGACACATAGATCACCACCTAGACACAGGAGGACAACAGACACATAGATCACCACCTAGACACAGGAGGACAACAACAGACACATAGATCACCACCTAGACACAGGAGGACAACAGACACATAGATCACCACCTAGACACAGGAGGACAACAGACACATAGATCACCACCTAGACACAGCAGGACAACAGACACATAGATCACCACCTAGACACAGGAGGACAACAGACACATGGATCACCACCTAGACACAGGAGGACAACAGACACATAGATCCCCACCTAGACACAGGAGGACAACAGACACACAGATCACCACCTAGACACAGCAGGACAACAGACACATAGATCACCACCTAGACACAGGAGGACAACAGACACATAGATCACCACCTAGACACAGCAGGACAACAGACACATAGATCACCACCTAGACTCAGGAGGACAACAGACACATAGATCACCACCTAGACTCAGGAGGACAACAGACACAGATCACCACCTAGACACAGCAGGACAACAGACACATAGGAACATTTGTTGACTACTTAATTGATGGCAGACTTGTATACTTGTCGAGTCAGCATTTCATGTTTTTTTTACGATTTCCCAGCCAAAGGCCAGATAGTTGCCACCATGATATACAGTGTCACAAAGATCACTTTCCCCACCTGGACACAGCGACCCAAGAACTGCCTGCTGCAAAAACCTGATGAGTCAGCACTACAGTTGTTTTCAGGTTTTGCAATAATTTTTTCGGAATTTCCTGTCATGTTTGGCCAGACAATAGCCCTGTGGAAGACCAGGATATACGATGGCACAAAGGGCGCCCGCTTATAATTGGCCTGCAGACGTGCCGAAACTTGACGACTCAACACTTTTGTTTTCCTGTCATTTTTATTTTCCAAAACTTCCTGCGAAGTTGCCACGATGGAAGTGGGTGACCTGGTACGGTACCTGGTTGAACTCCAACACATCCAGAAGATCAAAGAGCTTCCTGTTCTTCTCGTTGTCCTTCAGCTTGACGTAGTACTGCTGCAGCCCGTGCAGCGTCAGCTTGGTCTCGTCGTCCACAAAGATCTCCATTGGCTGGAGCAGGCAAGGGGGTTGGAGAGGGTGAGGGGAGATAGGTGGAAGAATAGAAGGAGTGAGGGGTGTTAAATAGAAAGATGAAATGGACGGGGAGGAGAGGGGGGGGGCGGTTTGGGGGGGGTGATGGCAGGTTGGGGCGATGGGGAGTGGGGAGTATGGGGTGTATGAACATGGGGCCGTAGTGAGAGTCAAATTGCGGAGAGGACAGGGAATGTATAGAGGGGGCAGTTCCCATGGGACAGTGATTGAGGTTCAGTAAGTAGAGAGATTAGCAGGAGAAAATAGGTGGGAGGGAGGAGGACAGAAATGAAAATAGATGAAATTGAATAGAAAGAGAAGGGTTTGGGGGAGAGAAGGGGTGGGGGAGTTAGATGGAAACCCTCCCCTCCCGCCAGACACACAAGATGGTGGAATTCTCTCTCTCACTCACACACTCTCTCACACACACACACACACACACACACACACACACACACACACACTCCTAACTCCATCTAGTTAATCACATACTCATTAAACATGGATTTATATGAATCTAGAGACAGGGCTCACTATCAATAACCACAGAACGACCAGGAAACAATTCAATCAATCACATAATGGAAAGCCATAGTAATGAAATCATTGAGAAACTTGAGGCAGAAACTTCTAGCGCTTTAGGGTTGATTTACAACAAAAAAGCTTCAAGACCAAAGTCAATCCTTCATTCTAATTACTATGGCTGCTCCAATTAAAGTTAGATCGATACTACCTTTCTACCACCCCCTTCCTGCCCGCCCCCACCCATCCATCCATCCACCCAACCCCAAAACAAACAAACACACACACACACACCGACTGACACACGCATATTAATCTATTACTATCTGTCTCTCTCGCAGCTGTGCCTAATTAAAACAATGAGTGAACAGTGTCTCTGTAATAATATGGGCTATGACCAATCAGGGGCAACTCAGTCTGTTCTATTATTACCACAACATATGGGCCGAATCTAATCACATCATCATTAGGTCCATGATGGATCATACTCGAATCGATCTCTGTATCAACTGACCTTCAACTTGGAGCTCCACTTTCATACACAGACAAGTAGGAGTAGGAGTAAAAAAATCACATCCCAAAGAGAAAGGTCAAAAACTGTCCTCAAGAGAACGGTCGCCGGTACAGAGAACAGCCCACTTCTGTCGCCAAATTTGGAGAAAGGCACTTACCTTTAGAAGGTTACTTTAGAATTGTAAACTAAAATAGTTTCCTGACCGACTCCCTGGATCTAAATCTGGTACCGCGCACAATGTTCTGTCCTCCAAGAGGAGAGATGTCTGACCCTAGCCCTGTACTGTTCCCACGGCTTCTTTCTCTCCTCCAAGCACTCAGACACCCCGTAGCTGCTCTCTACCGTCATCTCTCACTCCCAGTCATTTCATACATACACTCACTGAGCACTTTATTAGGAACACTATACTAACGGGGCCTCCCACTGCTCTCAAAACAGCCTCAATTCTCGGTGGCATTCATTCCACACAATATTGGAAACATTCCTTTGAGATTGTGGTCCATGATGACATGATTGCATAAACGCAATTCCTGCAGATCTTTCAAGTGCACTTTCAAGCTGTGAACCTTCCCGTTTTACCACATCCCAAAGTGTTCTAAAAAAACATTCCCCACACCATTAAGATAACTGCATGAATGAGAAGGTATACAGCTGTTCCTAATAAAGTGTTCAGTGAGTGTATGTCACTCACTCACTCACTCCTAGTCCGGTCAGTCAGTCAGTCAGATTGTCTGTCCTACGTTCTCCATCTCTTCCTTTAACTGTGTGGGTTTGAAGACGCTGCTGTTGTCAATGTGTGTGTGTGTGTGTGTGTGTGTGTGTGTGTGTGTGTGTGTTCAGTGAGTTGTGCCTACAGTATGATTGTTTGTGTGGCTTGGATGCTGTGTGTGTGTGTGTGTGTGTGTGTGTGTTTAGGTATAACTGTGTCTAAAATAATGTGCTTGGTTGGTATCCTATTCTTGGTATGTGATTTTTTTTTTTTATGTTCTATTTATGTGCTATTCCAGATATTACAATAAGCACAGGCTGTACTATGGATAGGGCAGTTAAATTGGTGTTTTTACAGGGAAAGGGTTCTAGACTGTCCTTGTATCTTTTCTTTGAGCAATATATATATATATATATATATATATATATATATATATATATATATATATATATATATATATATATATTGTATTTGTTTTTCAGATTTTATCCCTTTTTCACCCAATTTGGTATCCAATTGAACCCAACCCAATTATCCCCTGCCTATTGCGTAGGATCCGCCGCACGACCCCGTGGCCGGCAGCCCCAGAGGAGATCGCCAGGCAGACTAGCTGACTGGCTCCTCGAGCCCAGCACCGTTATTCCGGCACCCCGGGGGCGCTGTTGCGCGACGGATCCTTGTCCGGAAATAGTCCTATACCGTCCTATACCGCCCTCTGGAGCGGCCGCTCAATATGCCGCTCCCTGTGTGCCTCGGCCATATCCGGGTCTGGCGAGACCGGGATTCGATCCCAGTCCCCGGTGGGCAGCTTGCACTAGTGGCTAGTGCTTAGACCGCTACGCCACCGCGGGGCTGAGCAATATATATTTTAATCTATTTTTCATTCTATTGCAGTGCTCTTCTACCTTGAGTATCATGTAATCTTTCACTCCAACAAGAAACTTTAAAGAAGTTCTGTGTACATCATCTCCACTTCACCCCGCGCGCATCTCTCCTCTTTTCTATACTGTAGCCTCCAGCTTCATCAACATCTCATCCCTCCCGCTCCGATCTTCCGCATTATACACCTCCCTACCATCCCTCTCTTTCTCATTTCCTCACACCCGCGCATTCTGCCTTGCGTTACCGGCCCCTGTCTGTGTTTAAGGAAGGCTCCGTTTTTTTTCCCTTCAATTTATTAAAGGCACATCCGAGGCATGGGGATGCAGTTAAGAGGACAATTCTCCCTTGTGACTATTTCCCACTGTGAGACGGAGGCTGATGTCCCTACTGGGTTAATCGTCTATCTATCTCAAGGCAGTTACCTAGACTGCATTTAACAGACTGGCTGACAAAGAGGTAATAGGGCCATTCTGGCTAGACTCAACGGGCTGAGGCAATTTCACTGTTCTCTCCACTTTGTTGGGAAAGTAATTAACTACACAGGCCCAGTGAGCCAGCTAGCAACTGCTTCTTTCATTCTCCAGAGCCGGGCTGTCAGTCTTTCTTCTCTCTCTCTGGCTGGACGTTTTATTTGTTTGAACTTTTTGGGGGTTCTCCCTTTTTTCCCTTTTTTTTTTTTTTTTTACTTTTCTCCCTTCCTTTTTTTTTTTTTTACATTATCTTAATTAGCTTTTCTCTCCTAGGAGATTTCCGTCAGTTTGTCAAATGAGTGGTTACAGCTCCTGGGAGAACCTTCTGGATTAACAGGGCAGTGAGCTGGGGTTTTATAGGCAACTTGGAGCAAAGATTAGGTACTCCTGCCAAGATGGGAAAGCAGTTTTCTTAATAAATAGAAGGTGGAAGGTTATCCATTATGACTGCATAAGTGTTTTTGCTCGTTTAGGTTATGAGATTGTTTGACTGCTTTTGAACAAAGGCATCGATAAAAATAAAAAAATAAAAGAAATAAAAGAACTGCTTTGGTTTTTCAGTGTAGTCAGTGAGGTCCGATTTGTATTCAGTCTGAACACACTGGACCATTTTCCACCAACATGACAGCATATTAAAGCCAGTGAGTACAGCGCTGCAAGGTCTTAGTATATTAAGCGGGGGCCAAAGTTTAAGGGCCTTCACGTATATCTAGGAGCCTTAGTATGCCACTGTTAGTGCAGTAGGCTGACATTTCCCCACATCGAGATGGGTTTGTTTTGAGTATAGAGCGACTCTCTCTCGTATTTTAGACTCAGGGAGGAGGCCATAGGGTGACTCCACTCCCACTCCCACCCCCACCCACTCCACCTGGCAGAGTGGAGCAGGGGGAGGAGAGGAGGTATGGAGGGAGGAACAGGAAGCGTGGACGGAGGAGGAGGAGAGGCGTAATTACATCTTGCATGAACATTCTGCAGACAGGACGGATCTCTTTGCTGAGGGTGGCGCTGAACATCATGACCTGCTTCTCATGCGGGGTCATGCGGAATATTTCCTGAACGTCTCGACGCATGTCTGAAAGAGAGAAAGGTCGAGTTGGGGGGGATTGCCAAATAACAATTCACTCGCTAGAGCTCACTGAAAGCCAGATCGGCCATAATCAAGCCGTCGCATTGATGACGAGTCAATCGATGAATAGTTTATGGGTCTGCGTACTCACCGAGCTGCTCCAGCATCTTGTCACACTCGTCCAGGATGAAGTGTTTGATGTGGCGCAGGTTGAGGGTCTTGTTGCGGATCAGGGCCAGGATCCGTCCCGGGGTCCCGACCACCACGTGGGGGCTCTCCCTCTTCAGCACCTCCTCGTCTTTCTTTATAGGCATGCCGCCAAAGAACACTGCCACCTGGTGGGAGGGAGGTCATGAGGCATGGCACAGTTACTTCAAGTTTATTACACAGTTACTACAGGTCTATCACACAGTTACTACAAGTCTATTACACAGTTACTACAAGTCTATTACACAGTTACTACAGGTCTATTATACACAGTTACTACAGGTCTACTACACAGTTACTACAGGTCTATTACAGTTACTACAGGTCTATTACACAGTTACTACAGGTCTATTACACAGTAACTACAACTCTATTACAGTTATTACAGGTCTATTACAGTTACAGTATGGTCAGGATTTAAGCGGGATAAGGGTAAGTACCTTGACAGTGGGCATGTACTTTGAGAACCTCTCATACTCCTTGCTGATCTGGAATGCCAGCTCTCGGGTGTGGCACATCACCAGCACTGACACCTGTATGGAGAGAGGTATGTAGAGTAAATGTTCTGCATACAAACAGTATGCAGGCTACTTCACACTTGCTAGTCAACCTCTAGCTCAACTTGAGTAGCTCTTAAAAGTTTCAGAAGCGGACTTGAAGATCCTGATGAGAACTTCACTTTATGAAATTATGTAAGGTCTATTGTGTATATAAACTTGACGTGAAACAATAAAAGCATCCCAATAAAACAAATCTGTGACATATAGAGGAATATGACGGTACCTGTCCAGTGACTGGCTCCAGCTGCTGTAGGGTAGCTAAGACAAACACAGCTGTCTTCCCCATACCAGACTTGGCCTGGCACAGCACATCCATACCCAAGATGGCCTGGGGGATGCACTCATGCTGAACTGCAAGATAAATACAATACACATCAAACCATTACGACTGCCTAACGACCTACTTACTGTAATAACTAAAAAATAACACAAATATTGATTATGTATGAAAATTGTGGAGGGAAGGGAAAATGTCCCTTTGAAGGACCATTAACAGCTGCTGCTGCTGCTGCTACAATTATCCCATTTCACCCCTTGCTCCTACCCCTCAGTTTTGCGTCTTCACATGTAGGGGTAGGGTGTCTGGATAGTTGTTAGGATGGAGGGGTAGGGTGAAGTGGAAGGGATGCATGGCCCTCGGGTTACTAGCCTACAGAGCTCCGACATTCTGTCATGAACTGGCCTGGTAATGAAGCATTGTTCTTTTTTATTTGATGACTTGTTTGATCGATTGATAGCGTGAACTCGTGAAGTTGTGAATGAAACGTGAGCGTCTATGCTTTTCTATGACACTATCGGTGCCTTGAAGGGTTGTCCTATTTCATTGGGGAAGATTTCAACCACTACCCCTTGTAACTTTGTTTCCGAGGGGCAAGCCGAAAAGCGAGTGGCACTCGAAAACAAGGGGAAGGGGTAAAAATGGGATTGGGCCTACTACTCACCCTCAGAGGGATGCTCAAAGCCACAGTCCACAATGGCCCTGAGAAGCTCCGGCTTCAGGAGGAAGTCTCTGAACCCGGAGGAGTGGATGGACACATAGGATCCCTTCACACCCTCCTTCCTTGTGGACATGACATCTCCTCCGCCGCCCACGTCAACCAGTCCTGCTGCTTCCACCTCATCCTCCTCGTAATCCAGGAGCTCATTATCCACGTCAGTCTCGGACATCCTAGCAGGGAGGTATTGATTGATTGATTGAAAACTTTATTAGAAGATTTGCAGAAGTAGGTACATGAAAGTACATATTACATACAAGGTCAACTAACAGGATAAAAACCCAAGAAAGCCACTGGCTTATTTCAATTGGGGTCCTTGATTCTCAATTCATCGTTACATGTAAGACAGACAAAAAACTAGTATTATCTACAAGATAATACAGACAAATAACTAGTACTATCTACACGATAAACATACATCCAACATGGGAAGAACAATACAACAAAACATAAGGTATGTACAGCGGGTAAAACAGGTGGGGACATACACCACAGGTGGGGGCGGGGGACAAAACACAAAGTATGTACAGTGAAACAGGAACAGAAGGAATCATGAATCGTCCGTTTTTTTATCAACCTATAGTGTGTTCAGTGCAGAACAATACTTCCAATACAGCAACATTGGAAATATACATGCATGGGCGTGTAATAACTGTCTGCCCATCGTGCGTGTACAATAACGGTTAAATGTGACGCTGCCGCATGCCATGGTTTGATAAACAATTAACAAATAACGTAAATATTTACATTTGAATCTCAAATTGGGGGATTAAAGTAAATGTGCTGGGATCATATCTATTCATAACCGTGTATAAAACAACTGATAGTCAATTTGATAAGTGACAGCTAGCCTTTGGTTACCTGGCCTTTGTAGTGAGAGTGAGCTCTAACCAACGGTCACTTTTACCTTAGGGTGCATTCGTAAATTCGCTCTGAGAGCGCCGGAGGGCACACTAGGGTCAACGTCATAAAGGGACCAAGTCATTTGATTGGACAAGAGGCATTGCATGAGTGCTGATCAGATTTCCAGAGCGAATTTACGAACGCACCCTTAGCCTCGGACGCCCAGGTTGGGAAGGATGGCCACGCAAAACTACTTTTAGCTTGACAAAGTAGTTTCCATCACACGATATGTAACATGGCACTCACAAATGACAAATTAAAAGTACATACTATACGCATAATAATACAGAAACGTAGGTTCCATTTCTCTGGTGAGTAAAGGAGCACGTTTTACCTTTGAATTGATGGGAGCAACACACTGCGTTTGTTTGACTTGAAGCTAGCTAAGCTATCGTACTATGATTGCGTCATCAACTTGCGACCCGGCGATTTGCATAGAAGACCCCAAACTGTAACCGTTCTATGCCTGAAAGCAGTTCACTCATAATAATAATAACTCAGGACAGGAGGAAATACATTTCTAAGATTTTGTCCTTTACTAACATTTATGAACAGAAGGTAAGTGCTGAAAGTCATATCGCGACACAAACATGCCGTTTCCTCGTTTTGTTATCCAAATCATGTTGTTCCAACAACACGTGTTGAAGTGAACAAGTGACAGCTAACAAATATGGACTAACGTAATAGCTAGTGTTTAATAACCAGATATATGTTTGCTTGTTTTTGTGGGTATGGAAAACGTGTTTCTATTTTTTTCAGTGATGTCGTGTTTCAGTGGAAATCCCAATTTCTGTCCCGAGTGTGGGAACGTGCTGCCTCTCCCTGGAGTGCTGGACACTGTTATCTGTCCCCGCTGTTCTTTCAGCATCCCTGTCCAGGGTAACGATTTGTAATTGAAACACATATCTAATATAGACTGTCATGATCCATATGTAAAGGGAAATAAATGGAGGCAACCATTTTGAAACAGTCATCACAACTTTGTTGCTACTTCAGTTCACTCAGTTATGCATTGGCTCACCACAAAATGACCTCTTCTTGATCACCTGACCTCCAACTTATGTCTCCAAATGTGTTCCATCTTTTCAGAATTCTTGGGTCAAGTGATCACTTCCACAGTGATCTTTAATCCTCTAGAACAGACTGCTGGTGCTGTGGAGGATGAAGAGGATTCAGAACTCAAGGGCCCTGTGGTAAGACAGCCTTTGCCTCAACCCATATGTTTCTTGTGTAATCCATGCTCCCCCCCTGATGGAATAATAATGATGGGATGGAATGATACTTAACAATGTGTTTATAATCTCTTTAATTCCAGATTGATAGACGTTGCTCTCGCTGTAATAAAGAGGGGATGGTTTATCACACCAGACAAATGAGATCTGCAGATGAAGGACAGACCGTCTTCTTCACCTGTATACACTGCAGGTAACAGACTAAATGTTCACAACACCTGTTATAGCTCACTGTAACACTATTTCATCATCAGAAAACCCTTCAACATGTACATCATACCTACACTATACCTACCACAGGCAACAGCATTTCAACTGTAACCATCTTCAACTCATTTATCCGTCTGTTTCCCAATACCACATTATCAATGTGTTTTTAATCTTTTAACATACAAGAAATTGTTTATACCGATGCTTTAGTTTGTGACTAACTTCTATGGATTCATTAATGGATTCTTTGCTCATGATATGATTGTTGGGTCTTGCAGATATCAAGAGAAAGAGGACTCCTGAGGAGAAATATGGAGATGGATTGAGTTCCCAGATGCTCCCCACGTCCCTGGACCTCCTTAATTGTACATGTTGTGTCTTCCTTCATTTAAAATGTCTCTCTTGTCCGCAGTTGTTCTAGACATAAGGGAACATTGTAATGCAAATTTTAAGATTGTATTGATGAAAACACAATTGTTATTCTGGCCACTACACATCATTAGCTGTAATGAGACATAGTCGCTGGAGGGTGCAAAGTGTTCTATTGGATTTGTTTCTTTTTGAATGAGGTTTGAATGCTGATGTCTGATGTTTCACTGCAGAGATTTCCATGTATATGTGATTTGTAATTAAAGATTTTAGATAAGACAATTGAGATAAAATAGTGGATTTGCTTCAATTACCTCCTTCATGTTTGCAAATTGTAATCTTTGCTTATCAATGAACAATACATAGTAGGCTGTTGTTTTTGTACTTTTTTTTTTACTAGAATATCTATTTCCTATGAGTTGTTGAGTGCAGCAACTTGGTCCAATCAGAAGGCACCCCCTTGTGGACGTCCAATAGGTCACGTGATCAGACAACATGGCTTCTACTCGTTCCCCTTTGTAAACTTGATGAAGAAAGAAGATGCTGAATGTTTTTGAATATATGTATTTCAGGAATATTTTTTGAGATTTCTGACACCCGGCCCAAAGGTAAAACATGATTATCGAATGTGTCAGATAATGTACTCGTGTAAAACCCATGCTCGTGTGTAAGCTCTCTCTCTCTCTCCCAACATTGTGGCTAGCTAGCAGCGAAGGAAAGCTATTTGTACCACCCTCTACTAGGCTTGGCTGTCCAGAAAAGTCCTAATTTTATGTTTTTAGTTACTATAGTCTTATTACCCACATAGTTATGTGTGGATGATTTGCTGATTTCCCTTTCTCCCTGAAGATGAAACTTCGCGTGCAGTTACAATGCAAGAACCTCCATGAATACCTGAAAGAGTTGAGTCCTGAGATATTGGACAGATTGTACAACCATCCTGCCACATGTCTGGCTGTCTACAGGTAGAACAATGTTTTGAAACGAGCCAAATAGGCACATCACTTAGGCTTCACATCACAATCACAGAGCAATCGATCATACATGCATCACCATAGTAACAAGCAATCAAACCCAGAGTATCAAGGACCCTAATTGAAATAAGCCAGTGGCTTTCTTGGGTTTTTATCCTGTTAGTTGACCTTGTATGTACTATGTACTTTCATGTACCTACTTCTGCAAATCTTCTAATAAAGTTTTCAATCAATCAATCCCAATTACCCCATTACATGTGTGGACACAACAGTAGGCTGTAGGACTTGTGCAAGTCATGCCTGTCCCATGTTTTCAGTACAATAAGACATGTAGAAATACTGTGTCAGATTATGTATGTAAGACACAGGCTTCAGATGCAAAATCAATTAGCCAGTCATATTATCTGCTTGTCTTGTGTTTCCTCTTGACAGGGAGCTCCCGCCGTTGGCGAAGAATTATGTGATGCGAATGTTGTTCCTTGACCAACCCCTTCCACAGGCAGCGGTGGCTCTATGGGTGAAAAAGGACAGTCAGAAGTAAGGCGTCCATCACACACGCAGTTACAGTTGGTAACCATGACTCCCACTTGTCATGTTTTCATTGCCTTCTCGCTCTCTCTTTCGTTCTCAGAGACCACGATGAATGTGTTTCTGTGCTGTCTGGCCTCAGACTGTGGCACAGTCGGCAGCTCCAGGGGGGTCTGCAGGGGAACGTTTTGAACCCAATATTCAAAGACAACCTAAGGATAGCACTCCTAGGCGGGTAAGTCAAGTCCCTCTTCAACCCCTCTTATTGAAAGTCAAAGACCACATGCCAATCTTCTAATGCGTACCTGCAGCTCTACACATGTGGGAAGATTAAGTTTCAAGTTGATTTAGTTTTAAAGTGCATTATCACCAAGGTCTCAACACACTATATATCATATAAAAACAACACGCATTAACAAAACACTAGACATAAATAATATAGAAATATTTATAAATATAAATAAAAACATATACATGATGCACACAGGTATATTGACGTGGGGAATGGCAGAACAGAAGGGAGGGGAAGTTGCTACGGGGAGTCTTATGCCGATCTATCAAAAACGTCTTGCTTGAACACAAAACTATATCAATCCATTATGGATGTGTTGCAATTTGCTGATGCTCTCTCTCTCTCTCTCTCTCTCTCTCTCTCTCTCTCTCTCTCTCTCCTTCCTGTGTCAGTGGTAAGGCATGGGCAGACGACAGCAATAGTCTGGGTCCTGACAGACATGCTCGGGACGTGGAGAGTTTGGACCGCTATGCCCTGGAACGCTGGGAGGTCATTCTGCACTTCATGGTGGGCTCTCCCAGTGCAGCTGTCAGCCAGGACTTGGCCCAGCTGCTCATACAGGCAGGCCTCATGAGAAGGTACTGGACTTGACCACTGAGGGACCCGGGTCAACTAAATGCTACACACACACACACACGCACACATACGAGGACACGCACGCACACAAGCTCTGTGTGTGTGCAGAGAGAGCTTGCACACTGCGCATGTACTCTCACACACACACACACACACACACACACACACACACACACACACACACACACAGATAAAGTCTCAGGGCTTTATGGCCGTTAAGTTCAAGAGCCACCAGAGCGATAATGTCATTCAGCAAAGTGTGAGTTAGCATAGAGCCGTAGGGCAGGTCCCTGGCAATGATGGGTGGGGATAAGATGTAAAGGTCCTCGTCTGAGGATTTCACTGTGAATATTGGAATGGATAATAATTCCTGACAAATAAAATTACCATACTATCAGTGGTAGGCAACAAATGTAGCTGAAAATCACAAGTTGAAGTGTCAATGACATCAAAGTCGAAGCACTCAACAAGCCTACAGTGGTGGACCAAATTCAACCTGCTGCCCTACTCCAAAAGCTGGAATGTTTTAATTAACCTGTCTCTACTTCAGTATTAAAAAAATAAATAATAATAATAATATATATATATACAGTATATATATATAATTATTTTTTTTAACCACAAATGTCTGCAATTGTCTCATAGTTTTCACTCTGTAAACGTCAGGACTGTATGGTTATTATTACAGTAGCCTATTGTCGGAGACTTAGGGTCGTTGGAAATAGTGGAAGATAATCAACGTAAAAAGAAATACATTGTGAGTTGTACTGAACAGTACCCATACTGTTTCTCCTGTGTCATTACAAAAAACTGTTTTTTTAAATAAATACATTTTTATATATATATATATATATATATATATATAGAAATAATAATAATAAACGGTTTCGGCAAACGGTTCCAGTGTTGCACAGTACTCTTTAGTGGAAGTGAACTGCAACCCTCAACGTTGTAAATGAACACAAAGTGTTCGACTTCAAGTGTATTCACAATACAGAATGGAAATCACTTATTTTCTGATGTACCTCATCATCCTTCATCTCTCCCTCTCCCAGTGAGCCTGGAGAGGCGCCCTGTATCACCTCAGCGGGTTTCCAGTTCCTTCTCCTGGACACAGCCTCACAGCTGTGGTATTTCACACTACAGTATCTCAACACTGCACAGGTACAGTCAGACACACAGTTATATGGGCCTAGTTATTTGTCGACCCAATACTTAACATGAACGCTTAATTCGGACATTATATGAATCTGTCCCATTACTTATGGTACCCTGAAAAAGGGGGACTAGGCATAAAAGCTGTTATCTTTTCTAAATGGTGAAACCAGTATGTAAACAAATGCTGTCAAATATAAGAGTTGATTCCAAATCCAAAGCTTTTGAGTATATAGCCAAAAGAAGAAAGAAATATTACTAGGTCCATTACTTATGCAGGGCACAGTTTGTATCTGTAATGTGATATTCTGAGTCCATGCAATGCTGCCCAGTGTGACGCTTGTTTGCCCTCTCTCTCTCTCTCTCTCTCTCTCTCATCTTCCAGACTCGAGGAATGGACCTGGTGGAGATCTTGTCATTCTTATTCCAGCTCAGTTTCTCCACACTTGGCAGGGTGAGTGACTCAGCTCTGATCAAATGCTAGCTGGCGCTCCACTTTCACAGTTGTTTGATTAATCCCAAGGATTACTGTTGTGTTGTTTCACCAAAAGAGACAAATCTCTTACTGTCAGTATGGAATAATAAACTACTAAACATCCCTCCGACGTTGTTGCCTCTAAGTGATGGTGTGTGTCCTGTTCTGCAGGATTACTCGGTGGAGGGGATGAGTGAGTCACTGCTCACCTTCCTGCAGCACCTCAGAGAATTTGGCCTCGTCTTCCAGAGGAAGGTGAGAATCAGAGGTGTCATGAACAAATTGGACTGAACATACATTTTTTATATCACATCTTGTTGGGCCCTGTCCAGAAACAACCCCTCACAGCCCCCATGTCTGGGAGGATTTGATAGGTAGAAGCAACACTAGTGAGACTCCTACCTTGCAGAAGGCATGGAGGATCTTACAGTACTACCTACCATTTGCTTGTGTCAATCAGTGCTTGACTTCTTTTGGGTCTGTGCTTTTTGTTTTTTTATTGCTTTTTGATTGTCTTCTGAATTCATTCCATGAATTTAAAGTGTTTTGGAATTCTGAGAAAAGTGCTTTACAAAATATAATAATAATTATAATTATAAATATAATAAAAATGTAATTATTATTATTATTATTACCTAAGAGCTAGGGGATGTATCTGGACATGGTCGTTGTCCTTATCACCACGGTAACCCTCCCCTCTCATTTCCCCAGAGGAAGTCCCGAAGATACTACCCCACTAGACTGGCCATCACCCTGGCTGCAGGCGTCACCGCCAACTCTGCCTCCACCGCGCTGGGAGCCGCCCCGGGGACCGGAGACTCAGGCTTCATCGTGGTGGAGACCAACTACCGCCTCTATGCCTATACAAGTGTGTGCTGCTGACGGTGTTGTGAACAAGTACTGTATATGTGACGGCAGCTGGTGAAAGAGTGAACAAGTTGGCAGCCGACCAAAAGTTCAGACTTTTATTCTGAAAAATGAAAATAAATTGGGCTGGAAAATGTAAGCTCATTTGTGAGTGGTGACTTAATTTATTTCAAATCACCTTTTTAAAGCATTTTAAAACCTTTTTAAAGCATTGATTCAAAACACATTGTTTTACTTTAATGTTGTTGAAAATCAACGACATGACTCGCTAGTCAAGCCAAAATATTGCAATGCAATGGATTCGGTGAGTTACATTTTTCAGAATACATTTGGTTGCCGACTTGTTCCCGCTTTCACCAGCTGCCGTCACATATGCTCTGGATGTTTATTCTCTGTCAATATGAACCAACCTCTCTCAAACGTTTGAGGTTGGAGCAGTTCTATGCCTTTACAAGTATGTGCCAATGCAAGTGTGTGTACTCTTGTCAGTGTGTGGGCTAGCCATAGAGTGACATATTTCCTCTCTTAAATTGTCAAGCGATAATGGTGTTTTTCCCATTGAGGTAGTTACATTGTCTCTATTGTAGTGTGCCTTTCAAGTAAGGCACTTAGCCCTAGGTTACTCCAGGGAGACTGGCCCTGTCATCTCTAATTGTAAGCTGCGCTTTTGATAAAAGTGTCTGCTAAAATGGTGTAATAATGTAGTATTTACTTGCTGCAGTACATTTTAAGTATGCTACTCTACCAGATGGTACTGAATAACTTCTCTTAACTCCTTCATCTGTCTCCTTCCCAGGCTCTGAGCTGCAGATCGCTCTGGTGGCTCTGTTTAGTGAGAGTTTGTATCGGTTCCCCAACGTGGTGGTGGCCCAGGTCACCAGGGAATCTGTCCAGCAAGCTATTGCCAATGGCATCACGGCATCACAGGTATGGCATCACAGGTAGTTACTATGTAGAACAGCGTAGAATGTAATAGCAGAATGTAATAGCAGCTCAAACTTTAGATTATGTAACCAATGTGTCATCATTGTTATACATGAAATGTTGTTCTTTTTACGTATAATGATAAATGATATCTTTGCATGTCTTTGCTCGACAGATTCTCCACTTTTTAAGGACCAGAGCGCATCCTGTCATGCTCAAACAGGTACCTCCAAATATAAAGACTGCTGCTCCTTCTTTTTATACTTAATATCTCACTCCCACTCTTCCTCTCTCCCCCTATCCTCCTTTGCACGCACAGTTAATTATAGTAATAACAGACTAACCTGTGTCTGGCCTTCCCCCTCACTGGAGGCTGATCAGTGATGTTCTTCAGCATTAATACCCAGACTGACTCCACCCACTCCTCTGTCTCCCAGACCCCAGTGCTGCCCTCCACCATCACAGACCAAATCAGACTATGGGAGCTGGAGAGAGATCGTCTGCAATTCTCTGAGGGTGAGGGTGAGGTTGTGTGTGTGTGTGGGTGTGGGTGTGAGTGTGTGTGTATGGGTGTGGGGGGGGGGAAGGGGTGTGTGTGTGTGTGTGTGTGTGTGTGTGTGTGTGTGTGTGTGTGTGTGGGTGGGTGTGTGTGTGTGGGTGTGTGGGTGGGTGCGTGTGCGTGTGCACATGTGCAGGCGTGTGTAAAGCGGTCCCTCTCACTTAAATAGTGGTTCAATCATATTCTAATGACTCTCTATGGCAGCTACAGTACTGTAGTAATTTTCCTCTCCCTCCCTTTAGCTCTGAGATAAACATAGGATTGGAATTCCTAATCAATTTCTTAGGGCTTTGAAATTAAGCCTGACCTGGATTTTCTGTTGAGTCTGTTGAGGTAGTTGTTTCAGGAACCTCTGCTCCTTGAGGAGTTGTGAAGCTGATTGATTTCTTTGGGTGTCATTTTCCCCCCCCTGAAGGTTATGAGTGACATGGACGCCCTCTCTCTGTTGAGGGCACTCTGTCAATATGGCTGAGTTGTAACCCCTGCTCTCCGCTATGTTGTAAACTGTAATAGAGTGGATGAGTATTGACGTCTGCTGCACTTTCACCTCGTTTCTCAGCCGTCTGTTTCTGCTACCATTCTCTGTATCAATCTCTTTCTCTCTTTCTAAGGTGTGCTGTATAACCAGTTCCTCTCCCAGGCTGATTTCGAGGTGCTGCGGGACAGAGCGCAGGTAAGACATTTTGTTTCTTATCCTCTCTCATGTACTAACCAATGAAATAATTAATTATTCAGCTGTGAACCGTGAAAACTAAATTAACTCACAAAAGAATTTCCCTTGATTCTGCCACCTAGCCCCACCACAAGCCCCCATGGCCTGTTAACTATGACCTTTTCAAATACTGACATTCCATTAATCCTAATATCCCCTAAGGCCTGTTACATTATACTGTATGTAGCTATGTGCTGCATCATACTGCTTGTATGACCTTTTCCTCATTTAATCTATTCTGTCATCTAAATGTTCTTTGACTGCTCCAGCAACAGACTACTGTTTAATCACGCAACCTTTCTGTTCTGCAGGGCCTGGGGTGTCTGGTGTGGCAGAACGCTCCACACAGGGTCATGGTGGTTTCACCAGAGGGACACAGTGAAGTCAAGAGGTTCTGGAAACGACAGAAGAATCACACTTAAAAGGAGGGGACCTGACAGAGAGAAAAGGGATGAAGATGAAAGGACAATACCTCTAAAGGCGATGGTGATCCTTGAAACAAGAAAGCAGGGGACTGTGCTGGATGTTGACTTTGACACAGCAGCACAATGACTGGTGGCAGGAGAGAAATGGATAAAGCAAGAGATTTGTGTATTATTGTATTTTTGTCCATGTCCTCTCCTTTCGGGTTGGTGGGCGAATACTATTATTTCAAGAAAGAAAATAGTATTTTTGTTTAGCCAAAATTGCTATCAAACTGTGCTTGGAATATTGTTTATATATTTAATTGCATAATAAAGAGCCATGCATTTGAAATAAAAGGTGGAAGTTATATTATGCATTAACGGTCTTTGTGGTATACAAATGCCATCACTGTCCCAGTAATCATTTGGATGTTTTTTTTCTCCAACCATGAACAATCACATTCTATCAATGAAACCATGTATAAATTAAGTTTGACACATCCTGTGATTGCATCAGTAGAATTGTATTAAATTCCAATTCAGCACCTAAAGAACCTGTTAACGTATGCAAATGTAGATGGAACAGAGGAGAAGCTGAAGAGGACCGATTGACCACGCTAGCCACAGATACCAGGGTAGACGAGCGGGTTGTCGATAAATGCTACAGGATCAAACATGACAACATGACGGCGTGTGTGACGGTACCTGCCGTAGCTAACTAGCTGTGTTTACATGACTTTCTAGGCTGGCATGTCCAGCGAGCTAGCTGGCTAGCTGTCGTTACTTTCAATGGCTTGAACTGCTGCAGAACCCAGTAGGATGATTATGTTTGCAAATGTGGGTTCTTGACATGTGGCGCGCACACAAATATTCGCCATAGACACATCTCTCGCAGCACAGCACAACCTAAATAGCCCGAAGATACTAACTACCCCACTAGGCCGCAAATGGAGCCTGGGAGCTCGCGTGAAAGTCCGTCTGGTTCTGGAGGTCCCGAACCGGTAGATTTGCGCGAGGAGACTCCCGGAGAGGAGGCTGAGGATACGGAGAGCATCCTGAAAGGAAGAGGAGGGGACGGGGATGATGGAGGGCACGAAAAGACCGTAAACAAGATGAAAGCAGACTGTGTTGATGATAGAGCTACTGAGAAAAAGAAGGACAATAAAGGGGATGATTGCAAATATGAAGAAGAATTGGATCCAAGAATTCAGGTGCGTCTAATATTTGATTGTATCCCATTTGATTTGATTTGTAAAGGTTTCCTTTGCTTGTTGTTTTTATTACAAAGTGCATACAAATAGGCTAACCCTTGCAGCGTTTCTCAAAGTTACTGTTATTGTAAACATTCATCAAAATTGTACCAAATCACAGTGGCTTACTGTACATAATTGGGTTGTGTAACCCACATCTGCCATGAAAAAACAGTTTTTCCACACAGTAAATTGCCTTCATAGATTGTCTATTAATCCTGCTCTCTCTTCTCAGGAGGAACTGGAGCACCTGAACCAGGCGAGCGATGAGATCAACAAGCTGGAGCTGCAGCTGGACGTGAGTGAGCTCTTCGGCACGGACCAGGACGCCTGTGTCATGCATCACCCATTACTGTGTCTGTTTGATTGATAGGCCTGCTCACCTCACTTATACAAGCTCTTTCTTGAGGCTATAAAAAAAACAGAATGACATGAGGTCTCATTCACATCTCTACTGTTGCACGGTGACTGTCAGTGATATAATATATATGCGCATGAGTAGGAGACCCTTCTCGACATACTGTGTCAATAGTCACTCACGCATAATGACATTCCTTGCCTCAAGGTCTATTTTGCAAACATCATTGCTCGGTTGTTGATGTTGTTATTGGAATGATGCCGTTTTTGTGAAATACTGTATGTTTGTGTGTTTTGTGATAGTGTTTTATTATAGAGTTGTCTGGTTAAATGCACTCTTGGTTTTTTTCCTTCAGGAAGCCAGGTCTAGCTACAGGAGGATCCTCACAGACTCGGCCAGGAAGCTCAACGCCCAGGGCTCCCAGCTCGGTACCTGCATCGAAAAAGCCAGGCCTTACTATGAGGCCCGTAGACTGGCCAAAGAGGTGTGTGTCTGTGTGTCTGTGTGGGTGTCTGGGTGTGTATTTAAGTGTGTGTATTTATCCAAGGGTTTTCAAGATGTCTCTCGTGTGAAAGCATCCCATTTAGAGTCTGACATAATCTTTCAACCTATTTTTCCATAACTAATACAGGAGAGATTAGACAAGTCTTCCCTAAGACTGTAGTGATTGTGCCGGGACACAATGATAGCGACCTAATGAATCATAATTGATTACGTTTACTATCTAACCTGTGATGAAACAGGGCACGAGTGCCAGTCATGTTTAATCAACATTGTGAAGGGTAATCTCAAACTGTAATTGAACTAATGAAAATCATTGGGATAAGCGTAGTGGTGGTGATTGAAAACAATTAAGCAAATAATGGATTGGAAACTTGACCTGATTAACACCATCACGACCGATGTTATGAAAATGCAGATGAGAAAAGGAGGGAAAAAAACCTAATCAGTCTTGTCTATTTCTCGAGCAGGGAGTATCATTCACATCCTCGTCTTATCGAGAGGAGAAACAAAGCCTCTGTCTACTTGACTTATTATTCTGCCCACAAAACAGTCGCAGCAACACGACTGACTGTTATTGAGCGAGACTGTCCAGGAGCTGTGTCACACAAAAATTATAACGACACTCAAACTGAAGCAGTCATCAATCTTTTACCACTCGACCTTAAACTTTGGGCGACCTTGTGCATCCAGCCGGCCCCTCCTGCTGCTGCTGCTGCTGCTGCTGTCTCTCAAGCTGGCCTTGTTGGCCGTTGACTGTATCTTCCCCTGTGATTCTGAGTCACCTTGTCTATTAACTGCCTTCCTCCCTTCCTTCCCTTCAGCCTTCCCTTCTCCCAAACAAACCTAGACAACCCCCCCCCCCCACCGGCTTTGACATCATTCACTCTCACAGCACGACTGGAATACGGCCTGCTGTTTTAAGGCTTCACCTCTCTATGATTGGTTGTTGCTGCCGTCTGCTTTATGCCTTGCGATGGGCCTCTCTTGGTAGTGTTTTCGGGAGTGTCTTCGCCTGACTCTAGATTTAGAAGGTGCACTTGATTCAGCCCGGAACCAGCACACCACAGAGTAGGTGGACAGTTCCTTACCATGAACCGTTCCATTTGCCTTATGATGCCATGTCAAGTCAAGTCCTATTCACCCAGCGATTGGTTGAGGGGTCTGTTGAATGTTATATATCATTGGTTGTGTTGTCTTTTATCAAGTTGTGATTGGTTGCTGCGGTGTGTGTGTTTTGTGTAGGCGCAGCAGGAGACCCAGAAGGCTGCGTTGAGGTACGAGAGAGCTGTGTCCATGCACACGGCCGCCAGGGAGATGGTGTACGTGGCGGAGCAGGGGCTGCTGGCCGACAGGAACACCCTGGACCCCACCTGGCAGGAGATGCTGAACCACGCCACCTCCAAGGTAACGTAAGGAGGGGGGCGCCAGACCATTGTAGGTCATTTCCATTTTTCAATTCACTCAGTGTACAAAGTGAATTGAATTTCAATTAATAAAAAAACGGCGCAGTTATCAATTTTCCCCATGATAATAATAATAATAGCTTAGATTTATATAGCGCCTTTCTCAAACCCAAGGACGCTTAACAGAATTCATAGACAGACAGTCAGACAGACAGAACAGAAAAACAAAGCAAAGAAACAAAGACAACGAGAGTGACTAGGGGCCAAAGGCCTTGGAGAACAAGTGGGTTTTGAGGGCTGATTTGAAAGTGTCCAGGGTAGGGGCATCACATCAGGGGCGAATCACTGTGGGGCGAGAGTTCCAGAGGGTGGGAGCTGCCACACTGAAAGCTCTGCCCCCGAAGGTCCGTAGGTTGGTGCGGGGGGTGGAGAGTAGGCCCATTCCTAGGGACCGCAGGTTCCGGGAAGGGGTGTGTTGACAGAGAAGGTCAGTGAGGTACTAATGATGATTTGTCAAATCATGAAATGGAATTTTCTGCACTGGGTGAATTGAAATTCAAATGGGCCCCAACCCTGGAACCCATAGTGAAAAGCTCCAGCTAAGATTGACGGCGGTAGTGTGAGAACTCCCAACTCCCCAACTGTAGTTTCAATTCGAATGGGTACTAATTCAAATATGAGTGTATGAAGTAGGGCTGTTACGATTATTCGACGTCGTCGACGTCATCGACTACGTCAATACGTCGGTTAGCGTAATATGCGTCGGTTAGTCGTAAATAAACAAAATGGCGTTTTTTTTTTGTTTTTTTTTAAACCTTTATTTTACCAGGCGAGACAATTAAGTGTATGAGTGAAAAATGGATAGCTACTAGCTAATGTTACACAAGCAATGTAGCTCACCACAGTTCGTATGTCTTGTCTTCTGGTGTTAGTAACGTTAGCTATGTAGCTGGCTAGCTACGGTAGCCTATTGTCATTGTGGTGCGAGCACCTACTGTACGTTATCTAGCTCGTAGCTCGCATGCTACGTTAGCATCAATTTAGCTAATCATAACATAGCAGCGAGAGTAACGTTAGCTAGCTATGTGTTGTGGTGATGGACAGACTTCTAAATGGCCATGTTGGCATTCAAGTTGGCTAAACATAGCAGTGAGGTGGAGCCAAATTATATATATATTTTTTTTTTTTTACAGTACAAAAATTATCGTTAGACTTACCGATAAATTAGTCGTTAGACTAATCGAATAATCGATAAAATAATCGCTAGATTAATCGTTAGAAAAATAGTCGTTTGGGACAGCACTAGTATGAAGTCATCATCAGTCTGCGGTATAGATCTCTTCAGTGTGATCCACACCAGGTGTTTGGTATGTAGTCGGAGAACTCTGCACCACTGGGGACAGGCGTTCCCTGTCGCTAATCAATGACGATTAGTATGTGTACTGTACTCGCCCTTACAGATCAATCGTTGTCTCCCTCCGCACGCAATCCACAACAACACAGGGTCTCTTGTGTTTTAGTAACCAACCGTGCACGTTGAATGTATTCATCATTCGGCGACAGGGGAGGCTATTCATCTTCTATACATATTTCCAACGCATTATCGTCATCAAGAAAAGCATGCAACCGTTCAACCTAACAGTTGGTAATTCAGTTGTGCTGATCACGCTTAGTTTGTCCTCAGAGAGTCAAGATGGGAGCGACACACATGTGAAATGAAGTGTCCCTCCTTCTGACTTAATTTCTCTTTAAGGAGAATGATGAATGTACGAAGGCACCCGGGAGTTATGTTGGAGGTGACTTTGCGGTGCCGGGCCTCTATTGGAGGACAGGTGATATAGAGGCTGTGTGCTGACAGCGGGGGGGGGCGTGTCTCGTTGCCAGGTGAACGAGGCGGAGGAGGAGCGTCTGAGGAGCGAGCGGGAACACCAGCGCGTCACGCAGCTGTGTCAAGAGGCCGAGGCGCGGGTCCAAACCCTGCAGAAAGCCCTCAAGAGGGTCATCGTCAAGTCCAAGCCATACTTCGAGCTCAAGGCACAGTTCAACCACATACTGGAAGTAAGTAAGGACTCGTGAATTGATGTTCTCTCTCTGGTGTGAGATGATCCTGTCATGGCCCAGCGTTCTCCCCCAAAGAATGTACTGGAAGAGTGGCTCCGCACCGTGCTGTGAACTTGGCGGCGCCGCGATGTAAACATTTCGAGGCGAATTAGTAAATATTTAGTAATGATAGACTAGCTATTTTTGATCACCAACGACATTGTCTTCAGTGAATTCAGCGTTTTGAATGTGTGTCGGGTTCTGATAATGAAATCCAGCGCCACGCTGTTCAAAAGTCCATGACAACAATAGAGTGCTAATCCTAACCCTAACCCTAAATAACTAACTAACTCACAACGTTTGGGTAACACTGGTGTTGTTGTTATCCTGTCGTTAACCTTGTGTGTGTGTGTGTGTGTTTCTGCCAGGACCACAAGGCCAAGGTGGTGCTGCTGGAGGAGCGGGTGGCTAAAGTCAAGACGCGCTACTCCGTCGCCCTGCGCAACCTGGAGCAAATCAGCGAGCAGATCCACGCCCAGAGGGGGCGTGTCCGAGCCACCAGGGCGCGGCCCGTGGCATGCGGGGGGCGGAGCTCCCCGGTGGGGGCGGAGGCGGAGATCAAAGCTGCTGTCGGGGTTCAGGTCGGGGCCTGCGGAGGGGGAGGAGGAGGAAGGGGAGGGGGAGGAGGGGGAGTCGGAGGTGGAGAAGCGGGTCTGGAGAAGGACTGGGCGGAGGGGGAGAAGACCAGGAGGTGGGTGGAGAGGCATAGGGAGTCGGGCTGGGGCCACAGGGAGGGGGCGGACGCCGAGCAGGCGGGGTCAGACTCCCTGTCCGTCATTAGCCTGCAGACCATCGCCTCGGACCTGGAGAAGTGCGACTCGGTGGAGCACCTCAGGGACCTGAGTGACGTGAGCAGCCTGGTCGGGGAGGAGTGGGAGAGGGAGCGGGCCCTGAGAGCCGAGAACAGGGGGGACAAGGCTGCCAGAGCAGAGGAGAGGGGGGCGGCGGTCAGGGAGCTGGGCAAGGCCCCCAGGCAGGATAGGACGGACGGGGAGAGGGGGGCGGTGGGGAAGGAGAGACAGGAGAGCTTTGTCAAGCAGCACCACAGGAGTGTGAGTTTGTGAGACCATGCAGAGAGAAAATGGCCTGGGTGTGCCGGTGTGCGCGTGTGCGCGTGTGTGTGTGTGTGTGTGTGTGTGTGTGTGTGTGTTGAGTGATGGGAGGCTGAGAGAGAGAGAGAGAGAGAGAGAGAGAGAGAGAGAGAGAGAGAGAGAGAGAGAGAGAGAGAGAGAGAGAGAGAGAGAGAGAGAGAGAGAGAGAGAGAGAGAGAGAGAGAGAGAGAGAGAGAGAGAGAGAGAGAGAGAGAGAGAGAGAGAGAGAGAGAGAGAGAGAGAGAGAGAGAGAGAGAGAGAGAGAGAGAGGAGGGCATTAAGCATGGAGATTGTAGGGGGGGAGCTGTTAGAGGTTTTCTAATGTACAACACTGGCACTGATTGACATTGTATCATTGTGACACTGCAGTTGAGAATAGGAGGGGGGAGGGTGGCTGGCACACCATGTACATGAATGAATACCGAGAGAGGAAACATAAGGGGATTCGCTGGCTTCCCCTGGGACTTGTAGTTCTTTCATGCTCTGATCCCGTTTATAGTTCAGCACGGTAAGAGAGACAGATAAACAATTCTAATCGCTGTTAATCGCTGTTACCAGAAACGGAGGCATAACAAAAGATGATCGCTTACACTACTGACCATTTAATGTTATTTATGCGGGTGAAGGTCAAGAAGCAAAGCTTTATTTTATTAATGCTAGTTTAGTCTGATGTCCCTGAACATCTTTTTTTGAATGCTTTGTGTTTTATTGACCAATGCAATGGACTCATAGAATGTTGGTTTGCACTTGTCTACAGAATAAACCAGAAACGTTAATGCAGGCATTAGTGTTCTCTAGAGAAGAAATTCTACACAGAATTGTAATATTGAAATATGCTTTTATTACCGTAAGTATTACCGTAAGATGAGAAGCTAGACCTTTTTCATGTTTGTTAAAGAATGTTCTAGAAGTGTTCGCACATCGGAAGGCTAACAACCCTCAGGCGTCAGAAAAAGCTGTCCTCTGTGACACGCTCACATTGAACCCTAACACCTCGCACTTCCATTAAATGTTTGTGTTTGACATTTTAAAAAGAACAATTAACATATGTATTTTTTCATCTGAATCTGTTACACGTAAATGAAATGGTCTAACTCTACTAGTATTGCAGAAGTCATAAAGACTTTTGGTCATAAGATATTTCCTTTTTTTCTTTTTTTCTTTTTAAGTGCCTTTGGCTCCCAAAATGTAAGATTCACTGAGTCACATTCTTCATAAAATCAAGGGGGTGTATTTCAACGGTTGACATTGTGAATCCTGAAACTGTATTTTCATTAGTCATGTTTTTGTTTGGGGAGGGTTTATTTATTATTTGTGCTTATTTTGAGCTCTCAAGTGAAGTTCTTTTTAATTGTTTTAGATTGAAATGCTTTGCCAGTTTTAACAGACACTATCTGACAGTATTTGTTTAATCCCTAACTTGCCTTTTTAATGTATTTAACATTTCTAAATTATTTTCGTCACCAAGTGCAACACCTGTTCATCTTAAGAGGGCAAGATTATTTTTACTTAATGGGAATATAGGAATTTATTTCGTAGTCTTTTTGATTTTGTTACTGTTGAAAGATATCTTATTCTCACCACATGACACTGACAGGTGGCCACGGCACCACGGTGTGGGGGAGACAGGGATGGATGGGGACATAGTGGAGGAGGAGAGAGTAAAGCAATGGTGTTCACTGTACATACTTTAAATAATGTTTTTGTTTATATTAACGTGTGCCAAAAACTGTACTTAAGTGTGTTTGCACAAGGCTGTTCTTCTGAAGTTGCCTGGCTGTTTTTCTGTTGAATTTACTGTATTTCACCCTTTCCTTGCCCCTTTCACTTGGTCCTCTGTTTTATCGGCCTGACCCCCTCTTTACCTTTTCAATAACACTTTTGTTCCCTCCCACATTCCCCCACCCCACCCCTCCACCCCCTGGGAGATGCTGAATTGGGATCAATGGTCAAATTGTGACTTTGCCAATGACCTCAGAACCACACTGAGTGCACTGATCAGCTACTGTATCAGTGTGTGGAGTCTTTATGGGGGAAAAAAAATCATTTTCATTTTACAGCTCAACAGTGCAAGTTTTTTTTCCTGTTCATATGGGATGTGTGTTAAGTGCAGTTGATGTGTAATAATTCTGATCATGTGATAACTTATTAATCATGTAAATGGTAATTTATGGAATATGATGCTGTTAAAACGATTAAACTTTTATTTAATATGTTCAGTTTATTTGCTTTGTACTGTAAATACAGTACAAGTTCAGTGTGCTTGCATGTACGTGTGTGTGTGCCTCTGAAGCAGAAGGTATATTTGCCATGACTTTTAAATTACAGATCATGTCCTCTCCCAGGTCTTTGTACACAAGCTGACTTTACTGTTGCGTAACACTCATACAAATATTGGTTTTCCAGTTCACCCTGAAAAGTCTTATAGCATTGATATAATGGTATGATCGACTTTTACAACAGTCCCTGGGTGCTTGGGTTTTATGTGCCAAGGCTTTATATGCAGGTGGGATTTTATTGTAATATGCTGAGCGAACACACAGAATTGAAATTATGACACATGAAGCAATCTATGTGGTGGGTCTGCTCTGTATATAATGAATATCAATGAGATGAGGTAGAGAGTCGCGGAGAACAATAGATACTAATTTCCATTTCATGGGAAGTACCAGATATAGTGTGAGGGTGGCGATTGGACGCAGACACGCACGCGCACACACACACACACACACACAGAGTATGAGACACATCTGATCATATTGTACATGCATGGGACTGTAGCAGTAAGAGAGAGAGAAAACTGAAAATTATCTTCTGTCTCAGGGCTTTAATTATTCAATAGCGATATAAATATAGCAAAGAGTGCACTTACAGCCGGCCGCGGGGGAAGAAGAAAGGAGGAGAAAAAAGAGTGAAAGAAAGTGAGAAAAGGGATGGAAATGTGTGATAATTGATTGTGAAGGGATGAAAATGGTGTTTGTGTGTGTGTGTGTGTGTGTGTGTGTGTGTGTGTGTGTGTGTGTGTGTGTGTGTGGGGGGGGGGGGGGGGCAAGTCTAGGTGAGAAAATTGGCGACAGACAGTAATTCTGGGGCCGGAGGGAGTGAAGGTGAAATACGAGGTGAGAGTGAGTAGAGCAATCACAGGAGAGGTTGGACAGAGGTCCAGAAGCTAAGGTGATGACAGCTCTGTTAAAGGCGGAGAGGATGAACTCCACAGGCCTTTGTTGAGCTCTGCTCCTCAATTATCCATCTCATACTTCATTAGTGAGGCAGAGGAACGTTTACGCTTGTAATGACATCCGGATTTAATCACAGCTGAGAAATGTGAGACACAAAAGAGACAAAAGCGACAGGTGAAATACAGGGTGAGAGTGATTGGAGCAATCACAGGAGAGGTTGAACAGAGGAGCAGAAGCTAAGGTGATGACAGCTCTGTTAAAGGGACTCCACCGGCCTTTGTTGAGCTCTGCTCCTCAATTATCCATCTCATACTTCATTAGAGAGGCAGAGGTTTATGCTTGTAACGACTTCTTGATTTAATCACAGCCGAGAAATGCAAGAGACTTGTCATGTTCTGAATGAGTACTTCATATGCCCTACTACCACACAAGACATAATATGGGTTGTTCTTGCAAGCTTTTTACCATGTTTACACCAGTGGAGACTGGTGACTTCCAGAATTGAGGAGGCCAATTTTTTTCCGCTTGGAAAAAATTGAAGAATATTAAATTGACTAGTAATAAAACGAAATCGACTACATTAAAAATAAAACTGTTGGCGCCCCGCGGTGGCGTAGCGCCCCGCGGTGGCGTAGCGGTCTAAGCACTAGCCACTAGTGTCCTATGGCCGAGGCACACAGGGAGCGGCATATTGAGCGGCCGCTCCAGAGGGCGGTATTCATAGCTTTCAGTCACGTGGTTTCTTCCCTAGCAACCACCAACCTGACGGGCAAAAAGTATCATAGCAACATCGCTCAACATGGCTGCCTACTATTTAGACCACCTCACCCATGAAGAACTATCAAGATACACGACGGTGATAGGAGTGGAGGATTGACACCATTCAAATAGTGTTGGATTCCCTGTCTTCTACTCTATCCGGACACGTTGGAATTATTATCATAACCCCCGGAGAATCAAAGTTATTGACCTGCAAAGGGTGCCTCCTTGACCGGCTTTTCCCGTGAATAACACCGGTTATGGAGGTGGTACAAACATAAGACTATTATTGCTAAATTCACCATCAGTATACGGTCATTTTGAGCCCTTAACCACCGCGCTGACACCCCGAGAAGATATACTTTTAATATGAAACTCGATCAACCGGGCATTCACCGGCTGCTGGACGAAACTCCCAACTCCCGCTGTCAGCGAGGCGAGGGAATATTTATATCCGGGAATTCGCTCCTTGCTGTGTCCACGGTGATAGGAGTGGAGGATCGACTCCATTCAAATAGTGTTGGATTCCCTGTCTTCTACTCTATCCGGACACGTTGGAATTATTTTCCTAACCCCCGGAGAATCAAAGTTATTGACCTGCAAAGGGTGCCTCCTTGACCGGCTTTTCCCGTGAATAACACCGGTTATGGAGGTGGTACAAACATAAGACTTTTATTGCTAAATTCACCATCAGTATACGGTCATTTTGATCCCTTAACCACCGCGCTGACACCCCGAGAAGATATACTTTTAATATGAAACTCGATCAACCGGGCGTTCACCGGCTACTGGACGAAACTCCCAACTCCCGCTGTCAGCGAGGCGAGGGAATATTTATATCCGGGAATTCGCTCCTTGCTGTGTCCACGGTGATAGGAGTGGAGGATCGACTCCATTCAAATAGTGTTGGATTCCCTGTCTTCTACTCTATCCGGACACGTTGGAATTATTTTCCTAACCCACGGGAAATCAAAGTTATTAACCCGCAAAAAGTGGGTTTTGCCCGTGGGTTTTGCCCGCAAAAAGTGCCTTTTGCCCGTCAGGTGGGCGTTTCCACTATGCTGTGACGTCACATGAAAGCTATGAATAGGACTATTTCCGGACAAGGATCCGTCGCGCAACAGCGCCCCCGGGGTGCCGGAATAACGGTGCTGGGCTCGAGGAGCCAGACAGCTAGTCTGCCTGGCGGTCTCCTCTGGGGCTGCCGGCCACGGGGTCGTGCGGCGGATCCTACGCAATAGGCAGGGGATAATTGGATGCTAGGTTGGGTTCAATTGGATACCAAATTGGGTGAAAAAGGGATAAAATCTGAAAAACAAATTTAAAAATAAATAAATAAAACTGTTCAATAAATCCTAAATGTTGTCTACCTATTCGATGTATAAATCGCGCCAGAATCTCGCCGACTTCCGAGGTCATTTTAAGCAAAAGTATTTGGCCAAATGAGCTATTATTTTCAGGGATAATAGCCATGGGTGTTCTACAAAGGACAAGTTGATAGCACTCGTAGCCACTATGGCGAGTGTTTCTTTGACTGAAGTGACTGGCGAATTCTCAAAATGGCTTCATGTGATTGGACGAACAAAATGTAAATCTTTCAGTCCTGGACTCAATGCATGGTGAGGCCAGGCCTCCCTTGCCCACCCATTTTCAGTGATTTGGCCAATCACATATTGCCATGAAAAAAATTGCATTACATTGACTTCTATGAGAAACCACTTTCCTGGGGGAGGCCTCAATACAAACGGATAGGGTTTCTGGCCTGTAGGTGCTTTAAATAAATAAATAAATAAAATAAATATAATTATTGCTTTTTTAAATCTCTCTCTCTTCTCTCAAATTATTGGGGAGGCCAGGCCTCCACTGGTTTACACTGTTTTACAAACAGTATCTTTTTTATTATAATAATAATAATAATAATAATAATAATAATAATAATAATAATAATAATAACTAGACAGGGACAATTCCTGTGGAAATTGTGAAGTGTGCTTGCCCCCCCCCCCCGCGGCGAAGACCATGTTTCTCTAGCTCACCCAGGGGCCGAGCTAACTAGTGCTAGCTAACTCCCCTGCACCCCCCGGCGAAGACCGCGTTCCTCTAGCTGACCCAGAGGCCAAGTTGTTGTGTGTGTGTGTGTGTGTGTGTGTGTGCGTGTGCGTGTGCGCCTCTCTCGTTCTTACCCTACCTGCTGCTGTCGATCAGAGGGACACCTGTAAGAGTTAAGTGACAGTTGGTGGTTGCTACGGCAACGTGCTCTGACCAGACCTGCTTTTGTCTTTGGCCAGCTCTCAAACAAACGTCTGAAACGTAAAAACGATTCATGTTTGGGCTTATATGTTGATATTTGAAGTGACAGTAAGAGTTGCTCTACGTTTCCATGTACAAATTGTGAATATAGACAGTGGTGCACCGTGCACATAACTGGTGCGCCAGTGCGCATGCGTCGCCAAAATGCATGCTGCGCGGCAGATCAGCCGCATGAAGGCGCTCTTGCGCACCAACAGTTTTTTTTTTTTTTGGGGGGGGGGGAAAGTTGATTTCAGTGTTTACAGAACAGAGCAGTGCTTAAAGAGATGTCCGTTTATATCAGTGTGTTTAAAGAACAGACATTCAGTTAGTGCTTAAAGAGATGTCAGTTTATTTCAGTGTGTTTAAAGAACAGACATTCAGTTAGTGCTTAAAGAGATGTCAGTTGATTTCATTGTGTTTAAAGGAGTCGGACAGACTTTCATTCTTAAAGAGCAGTCATTTGATTTTGCATTTGTTTCTTTTGTTTTGCACACAATAATTTGGTCGTTCATCTTTATTTATGAATAAATGTCGTTTTGCTAATAATATATCCATGTATCCCTTTTTTATCCATCCTGTGGGACGGGTCGTGACTCGCGAGCTCGGGGAGCACCAAGCAGCATCCCTAGGTGCTCCTCTGAGCACTGGCCCCAAAAAGTTATGTGCACCCCTGAATATAGACATACAATTGTAGCCATGGGAGCAGTTTGCAAAATGTGTACAAAAAGTTCAAAAACGTTTTCTGCTCACTCTGTTCTCAAAGTTCCGCCATTGAATTTCAATGGCGATTTCTCTCCACAAAAAGTCTGTGGCTGTGTTCGGAATTGTATACTAGCATACTGCATACTAGCATACTCAATGAGTATATACTGCATGCATACTGCCTACTAAATTCATAATAAGTATGTGAAAACCAGCCGACCATTTACACAGTACGCATACTACCTCCCAGAATGCATTTCGCCGGGAGCTGTGAATTTAAACCTCCATTTCAAACCTCCATTAGCTAAAATATGTAATTTTGGCTTTACAAGTGTTAACATGTCATTTTATGAAGTTTTAATATGTTTTCAGGCGAGAAAGTAACCACATATATTCCCAAAATGTGTCCAGTTTACCAAAAGAACCCGTTTATATATCAGATCATCTGACCAGGGCCGGAGTGGGACTCATTTCAACTCTGGAGTTTCATGCCTCAGACCGGCCCACTTTAGTTCACAACCGATTACAGTATATTACAATCATGTAATTACAACCTTGGTATTTTAGTCTGTAATAGCGGACTCACTGTTCTCTACAGTCTTCTCTACATTTACAGGATGCTATGTCATGGGTTTGCTTCATTGTTCCCACACTGGTACAACAGCTCACCTGTGCCTTCTACTGTGATAGCAGCAATGGGCCACCACTAGGGGGACCAGGTCCCAACAAACCAAATGTGGGAAAAGGAGTATTAGTCAGGTTCACTATGTTTCAATTTAAACTTTCGTGGGAATTTTTTGGGGATTTGCTAATCTATACATTTTTGGAAAGGGCATTGTATGAGGAATCAGAAAATATATGTTTCCATTTGCACAGATGTCTGAAAGGCGGCCATCTTGGCATTTACAAAATGGCCGCCATAATACACACGTTTTGTAATATCTTGGCTTCTAAATAAGCTAGAACATTGATTTTAACTGCTAAACCTACATTTTCAGGGTCAATGAATCCAATGGTTGGAGTTACAAAGCAATTTTTTGTATTCTTCTTCTTAAAAAAAAAAAAAAAGTATATGGGCACAGGCAGCCATTGCTCTGCAGGATCCATAGGCTAATTGGATCCCCTGCAAAATTGGTACTCCAAACATGAGGATGGCATGCTTAAACCAACAACCACAGACGTCCTCCCAGCCCCAAAGTCCATCATTGAGATGGTACAATGCAAATGCAAAACTGACTGTTCTTCTGGCAGATGTTCATGCAGAGCTAAGAACTTAGCCTGTACCGACATGTGCAGCAGCCAGTGCCAGAACGATGACGATTCCCAAGCTGTGACGCACGAAAGTGATGATGATGAACTAATCTAACAGCCCAGCTCACATTGGCACGCATTGGACTCGCCATTCACATATCACATCACACATAGCATAAACGCTTATACATAGTCAAGAGACACAACCCGCCTGTCATTACACATAGAGTAAATACACATCCCACAAACAGAACAACCAGCACACCATACACTCCCCACATTCCTCCCATTCATTTATTTTGTTTCATTCCCTATTTTTATCATTAAATATGATATACGGAGCTTATTCTCCATGCCGCACCCGCCTTGAAGTCCTGCCTGAGAGCGTTCCTCACTTCCTGTTTGCGCCAACTCAAGATCCCCAAAATCTGGCGAAGAGCCCTAGTTGTTGCGATCCCTAAACCGAATAAGCCTGAAGGGGACCCTAAGAGTTACCGTCCCATCTCTCTGTTATGCATCCCCTTCAAGATCCTCGAGACGGGGCCGTCTTTATAGACCTGACGGCTGCCTACGATACCGTATGGCATCGCGGCCTCACCTGCAAGCTGCTCCGCCTGCTGCCGGACAGGCACATGGTCAGAATGATCATGGAGCTCATCCGTAACCGCAGCTTTACCCTTACCACCGGTTGCGGACAGCTAAGCAGGCTTCGACGCCTTAAGAACGGCGTCCCTCAGGGATCGGTCCTGGCCCCCCTCCTCTATAATATCTACACCTATGACCTGCCCAACACACTCTCGCGGAAGTACGCCTACGCAGACGACCTCGCAGTGGTGTACTCTGCTGGAAATTGGCAGTCTGTGGAGGGGATTCTGAGCCAGGACATGCAGACACTAGTGGCATACTTCCGGAAATGGAGATTGAAGCTTAGCGAGGCAAAGACGGTGTCGGCTGCCTTCCACCTTAACAACAGGGAGGCTAAATGTGAGCTTAGAGTATACCTAGATGGAACTCCCCTGCCATGTTCCGCTGAGCCAATCTATCTCGGCGTGACATTGGACAGGACGCTCACGTTTCGCCGGCACCTTGAGTCACTGCGCAAGAAGTTAACAGCTCGTGTGGCGTTGATGAGGCGACTGGTTGGCTCAGGCTGGGGCGCCGGCGCAAAGACCTTGCACACGGCAGCCCTAGCCCTCCTTTATTCAACTAGTGAATACTGCGCCCCAGTATGGTGTCGCAGTGCCCACACCCGCCTCATCGACTCGCCTATAAACGAAGCCTTGCGGTTTGTGACAGGATGCCTGCGTCCTACCCCCGTGGACAACCTTCCCACCCTAGCAGGCATCCAGCCCGCAGGCCTCTGCCGCATGGGAGCCACAGCACGTCTCGCCTGCCGGGCCGTGGAGCTTAATAACCATCTGCTCCACGATAGGCTCACTATAACAGCGGAGCCCTCCCGGCGTCTCAAGTCGAGACACCCATTTGTGCCTGCCGCACAGGATCTCAGGCAGCAATGCAGAGATCTTAACATCAGTGCGGCAGGATGGGCGGATTATATGTGGCGCGCGGAGTGGGAGGCAAACACCTCCAAACTCCGCGACCATATCCCAGTCGCCGGCCCTGAGCCCCTCGGGATGGACTTGCCAAGGCTATCCTGGGTGAGGCTCAATCGTCTCCGGACCGGCATCGGGCGTTTCCGCTCATCAATGCACAGATGGGGCTTGGCCCCAAATGCGTCGTGTGAGTGTGGCGCAGAGGACCAAACCGCAGACCATGTTATCCTGGATTGCCTGGTGTACCACCCACCCAACGGGATGCATGTTCTGTCGGTACTAGATGACGAGACGATGACGTGGCTTCTGGAGGGGTGTCCAGAAATATAGCCCGGGTGAGCCCCTCAACCAGGTCTCGGGGTGGTAAAAGGGTAGCCCCTCGGCCCTGAGCATGGTGGAGTGGAGAGGAAAACAACTACCCATACGCCGAAAGAAGATCATTAAATATGCCATTAGGCTAAAGATTTACCTGCCTCTGTATTGCCTTACTGGTTGCTGGCTGTTGCCATAACATCCAACAATGTATAGATTAGCAAATCCCCCCAAAAAGCCAACAAAAGTTTAAATCATAACATCGAGACTATCTAATGCAGGAGGTTGTCGTGATCATACTGTGGTCTGTGGACTCACGTATGGAAGTAATAGAAAAACGACAATTTCTTAAAGTATAAGTTACACATTTTTATGTGATGATATAAAAAAAAAAAAGAATACAAAAAATAGCTTTGTAACTACAACCATTGGATTCCTTGACCCTGAAAATGTAGGTTTAGCAGTTAAAATGTTCTAGCTTATTTAGAAGCCAAGATATTACAAAACGTGTGTATTATGGCGGCCATTTCTTAAATGCCAAGATGGCCGCCTTTCAGACATCTGTGCAAATGGAAACATATATTTTCTGATTCCTCATACAATGCCCTTTCCAAAAATGTATAGATTAGCAAATCCCCAAAAAATTCCCACGAAATTATATAACAAACCTGACTATATGTTTGTGTGGGACAATGTGGGCCCGGGCCGAACTTTAGGTGCCCCTGGTAGCATTCGCCCCCCATGGCCGAGTTGAGAGCTATGTCTCTCCAATTTAAAAAATATATAGGCTATGCATTTCCATTCTGTTTCCTATTCTGTTTGGTTTATTCAGTAGCATCCAATAATAGACTATGCAGATAAAAACGTAACAATTCTATAACAAATATATTTTTATTTGAATGTGAACCTCACAATAAAGTATCTGTAGGGGCAGAAAGTGAAGTCAAAGTGCAGTATCAATTTAGTATATTAATAAAGAAAAGTAGCCTGACAGTGTTAGGCCTGTAGATGATTGAGTATGTAGGCTATCTAGCTAGCTAACTTGCCTCCCATTTGCAACACAAATGCATTGACATAGCTGTCTAACTCTACACTCATTCAGACAATGACAGTGATACCAGCTGGTCAAAGGATAAACCAATTGCCCAAGTAATTTTTCAGTGTTCTATATATTGTAGTGAAACTACAGATTGTAAGCTTTCAAATGATGTGTCATACATTGAAATTGGAAAATTCGAATTGAAGACGACACAAGTCCCAGTGAGCAATAGACGTCTTTTCAACCTCGTGTCTACAATATAAACCAATATAAACCAGCTATATTGCGGCTATATTTTCTACTTATCTTAAATGCATGAAAACCGTTATTAAACCCCTCTAAACTGTCAGAATACGTCCCAGACGTCATGTAGTATGAGATTCCATGTAGTCTAGCATAGTTATTCATGCGGAAGTGGTGGTTTAAATTGCGTCTATACGTCGCTGTCCTTTAACCCAGATAAATGCGGTCTGTGTCTAAACCTGTTTTAGTCTAGCAGCACGTTGAGTTTAAATTAATACCCTAAACGCCTGTAGATTGTCAAAATATGTACCAGACCGTCATTTAGTCTGAGATTCCATGTAGTCTAGCATAGTTATTCATGCGGAAGTGGTGGTTTAAATTGCGTCTATACGTCGCTGTCCTTTAACACAGATAAATGCGGTCTGTGTCTAAACCTGTTTTAGTCTAGCAGCACGTTGAGTTTAAATTAATATCCTAAACGCCTGTAGATTGTCAAAATATGTACCAGACCGTCATTTAGTCTGAGATTCCATGTAGTCTAGCATAGTTATTCATGCAGAAGAGGTGGTTTAAATTGCGTCTATACATCGCTGTCCTTTAACCCAGCTAAATGCGGTCTGTGTCTAAACATATTTTCTACTTATCTTAAATGCATTAAAATTCAGGAGGCTATAACAGGTCAAAACAACTAGACCAATACAAAACTAAAGAACAACCAAAAAAACATATTTCCCCCCAAAATAAAACGTGACAACAATCAATTTCATTAATGGGAGACCCTAAAGATAAGAAAAATCATTGTTGTCATTTGTTCTACCTCGGGTAGGGGTATCTCGAAATCTGAGGGCCCTTCCTGCAGACTTGACTATGATGTGGAGAGTTCCGTTCAAGTTGAAGAGGAGTTTGAACTACACAACTGCACATAAACTAACTTTTTACCTAAAGTGACTGGAATACCGCCCAGTTAGTAGTAAATCATATCCTCAAATAATATCTTAAGAAAGCCTTCTTATCTTTGTTGGTTTATTATGTTTAGTTGAGTGTCTGTTTCAAATATTTTGTCCAACAATAGCCTACTGACTTTACTGAATAAGGCTGTGCTTGTCATGACACATATTGGTCATAATAATAATAATAATAATAATAATAATAATTCATTACATTTGTATAGCGCTTTTCCGAGGCTCAAAGACGCTGAAGTGAAGTCATGAAGTCATGAAGTGTTGCCAATGTAATGAATACAATATTGTTAATTTCAATGTTTGTAATTGGTCACTTTCAATTTATAAGAGTGTCATATATATATACCGGTAGATACATTGAAATCGTAAAATTAAATTAAATAAATGTCCCCCCTGTCATATGACGTCGAGTAAACATGACAAGTGTATGCAACACGATTGGCTGTTTCATATGGAAGTCCCACCCATTTCAGATGTTCTGTCTATTTCATTGGTTGTTCGGCGAGACGTTTAAATTCAAAAATCGACCGGTCGAGTTGAGCAGAGAGACAAGGGCAGACAGTTTGAAGAAGTGAAGTGCGCTAGGAGTTGGTTACCTGGTTACCGAAAGAGAAATAATTATATAGACTCGACAGTTGAATTTCAGGTATGCAGGGTGGAGTGTACTCCCGACCGCTAGGGGGCGATAGTATCGGGTTATGTGTTTAGTACTCTCTGTTAAGAGGTTAGAGTTAGGAGAAGAAGTTGGCTGCCATTGTGGATGCCAGGTGGTCCGAGGATACACGCTGTTTCTCCTCTCTCGTTAGGACGTGTTTGCCTGTTATACGTAAGTCTGTTATTAGTTATATGTATCTTGTTATCCGATTTTGGTGAACAGTAATCGTTCTTGTTTGTTTATATCTTGTTATGTATGTCTTGTTATAGTAATTGTATTTACTCATACACTGTATTCTCACCCACAGGGTGTTGACATCTTTGTCCAAATAAATATTATAAACAGACATTGAGGAGTCTTCTTCATGTCAACACCATGAAGGTAGAATGCCCCTTCCCCGGCTGCGACTTCGAGACCAGAGACGTGTCCGAAGCACTCGCCATCGTCTTGCTGACAAACCATGGACATTTCCATCGAGGTGCGGCGGTTCAGACCCCAGCTCCCCGAGGCCCGAGGATGGAGCGGCCTAGGGTTGACACCGGCATCTCAACGGAGGAGTGGAACGTGTTCGTCCGGCGGTGGGAGGTCTTCCGGGCGGGGTCGGGCATTGGAGCGGCCCAGGCCCCGTTCCAGCTGTTTCAGTGCGCGGGGATCGAACTTGGAGACAGCCTGTTGAAAGCGGACCCGGACGTCGCCTCTGGGACTCTAGAGGAACTACTTGCTGCTATGCGCTTGCTGGCCGTTGTCCCGGTCGCCACATGCGTCCTGCGCACAGAGCTGCTTCAGCTGCGCCAGGAACGCGATGAGACATTCCGCGCCTTTACTGCCAGAGTGCGTGGAAAGGCGGAGACGTGCTCTTACGTGGCTGTCTGCGAGTGTGGCAAGAGTGTGAGCTACACTGATCACATCATCCGCGATGTCCTTGTTAATGGGATCTACGACCCGGACATACGCCGCGAGGCGTTAGGGACGCCTGACATTCTTCTGAGGCCCGTTAATGATGTGGTCGCGCTCGTCGAGGGCAAGGAGATGGCTCGTAACGCCCTTCCATCATCCGCCCTGTCGGCTGTCTCCTCATTCCAGCGCTTGAGGAAGGACCCACAGCCAAGCCCACAGCGGAGCCCCTCCTTGGCCCCGAGTCCAGCTGATGTGGCAAAACGAGCCGTGTGCCCAGGGTGTCAGAATACGTTCCATGTCTTTACAGAGGGGTCTCGCGGATGGAACATCAGGCCTCACCAGCTCTGTGTCGACTGCTTCAAGGCCCGTCGACGCAAGCGGCGGCTGCCACCATTTGACGGTCAGCAGGCTACCATGGGATCCGAGGTGTGGTTGCGGACGCCGTCTAACGGTCAGCAGGCCGCCCTGGAGTCGGAGCCAATCTCCCAGCTCTCGGTCATTCAGTCTGAGGCGCGCCCAGATCGACACTACGGGAACCATCGTCGGCGCCGCACAACGGCACCACTCAGACTCGAGCACCATATCTTCTCCAAGGGCGAATGGAGGCGGGCCAGGCTGAGGGAACACCCCCGGGCACTGATCTCCGTCTCGATTGACAATCCGGTGGGTCAGGGGGGCGGCGCCAGCTGTCGGCCCTCGGGGAACATGGTGGAGGTGTCCACCATCGCAGACACAGGTGCGCAGTCGGACATTTGGTCGTTAGAGGAGTACCTGTCCTGCGGATTCTCGCGTGACGACCTGCGCCCTGTTAGCCTCAGCCTCTCGGCTGCAAATCGCTCCCCCATAGCCATTGATGGCGCATTCTTTGCTACACTCTCGGCGGTCTCCAACGGCGGCGAGGTGTCGTCCTGCCGCTCAATGGTGTATGTGAGCAGCTCGGTCCGGGGAATGTACCTCTCCTATGAGTCGCTGCTCAACCTCAGCCTCCTGCCTAAGGACTTCCCAACAGGTGGTGCGGGGCGACCCAGGGACACGCACGATCCTGCCCCCCCTTCCTCGCCGGATCGGCCCTTGTCTGTTAATGCATTGAAGTCCGCCAACGGCGGCTGCAACGGCCCGAGCGACCCCCATGACGCCAGGTGCTCGTGTCCACAGCGTGCAGTCCCTCCGTCACGCCCCGCGGCACTGCCATTCTCTTGCAAGCCTGAGAACAATAGCCGGATGAAGGGGTGGTTGATTGAGAGTAGTGATGCTCCGATCTGATCGGCGCTGATCGGTATCGGCCGATATGGCCTTGATCGGTTTTGATCGGAGTTCTCCAAACGGCCGATCAAACCCGGCCGATCAGTTTATAAAATGGCGTCGCCAGTCTGGAAATATTACACCGTGTCGGAAAGAGACAACAAATATGCCGTTTGTAATGCCTGTTCAAAAGAAATACCTCGGGGAGGAACGCACGCAAGGTCTTTCAATACAACAAATATAATACGGCATTTGAAGGCTTGTCACACGAAGGAATATAACGAGTACGAGTAAGGAATATGGCGAGCACTAAGGCCAGAGAGAAAGAGTCGTCGAAAGAACGTTCGACACCACTCACTCAGCTTACTGTTACCGAGACATTGCAACGACAGCAACCATACGGCAACGACCACAAGAAACGAAAGGAAATAAATGCGAAAGTAATAGAATTCATATGCCTTGATCAGCAGCCCCTGTCTGTTGTGGAAGACGCCGGGTTCAAACGCCTTGTTTCCTGCCTGGATCCACGCTATACGCTGCCGGGGCGAAAATATTTCACTGATGTTTGCCTGCCGGAATTATATAACACTGTCTACACATACATCGGGAACTGACTGGCTGTCTACACATACATCGGGAACTGACTGGAAACAGTATTTATTTTATATTTGGCTATAGCCTGTTTATGTTGCACTTTAGTTTGGGTATGTTTATTGTTCCTCAGGAAATGTTTATTGTTTATTGTTCCTCAGGAAAGCTACAGTATAAGCTCCAAGTTCTCTAAGAGCCCCTAGTTCCTCTCATTCGAGTGGAATGGTGCACATTTGATGTGACAGTGTACATTTTATTTATTATGATTTTTATTTTCACATTTTATTTATTATGATTTGTATGTTCCTGAAGTAAGCTACAGGTGGTTGTGAATTCAATAAAACAGATGGTTGTCAATTCATGATACTTTCTCATCTCCTAATTTCATTTGAATACTTAATATACAATATCAATGGTGTTAAGAATAATTAAAAACATAATTAATGCTACACAATAAATAGAATGAATGAATGAATGAATTGTCTTTATTGTCATTGCTATAGTACAGGTACCAAACAACGAAATTTAGGAGGGGTGGCTCCCCTGGTGCTAGGAAAGAAGAAAACAAAACAAAAAAGCTTCAATTGCCATTTTCGACGCTGTGATCGGTGATCGGTGATATCGGATCGGCAGATCACTGGTTCCAGTGATCGGTGATCGGTGATCGGCACCAAAACCCCTGATCGGAGCATCTCTAATTGAGAGGTATGCCTCATCTACATTTAACACGTGCCCCCATCGGGCATTGCCTTGCATGGAGGGGCCGCCCGTCGAGATGCATGTGGACCCTGCTGCCGCGCCGAAAGCGTGCCACACCGCAGCCGGTGTGCCTCTCCACTGGCAGCAGAAGGTCCACGACGACCTTCTCCGGGACGAGGCCCTTGGTGTCATCGAGCGTGTGCCGTACGGCGAACCGGTTACATGGTGCCACCGGATGGTGGTTACCCGGAAGCACGACGGGTCCCCCCGCAGGACCGTGGACCTTTCCCCTCTCAATAAGTTCTGCCAGCGTGAGACGTTCGCCACTGAGTCCCCATTCCACCTCGCACGTCGTGTCCCGAAGGGCACCTGGAAGACAGTCACGGACGCTTGGAATGGTTATCACAGTGTGCCACTGCGCGAGTCTGACCGTCATCTGACAACTTTCATCACTCCCTTTGGCCGGTGGTGTTACACCAGGGCACCACAGGGTTTCCTCTCGTCGGGTGATGGCTACAACCGCCGTTTTGACGCCATCCTCTCAGACTTTGAACGCAAGGAACGGTGTGTGGATGACACGGTCCACTACGACACCGACTTGGAGCAGCACTGGTGGAGGACCATCGATTTCCTGACACGTGTCGGGCGGTCAGGCGTCGTGTTGAACCCGGGCAAGTTTCAGTTTGCGCAGAGGAGCGTGGACTTCGCTGGCTTCAGGGTGTCGGACGCTACCATCGAGCCACTTCCCAAATACCTGGACGCCATCCGGGACTTCCCCAGCCCGGTCTCCACGACAGATATCAGAAGCTGGTTCGGCCTTGTCAATCAAGTGACTAACTACGCCCAGTTGCGCGATACTATGGCTCCTTTCAAGCCCTTCCTCAGCCCACGCTGCAAGTTCGCATGGTCAACCGAGCTGGAGGAGGCCTTCCAGGCGTCTAAGCATGCCATAATTGGGGCCATTCGCGAAGGTGTAGAGATCTTTGACATGCAGAAGCGCACCTGCCTCCGCCCCGACTGGTCCAGGCGAGGCATTGGCTACTTCCTTCTCCAACAGCATTGCAGCTGTGCCTCGGGCGTGCCGGACTGCTGCCCGGGAGGTTGGAGAATCACACTCGCTGGGTCTCGCTTCCTGTCCTCCGCGGAGCAGCGTTATGCGGCTATCGAAGGGGAGGCCCTGGCCGTGGCCTGGGGTCTGGAGCAGGCACGATACTTCACGCAGGGATGCGACGATCTCGTCGTGGTCACCGACCACAAGCCCCTGGTGAAGATCTTCGGGGACCGCACACTCGACGAGATCACAAACTCACGCTTGTTCAGGCTCAAACAGCGTACCCTCCCATGGCGTTTCGAGACTGTTTACCTCCCTGGCGTGAGCAACCATGCCGCTGACGCTGCCTCAAGGCACCCTTCCCCCTCGGGCTCGGCTAGCGGCCTCTCCCTGGAACCGCCAGGCGTGCCTGACACTGTCGAGTTGGCACTCATGGCTTCCATCTGCATCGATGCTCAGGAGCTCGGCGCCGTCTCCTGGCCCCTCCTCGCGCAAGAGACAGCGGCTGACGCATGCCTCGGCCGCCTGCTGGACATGATTGAGCACGGGGACGGAGTGGACGCGCATGACCCTGCCGTGGTGAGTTTGTCGCCGGTCTGTGACTCCATCTATGCGCAGGACGGGGTCTTGCTGTATCAGGATCGCGTCGTGATTCCCCTATCCCTCCGCGAGAGAGTCCTTCGACACCTTCATGCTGCCCACCAGGGGGTTTCGGCGATGGAGCAGCACGCCCGGGCCATAGTCTACTGGCCTGGGATGTCTGGGGATATCCGCACTGTCAGGACCGGGTGCGCGGACTGCAACCGCAATGCTCCATCACAGGCAGCTACGCCCCCTCTGTCATCTCCGCCACCGTCCACCCCGTTCGAGGCAGTGTTTGCTGACTTCTTTGATTACGGGGGCCGCCACTACCTGGTCGTCGGGGATCGGCTCTCAGGCTGGGTGGAGGTCCTGGGCGCTGCGGCCGGGACTGATGCTGGAGGCGCAGCTGGCCTTGTTCGCCACCTCCGCTCATTCTTTTGGACCTTTGGGGTGCCTGAGGAGCTTTCAAGCGATGGCGGCCCGGAATTTATGGCAAGCCACACTCAGGACTTCCTCCGCCTATGGCAGATCAGGCATCGTGTGTCCTCCGTCAGTTTCCCACAGTCTAACGGGAGAGCGGAGGTCGCTGTTAAGACTGCGAAGCGGCTTCTGATGTCCAACAGTGGCCCGGCGGGCAGTCTCGACCAGGATCGCTTCTTGCGCGCGATGATACAGTTGCGTAATACACCCGACCCAGACTGCAACCTCTCACCAGCACAGATCATTTTCGGTCACCCCCTTCGAGGTTCGCTCTCCTTCGTTAACAGGCTGGAGAAGTTTTCGAACCCGCATATCCGTCCTCTCTGGCGTCAGGCATGGGCTGTGAAGGAGGATGCCCTTCGTACGCGGATGTCCCGTACCACCGAGTCTCTGGGGGTTCATTCAAGACCACTTCGCCCTCTGGCACTCGGTGAGAGGGTGTTTATCCAGAATCAGCAGGGCCCGAGCCCCAATAAGTGGGACAGGTCTGGGGTGGTGGTGGAGTCGCTTGGCCACGATCAGTATCGGGTGAGAGTTGATGGCTCAGGACGCCTGACGCTGCGCAACCGGCGGTTCCTCCGTGGCTACACGCCAGTCGCCCCATGTACCCAGCGGCTGCCGTCGCCGCCTCCCCTGCCTCCTCCCTCCCTGGACTATCTGCCCCTAGCTACCCCCTCTGGTCCAGTGGTGCCCCAGGGTGACGCCCGGCTGGGGACGGATGAGCCCCGTGTTGCTGTTCTGGGCCCCTCTCTGCTAGGGCCTTCAGGCGGGGCGTCGTCTCTCCCCGCGCCCCTAGTTCCCGCTGGTGTGGCTCCCGCTACACCTCTTCCTGCGCCGTCGCCACTGCGGCCCGCCCGGCCGGCCCGTGCTAGGAGGCCACCTAAGCGATATGAAGCTGAGTCTGGCCGATGGGTTTGAGCCCGTGGACCCACGTGGATTCGTGGCTCCCCGGTCTGGGGGGGATGCAGGGTGGAGTGTACTCCCGACCGCTAGGGGGCGATAGTATCGGGTTATGTGTTTAGTACTCTCTGTTAAGAGGTTAGAGTTAGGAGAAGAAGTTGGCTGCCATTGTGGATGCCAGGTGGTCCGAGGATACACGCTGTTTCTCCTCTCTCGTTAGGACGTGTTTGCCTGTTATACGTAAGTCTGTTATTAGTTATATGTATCTTGTTATCCGATTTTGGTGAACAGTAATCGTTCTTGTTTGTTTATATCTTGTTATGTATGTCTTGTTATAGTAATTGTATTTACTCATACACTGTATTCTCACCCACAGGGTGTTGACATCTTTGTCCAAATAAATATTATAAACAGACATTGAGGAGTCTTCTTCAAGGTAGGTGGTGAAAATGTGATTATCCAGCGCTGACTATCTACCTACGTGGTAGACTAACTGTTTATAGCAAGCGCTCGTTTGTTAGATACGTTTTTGTGCAACTGACTTGTGTTTATGTTCTCCGCACACGCTAGACAAGGCAGAACGGGCCGACGGCAGAACGGGAGTGCTGGCTACAGAAAGAATAACCCAACCTAAATGTTGTCTCCCTAACTGTTAATAAATACTATTATGTTGTATGTAATGTTCCTATTTCATTGTTAATATTTAATATTTAATATTCTTATTTCCTTATTTATATTTCGTATTGACTATTTCCCTAAATAAATACATGTTCCTATTCATATTTCCTTGTCATAATTTACTTATTACTCATGAAAATTGTATTTGTCTACTTATACTAAGTGTTTAAACGTCTAGGCTATAACAAAGCTAAATTGATGTGAAATTGGAAATTGAAACGTCTGTTTAAACTGCATTTCAACAGCTATATAGTCTGCCGTTGAAATGCCTATAGAAACAGTTGTTTCAATTTCACCTCCATTATGCTTTGTTTTAGCCTAGAGGTTTAAACACCGGTGTTTCAATGTCTAGGTTATAATTAAGCTAAATTTAGGCTAAATTGGAAATTGAAACAACGTCTATGTTTAGACGTTGAAATGCCGTTGAAACATAGAATGGGAAACAACGTCTATGTTTCGGCATTTCAACGTCTAAACATAGACGTTTTTTAAATATCCAAAATGGCCGATATTTAACCTCGATTTGGCCTAGACGTCTACTTAGACGTTGCTTAGACGTCTAATCAACGTAAAATTGCTCACTGGGGTATTTGAATGTTGGTGCACCTCAGACAGAGACTGGGAGAAAAATCACTCTGGTGCAGCAACAAATGCTGTTAACAGCTAGCGGCTAACAGTGGTACATCGCTACAAACGTCTAACTACGTTTTTAGAACATCACACAACATGCACATGCTAAAAACACATAAATAGATGAACACACAGTCCTTGATTTTGAACACGTCCTAAAACAAAAGTATGTTTACAAGTAAAGTGGTCCCTTACCAGTATGTTCAGTAGCCTACGGCAAACGAAACAGTGAATCCAATCCAGAAATTATAAGTATTTAGTGATCGTTAAACTGTTGTTTATTATATCGAGTGGGTACTTTAAAACTTCAAGTTGGTGTTATGAAAAAATACGAAAACTAGATATTGTTGACACAGTTTCACTTTACGAGCCCTTTGAGTCAGTGGGTGGTTTGCACATTCAGCCAGCTCCCTATATCCACGTGGGGCCGTTGCCATGGAAACATGAATGCTGTTTCCTGATAGGCTGAAGACGTTCCATAGAATCTGGCCGTTCTGCTGCAACTGAACATGTAGGCGCTTGGTTGCGGCGCTTTGTTGCTTTTTTTAGATGGACACTGGCCCCGTGTCCGCGCAAAGCGGGACATCTGGTCACCCTATTATGGTATCGGCCCAGAATGGTACCGGCCCAGCCGCCCAGAACGGTATCGGCTTGCAAGTACTACCATGACTGAACACCGGCCCAGACCGGCCCACCGGGAAAACTCCAGATCCTCCCGATTAGCCACCCCGGGCCTGTCTTGCGTCTTCTGTTCGCTAGCCGCGTTCGTACATTCGCCCTGGAAATATGATCAGCACTCATGGAATGCCTCTTGTCCAATCAAATTACCTGGTCCCTTTATGACGTTGCACCCAGTGTGCGCTCCAGCGCTCTCAGAGCGATTTTACGAACGCACCCTACGTTGCTTACCTTCACTCACTCGACTGAAATATCGTAACATAATTACAACACGTTGTAAAATGATTTGGGGGGCCAACATCTTTAGCTAGCTCAAGTAACTAGCTTACTATATTGTTGTCTTAACAGTTGGTAAAATAACATGATTAAAATAAATATATATGAGCAATAACATATCGTGGGCAAGCACTACAACCAACTTGTCCGTCTGAAGCTACAATACTGGGATCATTCGTGATTGGGCTACAAGCAGTCAAATAGAATCAGAATCAGAATCAGAAGACTTTATTGCCATGACATGTAAACATGTTAGGAATTTGGTTTGGGACAATGGAGCACGGTTTACAGCAGGACAGGTGCAAGACAGGACAAGACAGTGCAAACCAACATCAAAGTGCAAGAGTCATAATTAATATAAATATAAAGTGCAGAGATCAAGTGTTCATATCCAGACAGTCCAAAGCTCTCTGGGTGGGGGTGGAGGGAGGGTAGATAGGGGTCAGGTCAGGGGGGGGGGGGGGGGGGGCAGCGGCATTTAGGAGCCGGATGGCTGTGGGGATGTCGGGCCTTCACAGTTTTTAGGGACCGCACCCTCCTGCCTGAGGGGAGCGGGGCGAAGAGACCGTGTCCTGGGTGTGCGGGGTCAGCCATGATCTTCCTGGCCCTCCCCAAAGCCCTACTTTTAAACAGGGCCTCAAGGGGGGGCAAAGGGCAGCCAATCACCCTCTCCGCCGAGCGTATCACCCGCTGCAGCTTGGCCTTGTCCTTGGCCGCTGCAGCGGGGAACCAGATGATGATGGCGGAGGTGACGATGGACTCAATGATGGCCGTGTAGAAGTTCACCAGCGTGGTCTTTGGAAGGTGGAATTTCCTGAGCTGCCTCAGGAAAAACAGTCTCTTCTGGGCCTTTTTTGTGAGGGCGTCGATGTTGGGCCCCCACTTCAAGTCCCGAGAGACTGTCACCCCAAGGAAGCGGCATGACTCTACTGTGGTGACTGGAGTGCCTCCCAGTATGATTGGAGAGGGAGGGGGTGGGTTCCTCCTGAAGTCCCCTATCAGCTCCACTGTCTTAAGAGCATTCAGCTCTAGGTTGTTCCGGGTGCACCAGGAGACCACCAAGTCAATCTCGCTCCTGTAAGCAGATTCATCCCCCCTGGAGATGAGCCCTACCAGGGTGGTATCGTCCGCGAACTTGAGGAGCTTGACCGACTGGTGGCTGGAGGTACAGCAGTTGGTGTAGAGGGAAAACAGGAGGGGAGACAGAATGCAGCCCTGCGGGGAACCGGTGCTGATGGTCCTCAGCTCAGAGATGGACTTCCCGAGCTTCACCCGCTGGGTCCTGTTGGACAGAAAGTTTGTGATCCACCTGCAGGTGTAGTCAGGCACCTGCAGTGCAGAGAGCCCACACTCCAGTATGGGTGGCAAGATAGTGTTGAACGCCGAACTGAAGTCAACAAACAGGATTCTGGCGTAGGTCCCGGCCGTGTCCAGATGTTCCAGGACATGGTGTAGAGCCATGTTGACCGCGTCCTCCACGGACCTGTTGGCTCTATACGCGAACTGCAGGGGGTCTAGGAGAGGGTCTGTGATGGACTTCAGGTGGGCAAGGACGAGGCGTTCAAAGACCTTCATGACTACAGAGGTCAGGGCAACGGGTCTGTAGTCATTCAGGCCTGTGATCCTCGACTTTTTGGGGACAGGGATACTAGGTGAACATGTGTGTAAGACACAAATAAACTTGGATTTCATGCATTTCAAGTGGCATATTTGTAATCATGACGATGTAGTCATGTCTAAGAATGCATGTCACCATGTTAAGGTTAATTATTGTTAATACATGTTAATTCCCAGTATAGTGAAAATACCATCGCTCATCCGTGATCAGACTTAGCTGGGGTGCTGCAGCTGAAGAGTATCAAATAGAGTGCAAAAAAGCAGCATCTGCACACTCAAATATGTGCAAAAAACGATGTTTATTGCAAGCTTTCGGTCCCCAGGCTATCGGACAATGTAAACAAAAGCTGTATGACAAGTTTGTATGACGCAGTTTGACGAGGCTGAAAGCGCACAGGGTTGCCAGATGGGATTGACAATTTACAGCCTAAACTTTCTATAACCTCAAAATCAAGTAGCCCATTCGGCGGTAACCCGCCCCATCTGGCAACCCTGGACGCAACCCTGCATGCGAGCGAATTTGCGAAACCTAGGATGGTAGGGGAAGGCAGGGCAATACCGCTACCTGATTGGTTGGCGAAACCAGAAACACTCATTCTGCAAAACGTCGAATTCCGACGTGACATTGGGGTAGCTCGCTCTCTGTTATGTGCGCCTGTCGGGGCTTCTCTCGGGATTATTCCATTTTGAATTGCACTTGCATTAATTAGTTAGGCCACATTTAGGGTTAGGGTTAAGGTTAGGGTTAGGGTTAAGGTTAGGGTTAGGGTTAAGGTTAAAGTTAGGGTTAGGGTTAGGGTTAGGGTTAAGGTTAAGGTTAGGGTTAGGGTTAGGGTTGTGATGTGTGAGACCAGGCTGTTTATTCTGATAATAACCAGCTTGTTAACATTCAATTTGTCACATTGTATACCCACAAACCATATTACTGCATAAGCAACCACACAGGGGAAATACAGTATCAAAGGAGCAGTAATGTCACAAAAATACATTTCAGAACTTTAGGAGTTGTTTAAACTTGAACTCTGTATTTACACTGTGCTGCCCAGTCAATAAACATGTTTCCTTATGACTTCTAACTTCTCTGGGCGTGAGACACACGCATTTCAACCCGTTCACACGCCGTTAGCCCAATATTGCTAGCTTATAGCAAAGAGTCTGGCTAATTAGATGGTAGACTCACCAGCCAATGAGGGGGCTCTTCACGAGTGGTTCGCCAAACAATCAGGTAGCGGTGTTGCCCTGCCTTCCCCTACCATCCTAGGTTTCGCAAATTCGCAGCCTGGACGCGAAATGCATTTTGGGAAACAGTAGGACAGCTAGTATCCATCGTAACTGACTTCAATTTTCCCGGAAGTAATTGCTCACATACTAAATTTCTCGCATACTCAAATCTCGCATACTGTACAGTGTGAACGCACTGCATACTCAAAATCTACGTCATATCTAGTATGAGTAGTATGCTAGTATGCTATTCCGAACACAGCCTGTGTCTGTGTGTGTGTGTGTGTGTGTGTGTGTGTGTGTGTGTGTGTGTGTGTGTTTTGGTCACCACCCTGCCCCCCCCGGCGAAACCCATGTGTCTTTACGTCACCCAGAGGCCGAGCTGTGGCGTTTTCAATATTGCCCCATTCATTGTCTATGGGATTTTTTGTCCGCTAAACGGGGCATTGTGGGTAAACCGTATGCCGTAACCTTCCGCCGGACAATAGCAACGCGAGTTGGAACGAGACGCACGTTTTGACACCTCTCATGCAGGGGCGGATTTAGGATCGTAGGAGATCCGGGGCTTAGCCCAGAGGGAGAATATAATGTGCGCGCGGAGCGCGCCGGAAAATTTTGCCTTCAACCTTCAACTTACCACCACCTTAAAGCGGACAAAAGGCACTGGAGAACACATATACATTCACACCCTTTAATGAAGCAAACTAATTGTGGTGGTTCTGGGCACAGAGGGAGGTCAGCACACGTAGCTCCCCCTGTCAGTCACCATCATTTATATTTGTATAGAATTACATCATTGATGGGCTGAGGCTAGTTATGTTACAGTATGTATATCAGGGCAGACTCTGTGCTCACCACTTATATTGTATTTAGAGTCTTGTCCTGTGTTATATGACGATATATTACATGTATTGTTGGCCTGTGTATAGTACTGTGAAATCAAATCCCCCCTGGGACATTAAACAGACTTAGTCAGATATGGCCGAGGCACACGGGAAGCGGCATATTGGGCGGCCGCTTCCGAGGGCGGTATAGGAGTATTTCTGGACAAGGATCCGTCGCGCAACACCGCCCCCTGGGTGCCGGAATAACGGTGCTGGGCTCGAGGAGCCAGTCAGCTAGTCTGCCTGGCGGCCTCTTCTGGGACTGCCGGCCACGGGGTCGTGCGGCGGATCCTATGCAATAGGCAGGGGATAATTGGATGCTAGGTTGGGTTCAATTGGCTACCAAATTGGGTGAAAAAGGGATAAAATCTGAAAAAACTAATTTAAATAAAAACAGACTTAGTTAGTTAGCGTTACATCTTAGGATAGATTTGAGTCATGTTCTGTATACATACATACTACCATAAGGGCATACTTAATGTGGTTACTCCATGTTTACTAGCTGTAACATTAACGTTACATCATTCTTTTTCACTTGTTACTCAGTCAACCAGAGTGCAGATATCAAAGACTATCAGCCTGTTATTCACTTTATTTGTATAAGTATTATCCTTTGTTTGATTTCTTACCATGTACCGTAACAGTACCTTGCTATGTTTCATTTTCATTAACATAACGTTATGTTATGATAGCCAGCTAGCATTAGCAAACCGGAAAAGTAGTGTCAGTGAGTCAGTCACCTTTCTAATAAGATTCACAAACCTGAAACATCATCTATGTCATCACTGCTGGTGATGTCATTGTTGTCAGCTGCTGATACGGCTGCTGCAACAGTTCTTGGCGCTTGTTTTGTTGAAAACAACTTTGGGATATCCATCCTTACACTTTTGCAAGTCAGGCACTGATTGAGATCACTTCTTCTTCAGGGCAGGGTAGGCTACGCAGTATGCAGGATAATGTCGCGCAGCTGCTGCCTCTCTGTTGGACTCCGGTACTGCACGTTACTCACGAGAGTTTATTTATTTTTTATTTATTTTTATTTATTTTTTTTTGAGTAAAACATTCGGGGCTTTTCAGAAAACATCCGGGGCTTGAGCCCCAGTAGCCACCCCCTAGCGCCGCCCCTGCTCTCATGTCTACCTAGTGCCAAAACTGTGGGAGAAGATACCGGTGCACATTTTGCTATAATAAGTTATATGTACAAGAGCAATAAGTGCTGCTTGCTACTGCAAGCACACTTAATAATAATAATAAAAAGAAGAAGAAGAAAAGAATAATAATTAAAGCTTCAAACAGAGATTAACGGGGTAGCCTCATGACAAGGTCACAGGATCAAAACGCTGTCTGGGAATTGTCAAGGGAGAGCCTTGGAGATGTCTACCAGGTTTATTATTTATTAGGGTATACCTTCTTTGATTTATCAGCTTTTATGTGATAGACCATGCCCACAAGCCAAACAGTGACCAATCACGACCATATGTAAGATGTTGGCTAAGTCTATACCTATGGCATGTGTACCAAATGCCATGGCATTAAAGAGACATTAAAATCTGACATTTATGGTGAGCCGCGTTTGATTGATTTGCCTGTGCCTTTAGGTATGACCCTGAGAGTCTAATAGACACATCTTGATCAGATGAATTGTCTTTGACATAACCATTTATATGAGAGGCCACGCCCCCTAGACAATTCATTGGTTAATATCGGCCATGTAATTTGGTCAAATGGTAAACAAAATGGATCTTGTGAGAACCTCAGTTCATTGATGCTACAGTACATACCAAGTTTGATGCAGAAAGCAGATACAGATAACACAAGCCTAGCGTGTTTAAGGTCTTTCCACAATATTCTAAATGGCAAAAGAAAATCCATCATGGCTGACCTTGACCTTTATTGCATCATGACGAGAAGGACCCCATTTGGTGACTCTAGGTGACTATAGGGTGTGGGATATGGCCTTTCAAAATTGGCCATTTCAAACACTAGCTCCTCCATTAGTCCAATGGTTGTAATATCACATTTAGGGGTAGTAGTTATAGTTAGTTCTATAGTGAAAATACCACCGCTCATCCGTTATCAAACTTAGCTGAGGTGCTGGAACTGAAGAGTATCAGTAGAGTGCAAAATAACAGCATCCGCACACTCAAACACTGTGTAAAAAAAACTAGTTTATTGCAAGCTTTCACGTTTATTGCAAGCTTTCAAAAACGTATGTTTTTTTGCACAGTGTTTGAGTGTGCGGATGCTGTTATTTTGCACTCGGTTTCAAGTCTCTAGCATGAAGCATCTCACAGGGAAATTGAGCGACGTGTTAACAATATTAACAAGGTGAAGGTCTATGACCGAAAGCTTGCAATAAACTAGTTTTTTATTTGCACAGTGTTTGAGTATGCGGATGCTGTTATTTTGCACTCGGTTTCAAGTCTCTAGCATGAAGCATCTCACAGGGAAATTGAGCGACGTGTTAACAATATTAACAATAATAAAACACTCACAGTAGGGTTCAACACCCTACTGACATAGACATTAATAATACATTTATTTTGTATAGTGCTTTTCTCAGTACTCAAAGACACTTTACATCAAACAGTAAACAAACAAAGATGAGAGAGACTACAACTGGCTATGATAATAGTGTTAGAGTTCAGGACTGGTGGTATTTTATCAATCACTTTCATCCTCCACAGTTGGTGTCTTTTCGACCTTCAAAGCGAAAAGAGCTAGAGTGGTGTGCCTGCTTGTGTGCTTGTATGTCTGTATGTCCTAGGCTTGTGTGTGTGTGTGTGTGTGTGTGTGTGTGTCATAGGCTTGTGTGTGTGTGTGTTTTGCAGAGTGTGTGCGTGCATGTGAGTGTGTGTGTGAGAATTGTGTGTGGATGAGGTGTTTGTGTGAGTGATAAAAAACAACAACATTTAGCTGACGCTTTTATCCAAAGCGACGCAGAGTGCATATTGTACATTTTTCAGTATATATGGTACCAGCAGAAATCAAACCCACAACCTAAGCATTGTTAGCACCATGCTCTACCAACTGAGCTATAGAAGACCTCAAACCTTGACAGACAGTGGAAGACAGGCAGGCAGACAGGCAGGCAGGTAGGCAGGCAGACAGGCAGGCAGGCAGGCAGGCAGGCAGGCAGGCAGACAGGCAGGCAGGCAGGCAGACAGGCAGACAGACAGACAGACAGGCAGGCAGGCAGACAGACAGGCCGGCAGGCAGGCAGGTTGATTGTCAGACAGACAGGCAGACAGGCAGGCAGGCAGGCAGGCAGGCAGACAGGCAGGCAGGATTAAACATCCTCTTCTCTCACGCATGATAAAACAGGATGCGTGCCCACTAAGGCTGAGATGCACGAGATGACTGAAGTCATGACATCATGATCTCCTGCAAGTCAACTGGTCCACTGGGGTAATCTGCATCCTTTAGGGGAGTGGCTTAGGCAGGTTGAAACTGGATACGTCTGCCACAGAGTATGTACCAGTACCTGGAGTCATACATGGTACAGCATGACCAGGAAAGATATGTGTTGTGGGGACATACTACTAGTGAAATGACAGCTCTTTAGTGTATGATAGATGTGGGGTTAAGAGGCAGTATACAATAGGTATGCATCATATCAATAAATGAATGGATAAATGGATGGATGAATAGATGGATGGAATAATGGATTTTTTTTTTAATGAATGAATGAATGAATGGATGAATGAATGAATGAATGAATGGATGAATGGATGAAGAAGCATGACAAGGAGGTAGACAGGCTACTAGTGAAATGGGAGGATATCAGTGTATTTCATTCTGTTACAAAAATACATTAGGTATGCATCATATCAATAAATAAATGAATGAATGAATGGATGGATGGGTGGGTGGGTGGATAAATGGATGGCTGAATGTATGAATGCATGGATAAAAGACTGAATGAATAGCAAATGAATAAATGAAGGTATGGAGGGACAGATGGAGAGATGGATGAATGATTGGATGCTCTTGAAAGCAAGTGGGGGAACTCACCATCTGATCTGTGGCAATGTGAGAGTGTGCCCAGAGATGAACAACCTGGAGCTGTTCCTTCAGCACTCCAGTCAGTGTCACTGAGTGACCAGTGACCATAGTCAACGATGAGGAAGACAAGGAAGAGGGAATCGGACACACCAGCCACAAGGTTTGGTGACGATACTATATTGCCATCAGGGGAGGCTGTTGGAGGTAGAAATCGGAGCTCAGGCTCGTTGTAATACATGGAATGGAATCCTCGGCTCATTCCGTTCCACAGATTTTTACCTCCACCAGCCTCCTCTGATATTCATATGGTAGTTACATCAATAAATGGTGCCATGGGTGCATTCAGCACTGCAAATAGAACACAGTCATTGTTTCAGCATCAATTGTGCAGCATCTTTGGCAATGTATATCCATGTGTGACTCATTCCTTCCCTGTCTCTGTTTACCCAGCACTGTGCCAGATAACAGCACTCTCTTGAAAGCTTATTGTATCCAAAACCGGAAGAAACAATGAAAGATAAAGCAGATAATCCCTGCAATGACAATTGGGGTCCAGCCAGAGCTGCTGATCCCTGTCCTCGCTCATAATAGCATCACCGGGAGTCTGCAGCAGCCACAACCCGGGCGCCACAATAAGTTTATTATAGTCGTAGAATGACTATACATCAAACTGACACTACACAAGGGGAGAGCGAATGAGACCGAGGGAGTTGATTGGACAGTCGCTGTTAACCATCAACTCGACTTAGGGAGGAGGTCTGCACTATTTATCTAGGATGTGTGCACACCATCTGTCTTTCCGTCAACCAATGAGCGCTCTAATTTCCCCCACTCTGCCCGGCTCATCCCCGTGTAGTGGGCCGTATGGGCACTGTATTGCAGATGAGAGAGGAAGAGTTAACGTTGCGTCTCGCCCAGTGACGTCGCGAGTGAGTGAGGGACAGTGTTGCGATCGAAAAGAAGAGAGAGAAGGAAAGGAGGGAGGTGCGCTGTGTAACGTCGCTTGTGTGTGTGTATGTGTGTGTGTGTGTGTATGTGTATCGTGCCTTTCGAGTCAACATTTACACCCGTCATAAATACAGCTGGATATTTTCATTTGGGTCACAAAATAGGCGCATTTTGCTGTCTTGGTTTCAAGGTTTTTGGGATAATTGTTTGCACAAAGCACACTTTTGCACACATTGCTGTCGACATTTGCTATGTATTTTCTCCTGCGAGTCGTATTCGACGGAAACATGGCAATTGAACGGGCGTCTAGTATTTGTGAGTATGATTCCTAGCAAGCAATACAATAATCTTACCATAGATTTGGGGGTAATGACTATGTGTTTAACGCTGAAGTCGGATTGAACTTTGATTTCGGCTACTGGTTCTTGATTCTTGCATTCGATTGAACTATTGTCAATAATTTTAATCCAAGCAATAATTGATGCACTTTAAAAGCACAACTGTACTTCATGAACATAGGCTATGAATCATACAGCTTTGAATTATAAAGTCGATAGTTTATGGTTAATTTGATACAGTTCAAAACGTTTGTTTTATGTATTTTGTATATTGATACAATCCCAACATTTGCAGCACATTTGCAGATTTTTACATTTTATCTCTGTATTTAAATAGATTTGTTAATTATAGCAATTACAGCTGTAATTTGTCGGTTTTATCGCCGCTCACGCGCGCGTGCATACGTACACATCCACACACGCAAAAACATACAAAAGCACGCTGGATATACCAAGCCTCTTTTTGAGATCATCTTTAACAACTGTCATCTCGAGACAGAAGCTGAACAGTGCAGTAAGTTGGGACATTTCATTTATCATAGTGGTGCAGTGCTTCATCATTTCATGTTCCTCAAATTCCCATTCATTGTGGTCGTTTTATCCTCAGAATGGAATGAAATTCACATTTGCTGTATTTGCCTGCATTTAGTGTTCCCCAGTGACTATAGTACAGTGCATTCATTGTGATAACAGAGACCAGTTCCTGCCATAAAATCTTTCACTTCCGTATTGCAAAATGTATGGGACATCAATCAAAAAGCTTTGTAGTGTAGCCTACTCCAGCAGACGCAGGGCATTTAAACATAGGCTACAGGCCTGGCCTACAGTATCCCAGCCAGATTCCACCCATCATGTCAACGCTTATTGATTTATTAAAGTTGTGTCCCTATATCGTTTAAATTACTGTGAAAGTATATGTTCTCTGAAATCAGTCATGGGCTGTCTTCATAGTTTGATGGTTATATGATATAGGCCTACTGTCTGTCACATTGTATGTTATTTTAGGCTACACCTGTAGCACTTGGCTTCACTGCAACTTGTTTGCGCTGACGGCTTTCACTATGTCGCTGTCCATGTCACTGTCCATGGTGCCGAAACCGTGTGAGCGGCGAGGACAGGCGTGTCAGAAACCACTGCGTTTAACTCTGCTGAGTGAACATACAAAAGTGGCACTGCTTGCCATGGTTTGCTCTGTGTGTATGTGTGTGTGTGTGTGTGTGTGTGTGTGTGTGTGCGCACGCGCGCGTGCACGTGTGCGTGCATAGTGAGATAGGGTGTCATTATTGACGTTATTGTGTGTTGATTTGTTGGGTTAGGGTGAGTATATGCAACTGTATCAGCAACAATACTGTATGTAAGTGCAGTCTGTCTGTCTGTCTGTCTGTCTGTGTATCTTCTTGCTTTTGTGTCTTTGTCCATACATTTCCCAGGACTGCCACGCATGGGCCCTATCTGTTTACACTGTAACTAAAACCCCAAAAGGGCTCTGATATAGCCTAACAGATCTCAGCTCCATATCTGTGTAGTAACAATATCTATTTCTATTTTACAGTTCTCTCTGGGGTTGTGCATGTTGAATATTGAGTTGTCTGTGTAAGGTTCTTGCAGCCACACTCTTCAGTATGGAGTTGCTTTAGCATCAGTTAACTACGGGCCTTAGCGTTATTCTGTTGTCTTTCCTTGCGATGACGTCTTTCTTACACAATATTTTTCTTGGGTTAACCCAGGGTTGCATAGTTGTTGTCTGTATTTGTTTGCAAGTATGTGAAACCTGTGAGTGTAAATGGGGTTAATTGGCGTTTCCCTCCCGCACCCTCCCTCCGCCCCCCCGGGGGAAGACTGTGACGAGATAACGAACTCTCTTAATTAGAGAGAGAATGAATAATGGGGAGTTCACTGTGTCTTTATGTTTGCTGACAGGGCACTATATATTTTGATCTGATCAAGGCTCACACTGTGGGAGATTAATATAGGCTGTAAACAATTATTGATTAAGGATTTCCCACACACTTACACAGGAGAAAGAGAAGGGGAAAGATGGAGAGAGAGATGCAGATATATGGAGAAAGAGGGAGGTTAGTATTCACAAACAGAATGACTTTTGAAAAACAGTTCTAGCTCCAGTGTCTTTACAGAGATGTTTAAGCGGTCTCTGCTTGGGTGTGTCTGTGTGTGTGTGTATCACATGCAGGACGATGGTTAGATAAAAGTGTGTAAGGAGGACACGTCAGAGCTGATCCACCATCCACACACACACACACACACACACACACACACACACACACATGCACGCACGCACGCACACACGCACAAAGGCACAAAGGCACACTCACACACACACATACATACACACATACACACACACACACACACACACACACACACTCATATACAGACATGTGGTACTGCAATACTAATTGACTGTAGTTCCGGTTGTGTGGTGACTGTAAGAGGGTTCTACAGGATAATATGAACTGTCTCTGAGGGCTGAGACGATACCAGTCATTAAGACACCACCGCCAGTGAGAAGTAGATCCTGATAGACACTCTTATAGTGGCCCTACATTTGACTTCCTCCCAGGCAGGCCTGCGTGCCGAGTGGCATGTCACCTGGCCTGATCTCTCTATCTATGCAGACACTGATCGACAAATGAACCTGCTTTAGCTTCCTCGTCTTCTCGCTAGCTGGCAGGTAAACGGACAGTCAGTCTGGCAAGTGGGCGCGCTAGTTTACAAACTGAACTGTCTGTAAAACAGAGAGAGACATGATGTGTCTAGGGCTTCTAGGGCTTTTTCTGTGCTCCCTCTACAACTCACTGAGACAGACTCCTTCATGAGTGGATGACCACTCACCATACATACTGATTTCTGCCCTCCTCTGTCTGCATCTCTTTCTTATTTCCTTTTCTCGTTTTTTCCACCTATTTAATTCTGTCTATCTCCAGTGCCTGTGGTGTTAACACAGATGGTGAGAGCTGAAAAGAAGAAGAAGAAAGAGAAAAAAGGGAAAAAAATTAACAGAATGTATTCATATTCAGTATTGTCACCAGGGATTCATAGAGAGGTAGCTAGCTTTTTGAGCAGGGTGAGGCTCTGTGAAATGTACAATTTGATTTGAATGGAGCTACATAAATTATTATTTTTTATTTGCAAATAAATTGGAAAATCCTCTCCTCAAGCGGTAGAACTCTTTTATTTCAGCCTAAAGGTCTAAGTAGATAAGCACTGACAGATATGAAATGTAATGCCAGTGACAAGGAACAGCTCTTTGGGAGAACTACTGATTGGATTCCAGTGACAAGTTTATGAATGATAGGTCTATTTCAAGTGTTTATGAACGCTAGGTCTATTTCAGGTGTTCCAGAGCAAAGAGAAACACGACTTCACATAATGACCTCCCTTTTCGAGGATAAAAAAAACAAGACATCTTGGATTTCAACATTTTGTACTTGGGTCCTATGATGTCCGCTATATTAGCAGATAAACTTTGGCCCCTGTCTCTCACCATACAGACGATAAGGCGTCAGATCTTCTAAAGAAGGGCCCGGGCCGTCTGCGATGTGATTGGCCCGTCTCTGCTCACTGAGGCCTTACATGGTCAGCTTCAGCCTTTTAGATTTATGGTCTGTCCTGGCAGAAAGTGATGCATGTTCTCCAGGGGTGTAGTCTCTAACAGTAGCAATACCATTCTCCTTGACTTATGGTCATATGGGAGCCCGGGAGATGTGTGGTGCTTATTTGAGGCATGGCTCAATAAGGAGCTCAGGGGATGTTGTTGTGTTCAGTTACTTAAGTTATACTAGGGCTTAGTATCGGATTAAGTAAAATATTTAAAAACAGACGCCATAATCCCAAAGATACAGAGGCAAAAAACCCAGTTTAAAAGCCTTTATTATGCGGCTTCCTCAGGAAGGGACTTTACATTAAATTCCTCTAGAGTCTAGACTGTACCTGTCATGCATTGATGCTATAGCTCTACAACATTTCAGTATTGTTATTACATAGACATTGCATGGTGATAAACAAACAAGTGGAAATAGGGATGTTACAATGATGTCATTTCTACAAATCGTTATGAAATTGCCTCTGTTGTGGATGAGTGTTGCGGATGAGTGTTGCGGATGAGTGTGAACAAATGAGTGGATGAGCCAGTGAGTCACAGAGTGAATTCCGGAGGAGGAATGACGGAGCATGTTCACATAGAAGTCGTGTGTACAACGGACTGATTGATGATAACATTTCAAATCAACCCTTAGCCCCGAGCACTTGGCACTTGATGTGAAAAAGACTGTATTGGCGTGAAATATGATAATAGCTCCATCTGGCTCTCTGATTGGTTGAGGGATTTTTTGGCCACTGTTGATTTATACCGTTTAAGCCTTTGAGATCTATATATCTTCCGCCTACGGGTTGAATTTGAATCGTAACTGCCAGCAAGTGTAATTGGTCCTGTGGCAGGGAATGTACGTCTGGGTTGATCTCCAATTAGTCTAATGAAGCTCCTCCTTTCCAAACAGCTGTAAATCATTCCCTGAGTCTGTGTGTGTGTGTGTGTGTGTGTGTGTATGTGTGTTCTCTCCACCGCTCATAAGACTCTAATGAAGTGGGGCACATGTTAAACACAGTCAGTCAGGCACACATATACACACACACACACACACACACACACACACACACAGCCACAATACAAAACTATACTCCTCCCCCACCCAGGCAATCTTCCTACACAGTTGCACTCTGTACA